>NW_012115722.1:2117180-2175059 GCF_000951035.1 Colobus angolensis palliatus | reverse complement strand
ATTTGTTGATTTCCTACTGTGTGTTCAACCGTTTTCTAGCTTCTGTGGGGGAAATAAAAGCAAACGTAAGACAAGCAGCTAAGTATTTTTGATACTCATATACATTCCAGAATTTTCAGTTTGTGAATTGTTCACACTCAATTAATTCACTTAACACTAATAACTATTTGATGAGACAAGCAATATAAGAAATGCCTCCTTTTGATAGGTGAGGAAATTGAGGCTCAGAATGGTTAAGGGGCTTGCCCAAGGTTCAAAAGATGAATAAAAATGGCAATGGAGGGAAAATTAGAATCCTAGTTTGATTCTTCTTAGTACACTTGTCTTTCTATCCCCTATGCCTCCGCTTAACCTACAGGAGAAGATGTACTAGAAATAATAAGGCAAGGGTATGTCTGATTGATTTATAGACTGCACAGTCCAATAGATTACATGAGAGGATCAATAATGAAGACCAGTTGTGGTGGCTCATTCCTGTAATCCCAGCACTTTGGTTGGTCAAGAATAGAGGATCACTTGCACCCAGCAGCTCAAGATAAGACTGGGCAGCAGAGAGAGACCCAGTCTCTATGAAAAATAAAGATTAGCCAGCCATGGTTGTGTACCAGTGATCCCAGCTACTCGGGAGGCTTACGTGGAAGGATCACTTGAAGGAGGTCAAGGCTACAGTGAGCTATGATAGAAAACACCACTGCACTCCAATTTTGGTAACACAGTGAGCAAGACCCTGCCTGAAAAAAAGCAAAACATGAAAAATTAGGGGGAGCCAGAGGGTCATGGAAGGTTTGAAGGAGGACAAGTATCTTGAGTTGGACCACAAAGAGTGAAGATAACATTTCCATGAAAGGATGGAAGCAATGAGAAGAAGAAAGTTTCTTAAGGATGCTGGTAGTTTCCCAGAGTGTGAGACTCAGAAAAACAAAAATGGAAAATGCTGAAGTCCATTAGGAAGAGGCTCTCAGAACACTTTTATTCTGGAACATAAGCTAGTACTACCACTATGGAAAACAGTATGGAGATTTCTTAAAGAACCAAAAGTAGATTACCATTTGATCCAGCACTCCCACCACTGCGAATCTACCCAAAGGAAAGTAAGTCATTATATGAAAAAGACACTTGCACGTGTATGTTTATAGCAGCACAATTCCCAATTGCCAAGATATGGAACCAGCCCAAGTGCCTATCAACCAACAAGTGGATAAAGAAAACGTGGTCTATATACAGTGATAAAAAGGAAAGAAATAATATCTTTCTCAGCAACTTGGATGAAGTTGGAGGCCATTATTCTAAGTGAAATAACTCAGAAAAGGAAAATCAAAGATCATATGTTCTCACTTAAAATTGGGAGCTAATTTATAAGCATGCAAAGGTATAAGAATGTCATAATGTACTTTGGGGACTCAGTGAGGAAGGGAGTTGAGGGATAAAAGACTACATATTGGATACACTGCTCAGGTGATGGGTGCCCTAAAATCTCAGAAATCAGCACTGAAGAACTTAATTATGTAACCAAAAACTGCCTGTACCCCCCAAAACTATTAAAATAAAAATTAATAAATTAAAGAACAGAAGAGACCCTCAGGGCTGAGGATTGCTTGAAGCCAGGAGGTTGGGACCAGCACAGCAAGACTGTCTCTGCAAAAAAAAAGAAAAAAAGAAAAAAGTTTGGCCAGGCCTAGTAGCCCTAGCTACTTGGGAGGCTGAGTTGGGAGGATCAGTTGAGCCCAGGAGATTGAGGCTGCAGTGAGCTATGATCATGCCACTGCACTCCAGCCTGGGTGACAGAGCGAGACCCTGTTTCTTTTTTCTTTTTTTTTTTTTTTTGCGACGGAGTCTCACTCTGTCGCCCAGGCTGGAGTGCAGTGGCGCGATCTTGGCTCACTGCAAGCTCCCATGTTCAGGCCATTCTCCTGCCTCAGCCTCCCGAGTAGCTGGGACTACAGGCGCCCGTCACCGTGCCCGGCTAATTTTTTGTATTTTTAGTAGAGATGGGGTTTCACCGTGGTCTCGATCTCCTGACCTTGTGATCCACCCACCTCGGCCTCCCAAAGTGCTGGGAATACAGGCATGAGCCACCGTGCCCGGCCTGAGCCACTGCGCCCGGCCGACCCTGTTTCAAAGAGAGAGAGAGAGAGAGAGAGAGACACTCAAGAAGCAGGACTGGGCAAGCCGTCTCCAGCACTCCATCCTCCAAGGTGCAGAAGATGTACAATTGCCACTAGCCCTACGCAACTTTTGTAGTGTGGTGATGACAAGAGGATGGGAAGTGGTAGCAGAGAAATTAGTCTATCTTTGACGCTGGAGAAAGAATTTGGGGATCGTTCTATTTCTTCTCCCCTGAATTTCCGTGCTAGCTCCTTTCCTTCAGGTTCACTCTCTCAGCAACAACATTAAGGTCAAGAGGCCAAGATAAATTTTGTGGAGAGTCTGAGTCTCTCATTGGATTGGTGGAGGACCAGTTTGCAGGGTGTCTGTTCTCTATCTTCTAGAGCTGATATCCACTGAACCAAAGGGGCAGTTGAGTTGACCTTGAGGTAGAAGGGCTTGAATCATATATTCTGAGCTGCCCAGCTAGAAGAATTTATTGCTGTCATCAGAATACATAAAAAAGAGCCAAGGTCAGAAAAGCAGCAGTCTTTTCTCTGCCTCCCCCACCTGACCCACTTCTCCACAATCCACCTGCTTTAGCTACCTCAGGTCTGATCCCGGTTGCCAGACTCCAACGGAGTCAGATCCTCAAATTGCCAGGAGATCGCTATCCAAACTGTCACCCCCTGATCAGAAAAGAAGGAGTTATGTAAGTAACTGACAGCACCTGAGCGATCTCTCATTTGGATGAAATCAAGTTCTTTAAATATTTATAAAGTTCTGGTATCTGAAATAGCCAGCCTTTGCCTTGCACGTGGGCTGTTGAAATATGGGCCTGGTGCATTCTAAACTGAATACTCATCTGAACAGTCATATATTTTGTTTGTGCATGAGAGTGTGTGTGACAGTGTGTGTGAGTGTGTGTGTGGGTGTGTGTATGTTGAAAAACCTATTGCATTATGTTAAATATCCCAAGGGCTCAGTGTAGAACATGACTGGAATGAATACAGGATGAAAATAACTTTTTTCTATCTCATTAGATGGTCTGAGTTTTGAAATCTGCTCTAAAAGTGTGGTAAAGTGCACAGTGTTGTAGATTAATGCACTGAATACATTTCTACAGTTCTTGATGTGTTTCATAAAAGGTCCATTTCAAAAGTGTGCTGTATTATAGGTGAACACTCGCAGTAAATAATCTTGTTACAGAAACCTAAGCAATTTTTACAAGGTGTATTTCTGGCTGACTGAACAATTTATTCTCCAGATGTCACATTGTATTTTTCCAATATAAAATGAAACAGCTTTTTTTTTTTCTTTTAAGGCCGACTGTGCTGCTTTGTCTGAATCTAGAACAAAGGATCAGCCCTTAAGGAGGCTGATGAGATGTTAAAGCCCATCACTCTAAAATTGACACCATACCTGGGAAGAGCAGGCAGCACCATCACTGGCTTTCCTGTTCAAGAATGACACCTGTCAATCAGGCAGGACATCCCCTTGGGTCATCCAGTCCAAGAAAACTCACTGGCTTCTTGAAAAGCCAAAGAGAGCAAGAGAAAAGGGATGAGGAAAGTGAACAGAGGGGAGAAGGGAACAATAGGAAAGGGAGGAGAGGGGAGAAGAAAGAAAAGAGGGAGGAAAAGAGAAGGAGAAATTGGAAGTAAAGGTAGAGTAATGAGAGGATGTGGAAGAGCAGGTAGAGGCAGAAGAACAGGTGGGGTGAAGAGAAGAGAAGACAAATGAGGGGAAGAAGAAGACAAGCAGTGTAAAAGATGGTTAGAAGAGATGGGAAATACAAGAGAAATATGCAAAATTCTGCTGCCACCAGAGGCAACATTAGCCAACTTTTTTGCAGAGTGTTAAGCCCATGAAATTCTCTACGATCAAACAATTTTGGAAAACAGTAAATTTATATGTACCCTCTCTTCTTGGAGTTTCACAATGCATGATAGCAGATTAAAGCCTCTGAGAAGTCTTGCTGGAAAGAAACCTGTTTAACTTTATCAAATCCAGTGTTTCCAAGCTTATTTGAACCTTAAACCTCTTTTTTTTTTTTTCTTGCAAAGCATCTGTGATCCTTCTGTGGTTTGGATACATTCTTCTAAAGGTTTCTGACACATCCATCATAGTGTTTAGAAAGGGTAGACCATCCATGGCCTTCATATCAATATATGAAAACCAACATACTCTCCAGCAAGCTCTACTGCTATATGACCCTTAGCCATGGCAAGTCCCTGGGGAAAATTGTTTCTTAACATGGTATTGAATGCTGGCAAGGTATATCAGTCAGCTTTGGCTAGGTACGGCTACAGTAACAAATATTCCCCAACCTTTCAGTGCCTTATGGAGGTCCATTTCTCACTCACTTTCTTTGTTGCTGCAGGAAAGTGAAGGCTCTATACCTCTGCTCCACATGTTTTCTGCAACCTGAGATGCAGGTCTCATGGCTCAGTGAAAAAAGCACTCTGAATGAACCATGCAAAGTCTTTTAAAGCTTCTGCACACAGATATTGTGTGTCACATTCCACTGGCAAAAGTCAGTCACATGAACAAGTTTGAGGTCAAGAGGGCAGAAAAGTACACTTCTTCAGGGAGTACTGCAAGTCACATGGCAGTGGGTGGGGAAAGTATAAACCTCCTACAGGGAGGAGAGTGAATAAAGGAGAACAATAACACAGAAACTACATGGAGGCTAGGGGAGAAAGCTATGGTCTATTGGTATGTCTGTTAGGGGCTCCTTTTTTTTCTGTCACCCAGGCTGGAGTGCAGTGGGACAATCTCGACTCACTGCAACCTCTGCCTCCTGGGTTCAAGCGATTCTCCTGCCTCAGCTTCCCGAGTAGCTGGCATTACAGGCGTGTGCCACCATGCCTGGCTAATTTTTGATTTTTAGCAGAGATGGGGTTTTACCATATAGGCCAGGTTGGTCTCGAACTCCTGACCTTGTGATCCACCCACCTCGGCCTCCCAAAGTGCTGGGATTAGAGGTGTGAGCCACCGCACCTGGCCCAGGGGCTCCTTATTTTAGGTTCAGCCACCTCATGGTCCCAGAAGGTGAAAAAAATTAGACAAGGTCCAGAAATGGAGCTGCTGCTGTGGTAGATGTGTTAGCAAATTAATGAATACAGGTGAGTCCCACTGCAAGAAAATTCAATACATGAAAAGTGAGTTTATATTATGGCTTAAGTGTTCTGAGAAGACAAAGGGAACTTTGCTTAGCAAAAGATTTCCCAGCAAGGGTCCATTGAACAAAGTTGTATTTAATTCGATGCATTAAATTGAGCCATATAAAATGGCCATTTTAGAGGTTAAACAAATTGTCTATCAGCAATTTCATGTGGCTCAACCTAATACAAAAATTTAATTTATAGGTGTATCATCAGAAATCATCATCAAGGATGGCCAAAAGGTTTCATGTTGAATGCCAACCTTGACTGACTGAGGCTGTTGAGAAGGTTTCTGAAGTGGCATCTTGTCTCAGCAGGAAAGAGTGCTATAATCAATATGTGCCATCTTCCCCGAAATCAAGGCATTTGTGTCATGCATTTGCCATCCCTGCTGTCTTGCAGTGGGGTATGGGGTACAGTCCCCTTTTCAAGCCATTAGCATTTCAGCAACAGTCCCTGAAAGTAGGACAGATGACCCCCACATGCCAAACTCAAAGGATTTCTGCTAGAGTTCAAATAGAATCTTATTGTAGGAGAGATCATGGGAATTTCTCCTCTTTGGAAAGAATTTTATTTCTAGGAATTAAAAAAAAAAACCTAAAAACAATAACCTATAGGGCAGGCAAACCATGAGAGAGAAAGCGGTACCCAGGTGAAAACCATCTCCTTGGAGTTTTCTACTTGAGTTGTCTTCCACAGCAAACAGCTTTGCTTCTGCAAACACAGCAGGGTCTTTGCACTGGCTGTCCCTCCACACAGAATATTCTTCCACCCAATAGCCACATCTCTCACTCCCTTACTTTTTCAAGTGTCTGCTCAAATGTTGCCTGTGCAGAGGCCTTCCCTGACCACTTCACATGAAATAGCTACCCCTGTCACTCTCAGTTTCCCTTAGTTTGCTGTATTTTCCTTCAGAGAGCTTATGTCCATGACATGATGAACGATGTGGACATGTAACAGACACACAGTAAACTACTCTTGAGGGAGCAAATGAATGAATTAATGAATGAAATCAGATCAGTAACATAGTGGTCCAACAGAATAGGAACATTTTGGAGAAGTAGCCTTTCCTATATAGATTTATTGTTGAAAAATTGAAAAGAAAAAGTTAAAAGAATTCTGAGTAGTCATTTCAAAACTATTTTCGAATCTGTGAAATTAGACTAGTCAAAAAGGAATAATCTAAAATTAGAAACAATTTCAAAGGCATGAACAATATAATGCATAACAAAGGAAAATACCCAGTGAGTGAAGTAGAAGACAAACTTGACAAAAGCAGCCTCATCTCCAAAGAGAACAAAGAGTTTGAAAGTGAAAGCAAAAGAGAAGAATGATGAGCGGGCACCCTCAGGAGGTACAGTTTAAAAGTAAAGGGAAGATCAAAAAGGAAAGAATAGAGGAAGCAGAAACAAAAAAATCAAAGAAAATATTAATAGAAAACTTGTTTGAGCTAAAGGAAAGTCTGAATCTGCGAACTGAAAAGGTCTTCTGAACACCAGGCAAATTAGTAAAAATGAGTCTTTTAAAAACTAACTTAATTTTAGGACTTACTATGTGCCGGTCACTGTGTTCAATGGTCACAATACATCATCTCATTTAATCCCCATAACCATAGGCAAGGTCATGCTATTACACCCATTTTGCAGATGAGGAAATGGAGGCCTAGAGAGGTCACGTGAACAGCCTAAGGTCACGTCAACAGCTGTCAGCCAGGTTTCAAGCCTTCCTGGCTCCCAGGACTTGCTCTGACCATCCTGCCAGTTTGCTTCTTGATGAATGTGAAGGATTCAGTACAGACTTCCAGGAAGCACGCTGCAGGCCCAGGCGCTTAATGGGTGCCTATAATGCCGGCAGTGAGGAAGATACGCTGCCTCCCCTCAGAGAGCTGTGTGGGCTTTGTTCCGGGGCTGAGGAATTTTTCACTGAGCCATTCTGTCTCTCTCTTATCTTCCACCCTCATTGCCAGCATTTATGAGCTAGGTCAAGAGGGCAGTATTTGTTCCTAGAGCAAATCACAGTGTAGTGGTTAAGCTTGCCTTCGGAAGCCAGGCTGACTGGGTTTAAATCCTGGTTATGTCACCAATTAGCTGTGTGACCTTTTAAAAGCTAATGAACTTCTCTGTGCTTCAGTTTTCTTATCAGAAAAAAACAGTAATATCCAATTCATAGAGTTATGTAAGGATTAAATAAGTTGAGACACGAAGTCCTTGAATCAGTGCCTGGCATATAGGACTCACCCATACATGTAAGATTTCACTGGCTTCCTGGCTCTGATCAAGCTCTGGCCTCAGTGTCTTGCACCCACCTCACAAGCCCCTGCCACAAGACACTGCTGGCAAGTGGATTCTGCTCCACAGAAGAGATTCTGCAGCTTGTTTAACTGGTTTCTAGCCAATGCTATGCAACACCCCTCCAGAGTGGGCCAAAGCAAGTCCTGTGCAGCCTGGCTCTCCCTCTTTGGGCCTTCTGAATGGCCTCTCCCCCTTCACACCATTTAGTCAATGCCATTAATCAAAATCCTATAGCAGAAAACGCATGCATAAGTCCGACACATTTATTGCTATGGCAACAATTCAGGCACTTGTCCCAGTGTCAAGCTATATCAGTGGAGATAAATTCTATTGTTTTCACAGTGACAGTTTTCTCTGTGTTGGACTTAATCCATGAAAAAATATAGCCTTTCTCCTTATTTAAGAGAATGAGAGAGAGTTGGAAAGAAAAAGAAAGTGACCACTGGGTTTCTTACCTCATGCATTCAGAACTGAAATAAAATTTTTTCCTTTCTTCTAAAAATGAAGGAAGACATTCAATGATTTGCAGCAGTATCATACTGATCAATTGATCAGCAGTATCCCCATAACCAAGATTTTATTATTTGGAACCTGGAGTTCCGGGTGGAGCCAAAGACATGAAGAAAATTTGCAAAATCCTGCTCTGCAATGGCTTTCACTGTCGTAGCCTTTGCCAGGGCCCAGCCCTTTGGACACACTGGTGACTTCAAACTGATGCCTCTGCAAACAGTGTTGGTAAATAGAAATGGGCTTGCTGATAATGCACGTTTTCCCCCTGATGAATAGCATCTCTCACCCAGAGAGATGGCCTCTTGCGTTTCGTGGAAAAGAGTGAAAGGTCTTTCCCCCACGTCTTCCCCAAACATTTTTGCCTGGAGTCTCAGGGCACAGGGGTATTTATTTTTTATTATTATTATTTTTTGCAGTAATATTTTTCAGCTTTTTAAAATCAGGGCTACATGTGCAAGTTTGTTATAAAAAGATATGCTGTATGATACTGAAGTTTGGCATATGAATGAATCCATAACCCAAGTAGTGAGGAAAGTACCCAATAGGTAGTTTTTCAGCCTTTTCCCCCTTCCCTCTCTCCCCATCCATCCTCAGTGTCTTTCGTTCCCATCTTTATGTTCATGTGTTCCCAGTGTTTAGCTCCCACTTATAAGTGAGAATATACAATGTTTAGTTTTCTGTTTCTGCATTAATTCACTTAGGAAAATGGCCTCCAGCTGCATTCATGTTGCTGCAAACAATATGATTTTGTTCTTTTTTACGGCTGTATAGTATTCCATGGTGCATATGTTCCACGTTTTCCTTATCCAATCCACTGTTGATGGGCACCTGGGTTGATTCCATGCCTTTGCTATTGGGAATACTGTCATGATGAACATGAAGTGCAGGTGTTTTTTGGTAGATGATTTATTTTTCTCTGGGTATATTTAAACCTGGCTGCTGTATTATATGCCTTTGAAGGTAACCTACACTCACTAAACTCACATTTCAGGAAAAAGCTGATTTGCCTTTTATAACCCATTTGCTCCCTTTCTACACTGAATCTCTTTCCCATGTTTCCTGCCAGAGTCAATGCCCAAATGTAAAAATTAATCTGAGTCTAGAAACTTCTTTGAGATTGGTGTATCCCCAGTAACCTGTTAGGGGCTGAGGAGAATGCAAAAGAAGTAAGAAACAGCCAAGTGCAGTGGCTCACACCTGTAATCCCAACACTTTGGGAGGCCGAGGTGGGAGGATCATTTCAGCTCAGGAGTTCAAGACCAGTCTGGGCAATAGAGCAAGACCCCATCTCTCAAAAAAAAAAATTAACTGGGCATAGTAGTGTGCACCTGTCGTCCAAACTGTGTGGGAGGATGATGGTGGGAGGATTTCTTGAGCCCAGAATCCAAGGCTACAATGAGCTGTGATTGACCCTACTCAGAGGCTTACAGCAACACAACTTTATTCTCCTACAACTCTGGAGACTGGAAGTCCAAAATGGGTCTCACTGGGCTGAAAGCAAGGTATCATCCAAGCTGCATTTCTTTTCTAATTTCCATGATGCCCACATCCTTTGGCTTGTGGCCTCACTCTTCCATCTTCAAAGCCAACAATCTCAGTCTTATAGCACCTTCCTGTAGTGCCATCTCTCTGGTTCTCTTCTATCTCACTTCTCCCTTTTTAAAGATCCTCATGATTACATTGGGCCCACCCAGATAATTCAGGATAATCTCCCTGTTTTAAGGTTAACTGATTAGCATCCTTAATCCCATCTGCATGTTTAATTCCCCTTTCTTTACTATGTAACATAACATATTCCCAAGTTCCAGGGATTAGGATATGGACATCTTTGTAGGGAAGGTATTATTCTGCCTACCATACTTGTAAGTTTTTTAACTTCCCTGTAAGGTAGGTATTATCCTGATTTTACAGATGAGAAAACTCAAGGTCAAAGAATTAGTCTTACCAGGGACCACACAGCTAAATAAATGGTGTAGATGAAAATGGAACACAATTTCCAAAGAATTCCACAGTACTTCCTACCTAGATCACAGTTCTTCTCTCACTTGTTTACTCAACAGACAGTCTTTATTAAGCACCTACTATGTACATTTCTGAGAAACATGCATATTTGAGGGCAGAGCTGAAAGAAAAACAAGGCAATGTCCCTGAAAGAAAGACAGGATGGTGTATAATTAAATTAGGAGTTGTGCCATTCCTAGAAAAAGGAAACTCAGTATGAGCTAAGGTTATCCAGGAAGGCTTCTAGGATGTAGTGCTGGGCCCACATTAAAAGAAGGGTATAGAAAAATGGCTCTTTCCTTCCAGGTTCTTTGGTATATGAATATCGGGGAAGAGATACCCTCAACACTTGTCCTCAGATTTGTGGGGAGCCCATCCCAGGGCAGGAAGACTTCATTCTTTCCAATCCTGGAGTTCAGAGTTGCTGTTCCAACTTCCACAGAGGCTTCAGCAAATTGCAACCAAGGTCATTTCCCCTTGGATTTAGAGTAGAGTTGGATGCTGTGCTCTGTCAATCCAGGGTGCTAGAGGCAATGGCTGATAGAGCCAAAGCTCTCTGTTATGCTGCACAAGACCTGCATTTCCCATGAGAAGCACAAGGCCAAAGCCTCCTTTACTTTTTATTTTCTTTCTTCCTCTTCCTTTTTGTCATCTTTTCTTTTCCTTTTCTTTCCTTTCCTTTATTTCTTTCCTTTTCTTTTTTGGCTTCTTTCTCAGAAAAGGAACTGGGGGCCATAGGATAGGCGTTGTATGTCCTGAGGACTCTCTTGGGCACCTCAGACATATGAATGCGGCCTATGGTTCTTCGTGGACATCCGTCTGTGGATCACATGAGCTCCTTCTGTGTTGGGTTCCGGTTAGGCCTTTGGTCTGGTGAGGCCTCTGGCCCCTTAGTCCCAGTGTGCAGTAGCAGAAGGTAAGACTACACTGCCCTGCTGGCCACAGTCCTCTCCAGGTCTGGCAGAGGGGGAGTTGTTCAGGGGACACATCTTTTTGTCCTGAATCACAAAGAGGAGCTCTGCATCTGGATCAAGGCACAAGTGCAGGAGAAAGAAGTGATGGGGTATAGGGGAAGGGCCTTTGTAATGGCATTTTCTAAGCCCTAAGAATCCTCTCTCCATTAATTATGGAAGAAAGGTGGCATTCAAACATCATGTTTTCAGGACAATGGGTAAGCCTTAAAAGAGGTCCAGATAACCTGAAAGAAGAAAACCAGGTGAGAGAGGTCTAGAGTGAGAGAGGGAGGGAAGGGAAAGAACCTAGAGAAATGGCAGATCGCAGGGGTGGACTAGAGCAATGAGCCACAGGAAGGGAGGGAAGGATTCAGAAGAATCTATATAATTTTTAGATAGGAGGAGTCTAGGGAAAGCAGGCTGGCAGGAAGGAGGGCTTGAAGATGGCCTTCAGAGTGTGTAAGGCTATTCTTGCATTGCTATAAAGAAATATCTGAGTCTGGGTAACTTATAAAGAAAAGAGGGTTAATTGGCTTATGGTTCTGAAGACTGTGCAAGCATGTGACAGTAACTGGCTCAGCTTCTAGGGAGGCCTCAGGGAGCTTTTACTCATGATGGAAGGGGAAGTGGGTGAAGGCATGTTACATGGCAAAGGCAGAAGCGAGAGAGAAAGTTGGGTGGGTAGGGAGATGCCGTAGTTTACAACAACCAGCTCTCAAGAGAACTCACTCATATTGCAAGAACAGCACCAAGCCATGAGGGGTCTGCCCCCCTGACCCAAATGCCTTCCACCAGCCCACTTGCAATATTGGGGATTACAATTCAACACAAGATTTGGGCAGGAACAAATATCCAAACTATGCCACAGAGCTGTATACAAAGACTAAGAGGTGATCAATTACCATCTCAAACAATGGTGGAGCAATAAAGATTATGGGAATATAATGGCATCCTTGGGGTCAACACTGGGTCTATTAAACTGGAATGAAGATGAAGAATGGATTGCAGTCGGCTTTGCAGTGTGAGCTGACATGGTAACACTGGGGCCACACTAGCAACCAGACCATCTTCAGAGAAACTGTTAGGGTTCAGAGTGGTAGGGGAGCATGTGAATAAAGGAAGAAAACTCATGGGTGGCTGCGGGGGCCTATTTGTTCTCTGGCAATCTTGTTAATTATTTCAGTCCCTGTAGTTCTAGACAGTGGGAAGTGCAAATCTCACTGTTGCACTGTATAAAACACAGTTGCCAAAATCTGCTTGAAGACTAGGGGACATCTATACCCTGGGGAGGAAAGGGGCCACTTAGAGTGTGTGAAGATCTCAGGGAAAGGCTAGCAAGGAACAAAATGGATTTGGAAGTGAAGGTTGAGGCAGATTGTTGCTCCTAAAGCATGAAGAAAAATCCTTTGCTCTAAAGCAGTTTCCCAAATTCTGGCTGATCACATTTCACCTTCATGGGTTAGACCACATCCCTGTCCTATACACCATGTGCATATTTCTGTACTATTCCTGATCACCTCTCTGTGTTATTTGGTTAGCTATTTTTAATTGACTTTTTGTAGTTAAATTTATTTGAAAGAAAGATGTGTATCACTTATAACTAGAAAATGAGTATTCCCCTAAAGAGAAGCTAAGCACAAAATAAATAAACTGGAAATGAAACAATGTGATTAAATGATATGTACTTATGAGTTTCACTGAAAGTTTTCCTCCTAGATCAGATGTCTGTTTGTGGAAGAGGAATTTATTAAGAGTGGTATAGAATTATGTAAGACAGAACAGCTCTAAACAGAAACGTTCTCCATGGGGCAATTAAGAAGATTGAAAGCAAATTGAGACAGAAGTAACATCTTTACCATCAGATTCAACGTTGCACCTGCTGTGGCGTCTAAAACCGTCTCTCAAACACCAGTGGTAGCGTCCAGTATTGGGGAGGATGCTGCTGACAGGTGGTGTCCTAGCATAGTTCCCTGGAGAATGGCCTGAGGCAAAGCTTATGGGCTGGGGCTTTACTGGAGCACACAACACCAGGACATCAAGAGTGAGGAAAAAGAGATGAGCATCAGGGAGGAAGGAAGAAAAAAATACAAGAAGGTGCTTTACTGAGCTGGCCACAGCCTTGAAAGAAACATAACCCATTTCTTGGTCAAGCAGGACATCTCTCAAGAAAGTATGGAACCCCTGCAACTTGCAACTTGTCTGTGGGAAGAAGGAAGAGAGAGGGGTTTATTTGCAGACTTTTTCCCATCTCTTTTCTCTCATTGGATAGAGTTTGCTTCACAAAGTGTTTACTCCTCCACTCTTCTGACATGCTTTCCACTCTTTGCATTCTGTGGGTCCAAACTGGTTAGACTGAGCACTGGGGGTAGAGCAAAGACAAGGACAATGGAGGTCATACTGAAACACAGCTTCACCCCCAGGGGAGGTGGAGGCAGCCAAATGTTAGGAGATTGGATGATGGTGGTGGAGACTGAGGCACCTCCATATCCTCTACTGTACAGTAGCAGGCTCAGTAAGTAATGTGGGAAACCCCATCCCATGCTGAAGCTTTTTGTATCTGAGCCGTTCTATCACCTCCATTCCTTCTTTTGTAGAGTGAGAGACAGGACAGGTAATGCAGGATTTCCATCCTGTGGATCTAGGAAGCAGGCAGGAGCAGGAGCGAGCGAATCCAACAGGACATGTCCACTCGTTCCTGCACCAGTGTTGACGAAGGTCTACAACTTACTGAGTTGAAATGAAAACTTATGGCAAGAGGAAATGGGGAGATATATAATTAGCCACAAACTGTGATTTGGGAAAAGAACAACATACTTGCTTTGCCACAACTTTCTGAAACTGGGAATCAGGGAACAAATTCAGAGCTGGAAGGTGATGCTAAAATCACCTCCTCTAACTCCTTCATTTTATGGTAGGAGAAACTGAGTCCCTGAAAAATAAAGGTCTGTGCACACAATCACAGGCATAGCTGAGACATGAACCCAGTTCTACCAACCTGAAAGTCAGCACACACACCACTCAGGCACATGCAGCCACAGGAATAATGACCTTCTCCATCTCACCATGAAATGGCATGGCACTTACCAGAATTACATCTCCAGCTTACTGCTTTGCTTAGTAATGTATTTAAAGTCCATGATATAGAAGCAAGAAATTAGGAGATGGGGTAATGGTGGTGGTGGCTGAGACAACTCCATCACTCTGACTTACTCTGTTTACTCCGTTCCTAGCCTACCATTCTATCCAATATACTGCATTGATTTAAGTGATACATATTTTCATATTATATATATATATCACAGTGTATCTACAATGTGTGTACACATGCACACACTATTATAGTAATAGACATAGATGTAGATATATACACAAACACACATACACACATACACACGTGTTTTAAATTGTCAGAATGTTCCTGCTCATGGGCCAGTCTCTTTCACTCACCTCAACGACATTGGAAAAATCGCTCTTTGGGCCACATGGCATTATACTGTGTATTCTCCCTGGCAGGTTTACGTTGGTTTTTTTTTATTGGTTTGGTTTGGTTTTCCATTTCTTTAGCTGACATTTTAAAATGTGCATTTATTTTTCTTTTTGTGAAATGCATCTTTTGTGGAAATGAAACTGTGTTTGCATAACAACTAAGATCTTTGTTTTAAAATTGTTGTTCTAAGGAAGTTTTGTCTCTGGGGAAAAGAATAAATTCATGAAACAAGCCCAAACAGAGAGTTGAATGGGGGAGCGGAGTTAAAGGGGAGCTGTGTGGAGAGGAAAATGAAGGAGAGTTTGTTTTACTTTAAGATATTACAAATACGCAGCAGTCTTTTCCATTAGAGTGGGGAATGGGATTTCATTCTGGTTCCAGTGCTGGTATGGAACTTTCTGTTTTGCTCTGCTCAAGGAAGCAACACGACATCAAAATGCTGCGGATACAGGGTTGTGTAGTAAAAGGGGAACTTTCTGAGGAGTCAAAAGAGCTAAATGCTAGCCCTCACCAACCCTAATCCTCAAATTTTCAGGTGCAAAATTGGGAATAACAATACCTTTCTAGTCTCACTGGGAACTTTTGCATCAGAATCCTGTTGTGGGGAGAAACATATATTGGCAAAATCAGAAAAATTCTCTCTCCTGGAATTACCTGTGCTCAAATTGGGGAAGTCCATTACCTTGCCAAACTCCATAGTGGACCTTTATCCACTGGAGGGTCTGTCAATCCATCTCCATCTCCCATTTCCTCTGCTGTAGCAAAGATTAGTCTCCATCCTCCAAAGGTTCCTGCTTCCCATTCCATGATGCAGAGCATTACTAGGAAACAGCTGTCCCAAGTGGGGTTGTATTTCTCACTTCCTTGGCAATTCAAGAGGGATCATAGGAATTCTAGCCAATGGAATGTGAACAGAAGTGATGCCTACCACTTCCCGATGTAACGCATTAAAAAAAGGCAGAAATGCTGGGTGCAATGGCTCATGCCTGTAATCCCAGTGCTTTGGGAGGCCAAGGTGAGAGGGTCACTTGAGCCAGAAGTTTGAGACCAGCCTAGGCAATATACAGAGACCCCATCTCTACAAAAACTTTAAAAAAAAAAAAAATTAGCCAGGCATGATGCCATGCACCTTGCTTATGTCTCAGCTATTCGGGAGACCAAGTCAGGAGGATCACTTGACCCAGGCTTTCAAGGTTTCAGTGACCTATGACTGTGCCACTGTACTCCAGCCTGAGCAACAGAACAAGGCCTTGTCTCTAGAAACAAAAACAAAAAACTCTTTACCCCAGGAATATAGAAGACCTATAGTGTAAGTTTGGGAGCTACATGTTAAGATGCAGAGGTATCAGACAAAAGAACCTAGGTCCCTGAATTACCCCTTGAAAGTAAACCTTCTAATTAGAAACAACCAAAATGGACTATTATGTAAGTTGGAAATAAACTTGTACTGTGTTAAGTCAATACAGAAAACTGAGGTTATTGTCTAGTATAGCAGCTGACATTCCTTTCATTAATACCACTTTTGAGCAGTTCCATGATTTCCTTTTGGGAAATTACCTCGCCCATTGTGTGTCACCTGGATGGGATAGCAAATAAGGTGCTCATTTCCCATGATGGAAGCCAAAAAGACCCTATCTTTCCTCTCCCCGCCTCAGAACAGCCAGGGAGTCACCAGGGAACATGACTTACACTCAACCAATCTCATGCTCTGTTAGGAGAGAGTGAAACCAGGAGAGAGGTATTTTCGTGGGTACAGGTGGTAGTAGTTTCTGGCCACTGTGTTCTGCTACAAGATACTTTCTGTAATTCCTATTTTCCAGCCCTTCAGAGTTGTCCTGGTTCCTGTCCATTTCTAATCAAGCTCAAAGCTCTCAGCAATTCTGTGAGCTTCTGATATCCTTCCAATAAATTTTCTCTTCTTAAGTTAGTCGGACTTAGTTTCTTTTGCCCATGACCATGATGTTCTAGTTAATACTAGACCCTCAAAAGAGCAAACATCAAAAATAAAATTTAAAAGAGCCCATGTTCCAATAGGTAACTTCAAGATTGAGTTTGGTAAACAATATTCATGGCAAACCTAGATGTCTTAAAATATAAATATGCTTTACCTAGATGTCTGCTTGAGTTTTGCAGGAGTATGGTGTGGGACAGGGAAATTAGGAAAGAATTAATGGCGTGGTTTTCCATAAGTTGCAAGAAATATAAAGACAGTGTAGTCAAGTCAGAGAAACTGTGATTGATTTATTACATTAGAGTTCATTAAAAGTGTTCTATTGCCTTTTAGAAACCATCTAGTCATTAAAAAATCTTTGCGAATACAGTTTCCAACATCATTATAAGGGATTCTTGACAGCTCTTCATTTTTAATGGTGCTGTTATAAACAGACTCCATAATGGTTCTGCTTAGTGGGAGGCTGGTCTGGAGGCCAGTAACTAAAGGAGTCCGGGCTTACGTGGTGGCCCTCTGCAAAGATTGAGTCTGAAGCTAATTTGTGCAGAGTAATTGAAGAACTTCAGTTTTGCGGTGCAATACTGAAGGAACTTTATAAAAGGGGCTAGAATACCAAACAGGGCTCTAAAATGTGTTTTCTCCTGTAAATCTGAAAGAAAAGAACAAACAACTGAAGTGTCAGATTGTTCTTAAACGTCCAACAGGAAGAAATGGGACTTATATGCAATTCATATTGGAAAGGAAAGACTGTGCCTCAGGCCAACTGAAGGGAAAATGCTAGTTTTCTAATTTGTAGCAAATGAAGATGAGCTCTCAGCTGGTTTGGCGAGGGTCCCCAAGAGATCAGGCAGCAGGAGGTGGGAGGGAGGCTGCACTTGGGCCACTGCTGCTTCCCTCTCCTCTGCCCACTACCCACCCTAAGGAAAGTATGAGAAATACAGCCTGCATCCTCAGGATATGGAAATGCCCATTACACCTGAGAAATGAATGCAGACTCCAATCACTTGCACCCAATTCAATTCCACAAAATGTTTACTGAGCACTTACTATGTCCCTGGCACCATGTCAGACATTGTGGGGATATGGGGATGTGTGTTGTCAGAACTAGTTTGACTAGTTTGACCAGTCAAGACCAAAGGGAAACTTGAGCATGGCTGGTAACAGAAGTGCTGAAGGGGTTAGGGAAGATGTCTATTATTTGTACCTGCCCAACATCTCCTCTTCTGGAAACAAAAACCTTATTTTTCTTTAGATGAAATGCCTTTCCACTCAGATGAGGCTGACTCCTACACCACCCTACTTCATACTCTGGCTGCAGAGCTGGGCACATGTTCCAGGTCTGAACAATCAGAATGTCTCCACTCTCCTGGCCCTGGTGGTCAGCTCAGGCATGGACACTTGACCCAAGCTAGGACAATGAAACTCAACTCCAGCACTTTGGCTGGAACTATTGAAGTTCCTGTGGAAGAGGCGTTGAGTTTTCACTGGGGTTAGGCAGCCAATGGATGCAAACTTGGAGTTTCTGGTAGGTGTGTTGTTCCTGCATGAAGAGCTTTTGTTTGAAAATAAAAACAATACAGGAGAGCAGAGTTAAAAGATGGACAAATACAGTTACCTGATGACATCGTTGAACATCTGCTTCCATCTCTGCCTGAAGCCTTTTTACCTTGGATATTTTTAAAAAGTGGGCCACTTGCAACTGAAAAGAGCCCTGATTGCTACTAGAACAGTAGCATTGTGTGGAAAGAATTAAGTCTGATCTCCAGGAATCAGGCATGGCTATTGAGCAGGTGCCATCTGAACTGGCTGAAGGGCAATTTATGAAACCCCACATGCCTTTCATATTCTCAATTCTGTGCTCAGCCATTCTGGTCACAGTCATTCCTGGGAAGTGCTTTGCCTTGCTTTGTGTCACATGATCCTGTGTACTGGTCACTTGCCCCATTTGCTCTTCAATCCCTTGCCCGCCCTGGCCTTGCCCTCTTCTGTATCCCAGGGGACTGGCTCCTGTCAATTATGATGCCCAGGCTCCATAGCAACAGGCTTTTGGCAGGAGCCCCAACAGGAGATTAAAGAGTGGGACAAGGGGTAGAGCTAAAGTATTGGTATGCCCCTATCTCTCTTTGGCAGTAGCTACATCACCTCTTGGATTCCAGCTCCCACCAGGCAGTCCCTATCATGACTCCAGCTCTCACAGGTGACTCTGGCTCCTGGACACTTGTAACACCTCCTGCTCTCTTTGTCCCTCCAGTCCTATGAGCAGTAATGCCTCCTTGCCATTGCTAAATCTGGGTTGCCTCACCATCTCCTGTTTGCTCTTTGCACTCTTCTAATTGTCCAAGTTGTTCCAACTAGAGCAAGTCCATATTAAATAGGGACTGGGTGAAATAAAGCTAAGATCCACTGGGCTGCATTCCCAGGAGATTACACATTCTAAGTCACAGAATGATATAGGAGGTTGGCACAAAATAGAAATCATAAAGACCTTGCTGATCAAACAGTTTGCAGAAAAGAAGCTGTTCAAAACCCACCAAAACCAAGATGGCAATGAGACTGACCTCTGGTCATCCTTACTGCTCATTACACATTAATTATAATGCATTAGCATGTTAAAGACAGTCCCACCAGCCATGACAGTTTACACTGCCACAGCAACGTCAAGAAGTTACCCTGTATGGTCTAAAAAGGGAAGGAACCCTCAGTTCTGGGAAGTGCCCATCCCTTTCCCAGAAAACTCATGAATAATCCACCCTTTGTTTGACATATCATCAAGAAACAACCATAAAAATGGCCAACCAGCATCTCAGTCTGCTGCTGTGCCTATGGAATAGCCATTCTTTTATTCCTTTACTTTTTTAGATAAACTTGCTTTCACTTTACTCACTTGGAGTCGGGATTGGGACCCCTTTCCAGTATCACAGCTTTTTAAAAACTGATTCTCTGTATTAATTCCCCTCTATTTAATTACCTGGTATGGATTCTGTTCCCGTTCTCTATTGCCATATAACAAACCATCCTAAACGTAGTGGCTTTAAACAACAATGATCATTTTAATATCTCTTACGGATTCTGTGGGTCAGAATGAGGGAAATGAAAAAAGTAAGATGAACTACCATAAAAAAGACAACCTAAAAATAAATGCAAAATAATATTATTCAAGTCTAGCAAGATAATGTTGATTGTTCAAGGCTCTTAACCTAAGCTCTATCCTCTCTTTGTTGAAATAGGAAATTAGCAAGTCTTAGGTGTTAAAGACAAGCACCAAACTGAGATAATCAAAAGGACTGAAAGGGAATTTCTTTCTCAGAATGGATATTGATGATAATGTTTTAAAAGGCTGCAGCTATGCACCGTGTAAAAATCATCTCTCCTGCTGCCTAAATATCAACTTGTGCACCCCAGGGGTACACATTCCAGATTTGGGGAAGCAGTTTGGTTCAAGGCAAGTTTGCTTGCAGAGAACAGAAGCCCAATTAAGCTAGATGAAATTAAAGGGGTTTTATCTTGAGAAAGCACAGCCAACTCTCTCCCCAACCCCTTTGTTCAGAAAAGCATCTCTGCTCCACCTGCAAGCTTGAACTGTTATCCCTCATATCTAAATGACCTGCTAAGTCTAGTGACACCTGATAGAGATTCAGTCATTTAATACTGAATGTGGGGAAAGAAAATCCGATTGGCCCAGGGTGGGTGAGAAATCCAGCCCTGACTCAGTTGACCGTAGCCCTAGTAGGGGTGTGACCCCTGGGGGTAAGCATCCCTAAGATTGAGACAAGCCTTAGAGGGAGTCTTCAGTGGCCTATCAGTCACTGTGAAAATCAGGAAATTAGTTCTGTCCAGAGTATTCTGAGAAGGCGCTGGCTATATGGGGAGAGCCCGAGGCAATGCAGCAGCTGTGGGTCTCTGAATTATGTTTGGCTAAAGCTTCTAGTCCCAGCCCAGAGGCCACTTGTGTCTTTTAATCAGCGGTAGATGAATTATGGTTTTGCATGTGGTTGCTCACTTCTGGATAAACATGCCAATAAGAATGCAAATGCTCTCATCTTCTACTACTCGAACCTTACTTTTAAGTAAATTTGCTAATTTGTGTCTGTTCCCTGTTCATCAGGTTATTCTTATATCACTGTCTTATATCCCCGGGAGCAAAAAGTAATAATGACTTACCTACTCTGTGCCCTGTATTGACTCATCAGACTGTTCAGTTCTAGGATCACAGCCTAGGGTGCCTGGGGAGAAGTAATTAGGCTGATTTTAGCTAACACTCCTCTTTTCTGTTTTTAGTGATAACATAGATGTTTAAATAACTAAAATGGCAAGCCCTTCTCCTAACTCCTAAATTCCTGTTTATGTTTGCCTAACAGTCAGAAAAAGAACAGTGGTTCTTTTCAAACACATCATGATATCTTCATCCTTCCTCCATAATTAGTTAAAAAATTCATCCCCAACCTGCCACCCTAATACCGGTCATTTGAGAACCTAGATCAGGGACCGCAAATAGCACTTTACATGCCAGCTCTCATCAGTGGCAGACGCTGCATGGAGTGTTGTGTTGAAAAAGACTCTAAAGTTGAGTCAGAGAGGTTGAGCTCAAGCAAATTGAAGCAGAAAAGAGTGCTAAGATCGACTGATGATGTCTCCCACAGGTAGAAAGGACACATGGACTTCTATATGGGAATATCTCTCTCCCAGGGCCGAGACACATTAGTACAGATATAGATGTAGCTACTTGGGGCATTTGAACAATATTTAAAGATCTCATTAGGTCCTCATGACACCTCAGTGAAGTAGGTAGGACTGAAATGATTATGACCATTTGATAGACAGGAAAGACTGAGACATGGAGGCCCCCTAAAAAGAAGAGTCATTGAAGAAGAATTCCTGTGCATTTGATTCCTCCTGAGAAGGAAGACCACACAAATATGGGGAAAGACCCAATGCTGAGCATTTCATGATGTTCTATTACCATCCTATTCCATGATGAGCTCTTGAATTAATCAATTAAATAATTTAATTAATATTCCAGCAATAATTCTGGTGGCTTTGCTAGTTGCTCCACCTCCTCCTTCACACATGAACTCTTTGCTGTACCTCATCTCACACTCTTACTTGCAACATACCTGGAAAATATTCTCTGAGCCTCAACCTCATATAAGTTGGAGGCATGGGTCATAGCCTCAATCTTTTTCATCTGACATTAACTGTGCATGTAGTGGTCCTTAATAAGTGCCTACTCAAAGTCAACACCATCAACCCATGGATTATTCCATGCAAAATTGTGAAGTAAGTGGATCACTGGAGGTCCCCACTTTTATTCCTAGGATCTTTTATCAATGGAGAAAGTACCTAATCAACTCCTTCCCATTCGTACCAGGGTTTACCACTTTCTGAGCCATCCCTCCCAGAGGCTGTGACAATTTAAGATAACTACTGGGAGAGGAGGTCTTACATGGCTGTTTTCACCCCATCTGGTGGTCACACAAATCTGATAAAAGCTGTGGATTATGTTTTATCAAGATTCTGTTGGCTGTGGTGACAGGTACCAAGTGGAATTAGCTTTTGCCAAAAAGGGCTGTTTAGTGATTCAAATATGCAAATTTAGAAAGGGCGTGGGTGGAGCTGGTCCAAGGGGTAACCCAATCAGTGAAGTGCTGTCACCAATTTCTTATGTTCTCTCTCCCTGGCGCTCATTCTCATCTCTGCTTTTTTCTGATTGACAGCTTACTTCCCTCCTATTACAGACGTGCTTTTGCCACAAGGCATAGAGGCATGACTGAATTCTCACATTATCAACTAGAGTGGGAAGCATGTTCTTTCCTCCAAGTGGAGTTGGAAATGTCCCAGGGAAGGACTCTAACTGGCCCTGCTGGAGTCAGGTGCTCATCCCTCAGGTCAAGCACTGTGATCAGGATGGTGATGACTGGCTTAGCTATGCCCCCACCTCTTTGTTGGCTTTGTCATCAAAAGGGGGAATGACCTCTCTGAGAATTGTTGTAAGCTAGGTCATCACCCTCAAATCTACCTACAAAAGTGCACAGACACACATACGTGCAGTTATTTTTCATAAAATTCCAGGGAGTTGTTGGACCCTTCAGGCTCATTCCAGGCCTGGAGATTAACCCTGTTTACACAAAGGATTTGAATTGCTAGCAGAAGAATTCCTAATAGTTGATAATTTGCAGAGGCAGAATCCCTTTCTATAGCCCCTCAAATCCCCTCCAGCTCCATTTCCCTAATCTGCCCCTTTTAGGCCTGTCTCAGATTTTCATTCCACGTCATTTCTTTCCTTTCCCCCTCACTCTCTGCTCCAATCCCCACTAGGATGATGGGAAGACATTTCTGTGCAGGGAGACCCGGAAAGAACAAGATATCAATCAACTTTGAGCATCACCAGGATGGTGAAAACAATGGCACTGAATTGCAAATTGTGGAACTGCAGAAATAAACTTCTGTTCACAAAAAAGTGGGTGATGGGGTCTCTAAAAAAAAAGTGTAGAGGAATATATTTTCTCAACATTTCGTAAACAGCCATTTGAAAACTGCCCTAGAGCAAATTGGAAGTCAGTACAATGCCCAGGCATTCACTTGTTAGACTTGGAAGAATGTGCACACACAAACGGCATTCTTTATACATACATATTTACACACAATATACATAAAGAATGACCTTCCCCCACTCCGCCCTTCCACTGCCTGCAATGGTAACATTTACTGCAGATTTTATTACAAAAGCCACAAAATGAAATTCTAATCAATAATAGTTTGCAGGATGCTGAAAAAAAGGGGAATTGAATACATTCATAGGTAAAAGATGTTATTATCTCAGTTCAGTAACTATGAAAGAGAAATAGATGAAAAAATCTGGGTTTTATATTAAAAACCGGCACAGCTGTAGAGTTACATAATAAAGTATTGCCTGTATCCATGGAAATGGAGAGTAATTGATGCACCACAAGTTATTTTTATAAACCCAAACAAAAAAATTCAATCAGAAATGTCTTTCCCCGTTTTGGGGGCATTGTATATTTTGTATCTGTACATAATGCACACATTTAGAGTGTGAATGCACTCATTATTGATCAACCGTGTTGAATAGGACATGCTGCTTTCCCTGAATATTCAAGATTAGAATCCTGTGGCCTAGCTCCCACTCCTTCTTGAAAGACTTCCTCTGAATAAATTGTGCAGTGCTTTAAAATTCAAGCAGTTCCAATCGCAGGGAAATAAAGGAGCCCCGTTCCTGGTTTTGGAGGTGTCAGAGAGGGCAAATTTGGAAAATGATTGTCCCACATAAGGTATACATTTGAATTCCCTGACAACACCACCATCCCCGCCCCCCGCCCACCACACACACACACACACACACACACACACAGTGCCTAGCACAGTGCTACGCATGAAACAAGTCCTCCAAAACAGCCAGGATGTATGGCATATTGTAATTTCCCCAATTTGCTTGCAATAAGAATTACTGAAGACACCTGCTGTTAAAAGCACAGATTCCTGGGCAGGGGTGGTGGTTCACGCTTGTAATCCTAGCACTTTGGGAGGCCAAAGTGGGAGGATCACTTGAGGCCAAGAGTTCAAGACCAGCCTGTGCAACATAGCGAGAACCCCCCCACCATCTCTACCAAAAAAAAAAAAAATTAATTAGCCAGACCTGCAGTCTCAGCTATTTGGAAGGCTAAGTAAGATGGGAAGATTGCTTGAGCTCAGGAGTTTAAGTCTGCAGTGAGCCATGATTGTGCCACGCACTCCAGCCTATGTGGCAGAGCAAGACTCTATTTCTAATAAAAAGAAAAAAAGGAAGGGATTCCAGAGCTCCACCACAATCCCCTCTATTGGATTATCCTGGAGAAAGACATAGAAATCTGTAAAATCAATGCACCTTCCCAAGGTAATTCTTATCATTAGGTAAACTGGAAAATATGGGAGCAGGGCTGGCTTCAGAGGTGTACAACCTATGCAGTCACAAAGGGATCTCAGAAGGTCCCAACTCTGTTTAATGCTATGATATCCCCTTGAAATTCTTCATAATGTCTTAACAAGTGGATTTACATTTTCATTTTGCACTGGGTGCTACAGGTTATGTAGCTTGTCCTATGTAGATGTAATGATGAAGAGCAAAGATTTAGCAAACAGACTTGGGTAAAAATTCTAACGTCACCACTTAACTGGTTAGGAGATCTTGAGCATGTTAGTTAAACCTCTGATTTTCTGTGTACTCATCTATAAAATTGAGATAATAATGATACTGAACTGATGAGCTATTATGAGATTAAATGACACAATGTTTGTACCCTGCTCACTGCTTGAAGAGAAGCACAGTCTCAGTCAGTGAACACCATTAGCTGTTTAGTCAAGTCAAATTGAGTGAAATAAGGACATGAAGGAGGGAGGGACATATTTTAGCTGAGAGTTGGAGGGGGATACTAATAAAATCCCTGGCCTTACTGGTGTTGAATCAATGTCCAAATTACCTTAAATAAAGTAACTGTGCTGTGCATCAACCTTCAATGTCACCGAGACTGCTTAGCTTCAGCTTTGTATCAGCTTCATATTATGATCTGTTCAGTTACCTGCTGGAGAAAAAAGCCTGCCAGAATAAAACCCACTCCACCATCAATTCTAGATCCATTCACCACAGCTGGGGCTTAGGCTAGGCTGCTACAGGGTGGTGTGACAGTGAGTAGAAATTCCTGTGAATAGCTTTCCATCATATGTCTCATTTCTCTTTATTTTCAGTCACCCTATTTCCAAGCCACCATCGTCTCTCACCAGGACTATTACATTAGACTGGCTTTCTACTGCCATTTTGTAAATGTATTTATTTATTTTTTTATTGATGCCTGATAGATGTACATAGTTTTGAGGTGTACATAATAATGTAATACATTTATATAACTTGTAAAGCTCAACTCAGTATACTTGGGATATCACATTAAATACTTGTCTTTTCTTTATGCTAGAAACATTCAAATTATTCTCTTCTAGCTATTTTTAAATGTACAATAGATTATTGTTAACAATAGTCACCCTGTTGATCTAACACTAGGTCTTTCTTTCATCAAACCGTATATTTGTACCCACTAATAAACTCTTCACTATCTGCTTCCCTCTACTATTCACAACCAAAAATTTCACAATTTGAAGCACAAATCGGCGTTTTTAGTATGTTCACAGAGTTGTGAAGCCAACGCCACCGTCTGATTCTAGAGTATTTTCATTACCCCAGAAAGAAACTCTATGCCTATTAGCAGTTACTCTTTATTCCTCCCTCCCTCCATCCCATGACAATCACTAATCTACTTTTGTCTGTATCAATTTGCCTGTACTAGACATTTCCTATAAATGAAAGCATATAATATGTGTCTGGCTTCTTTCAGTTATATAATGGTTCAAGGGTTATTAATGCTCTAGAATGTATCAGTACTTCCTTCCTGTTTATTGCAAACAATATTCCATTGTATGGCTACACACGTTTTCTTAATCTATTCATTCAGTTGATGAGCATTTGGGCTGTTTCTACTTTTTGTCTGTTTTGAATAAGGCTGTTATGAATATTTATGTATAAGTTTTTATGTGGACACATACTTTCATTTCTCTTGGTTAGATACCTAAGAATAAAGTTGCTAGATCACATGGTAACTCTATTTTTAACTTTTTGAAGAATTTCCAAACCATTTTCCACTGCAGCTGCACCATTTTACAATCCCACCACCAGAAAATCTGATTTCTCTACATTCTTATCAGTATTTGTTATTGTCTGACTTTTAAATTTTAGCCATCCTAATGAATGTGAATGACATATGAGATACCACTTTTGATTTGTGTTTTCCTAGTCAAAAATGATGTTTAGCATCTTTTCATGGCCTTTTTGACCATTTTTGTACCTTTTTTGGGGAAATATCTATTAATATCATTCATCCATTTTTAATTTAGCACCATTTTTTGGAAAAGATTATTAAAAGGTAACTGACCATAATATAAGAATTTGTTGTTAGACTCTTAATGCTATTCCACTCACCTACATGTTTATCCTTATGATAGTACTACACTGCTGTGATTACTGAAGCTTGGCAGTAAGTTTTGAAATGTGGAATCGTGAGTCCTCCAACGTACTCTTTCTTTTTCAAGCTCGTTTTGGCTATTCTGGGCCTCTTGAATTTCCATATGAATTTTAAAATCAGCTTGTCAATTTCTGCAAAATAGGCAGCTGGAATATTGGTGAGATTGCATTGAATCTATAGATCACATTGGGGGAGTGTTGCCATCCTTAACAACATTAAATATTCCAATTCATAAACATGGGATATCTTTCCATCTATTTAGATGTTTTTAAATTTCTTTTGATAATACTTTGTAGTTTCCCATGTACATTTCTTGTATTTTTGTTTAATTTATTCTTAAGTATTTTATTATTTTGATGCCATTATAAATTGAATTGTTTTCTTAATTTCACTTTCAGATTGTTCATTGCTAGTATATAGAAACAAAACTGATTTTCATGTCTTCATTTTATGTCTTCCAATCTTCCTGAACTTGTGCATTATTTCTAACAGTTTTTTGTGGATTCCTTAGAATTTCTATGTTGAATATAATGTCATCTGCAAATGAATATATCTTTACTTTTTCATTTCCAAATATGATGCCTTTTATTTATTTTTCTTACTCAGTTGTTCTTGCTAGAACCAGTATAATGTTGAATAGAAATGGCAAGAACAGAGATCTTTGTCTTAGTCCTGATGTTAGGTCGAAAGCATTCAATCTTACACCAAATATGATTGTCTGTTTTTGTTGTTGTTGTTGTTTTTGTTTTTTTTGTTTTTTTTTTTTGAGGCAGAGTCTCGCTCTGTAGCCCAGGCTGGAGTGCAGTGGCTGGATCTCAGCTCACTGCAAGCTCCGCCTCCCGGGTTTACGCCATTCTCCTGCCTCAGCCTCCTGAGTAGCTGGGACTACAGACGCCCGCCACCTCGCCCAGCTAATTTTTTTGTATTTTTAATAGAGACGGGGTTTCACCGTGTTAGCCAGGATGGTCTCGATCTCCTGACCTTGTGATCCGCCCGCCTCAGCCTCCCAAAGTGCTGGGATTACAGGCGTGAGCCACCGCGCCTGGCTATTTTGTTAATCACTTTTATCCCCAGCTCCTGTAGCTGCATCTGGCACAAGGCTTTCAGAAAATATTTAATGAATGGATTAATGCAATAAAACCAACCAATATGTATGGATATAGAATGGTGGTGGTAACCTCCAGACACAGCTCTTGGCCATGGAAGACCCTTAATGTTGCATTCTTTTTGGATTTTGCCATATCCATAAACCACCCATACTATTATTTACATAAAAATTGTATTTAAATTAATGTTGACTTCTTTCTTTAATTAAAAGTTTAGTAAGCAAATACTTTACTAGCACTTTTACCAGTACTGTAAGTAAAAGTTGGTATCATGGCCATAATTTAAAAAGAGCTAAAAATGGGCACAATATAAACAAAAGTGCTATTCAGTGCTACCTTGTTAATGTTGTCTCTTTAAGTCTCTAAGCCTGAGCCATCCTTCTCTTGGTTAGAAGGGAGATTTCCAAATGTAGGAGGTGTTAAAAGAAATAGTGGCACCAAACTGAGGCTTTATTCTCAATGTAATATGAGGCACAGGGAAAGAATTTAGAAGGGAATACATTTTTCACCCTGTGCTTCAAAATTATTTGTTATCATGCCTATGCAACACTTAAAAATCATATTGCATCCCCTCAGCTGTGTACTTATTTGGTGGAAACATTGAATTCAAGGTGTAAGAGTGACCAAAATCACATCTGCCCCCTTTGATGTAAGTTCCTTCTTTTATCTCCAAGACTGAAAGAATGCAGGGTTCCTGGGTTATTCTTTGCTTGTATGCCACTTTGCTTCCATGTCATGTGCAATCAACTAGGAAAATTAAATGAGGAATCACTCACTACGTTGCCAACTTTCACAGGATACATTTCTGGTGGTAAACAGTATGGTAGGAGAATTACAAGATCCTCAAGGGCCCTCATCCTTGTTAAATCCATCCTCCTTCGAGTATAGGTTGAACCTGTGAATATAACTATATCACAAATTTTATGGCAAAGGGGGATTTTCCTGGGGACTTGACCTAACCAAGTGAGTGCTTTAAAATCAAATTTTCTTCAGCAGGTTGCAGAAAAGAAAGTCGAAGAGATGCACTCCAGCTCTCTGGGAATAAAGCAAACATCCGTGCTGTGAACTGCTTATGGGAGCCATGTGGCAAGGAACTGTGGGCAGACTCTAGTTGCTGAGAGCAGTTCCTGGCCAACAACCAGCAGGAACTTGGGAACCTTAGTCCCACAAATGCAAGGAAATGAATTCAGCCAACTAGCGAATTTGGAAGAGGACTCTGAGCCCAGACTTCTGACCCACAGAAACTATGAGATAATAACTTTGTGTTGTTTTATTATTTTTTTACCTTTTATTTTTATTATTTAGATTTACCCTTTACTTATTTCTGATATATTATATTTGTACATATATATGGGGTACATGTGAAGTTTTGTTACATGCAAAGAATGTATCTATCACTCAAATATTTATCATTTCTCTGTGTTGGGTACATTCAAGTCTCCTCTTCTAGCTATTTTGAAAAATGCAATACATTGTTGTTAACTATATTCACCCTACAATGCTACCAAACGTTATAACTTATTCCCTCTGCCTAATTGTATGTTTGTATTCATTAACCAACCTCTTTCATAGTCTTGTATCTATCATTTCACCCTCTATCGCCACACAATCTTTATCTCCACACAATCAATGTTTTTAGCTGCCATATATGAGTGAAAACATGCAATATTTGTCTTTCTGTACCTGGCTTATTTCACTTAACATAGTATCTCCCCATTCCATCCAAGTTCCTTCAAATGAGGGGTTGCATTCATTTTTATGGCCACATAGTATTCCATTGTATACCTCTACCATATTTTGTTTGTCCATTCATCTGTTGATGGATGATATTTTTGTTATTGTGAATAGTGCTGCAACAAAAAAGGAAGTGCGTGCATCCCTTTGATAGATTGATTTCTTTTCCTTTGGATACATACCTAGTAGTGAGCTTGCTGGATTGTGCAACAGTTCTATTTTTACTTTCTTGAGAAATCTCCATACTGTTTTCCATAAAGGTTGTACTAATTTAGATTCTCATTAACCAAGTGGAATTTCCTTTTCCCTACATCCTTACTAACATCTGTTACTTTTTGTCTTTTTGGTAATAGCCATTCTAACTGGGGTAAGATGATAGCTCGTTGTGGTTTTAATTTGCATTTCCCTGATGATTATGATGTTGAGAACTTTTTTCATGTATCTGTTGGCCATTTGTATGTCTTTTGAGAAATATCTATTCATGTCCTTTGCCTATTTTTAATGAAATTATTTTTTTCTGTTGTTTGGGTTCCTTGTATATTCCAGATACGTGTCTCCTGTTAGATGAGTAGTTTGCAAATGTTTTCTCTCATTCTGTGTTGTTTTAAACTGACAAAATTGTGAGAATTTGTCATGGTGCAAGAAAAAACTAATATAAAGTGATGCACATATGGGAATATGGCAGGTTCACTGACATCAGGGAAATTATATGCAAGTCCTGGAGGGAGATGAGATACACATAAGGTAATTTTAATACTAGTCAGGGTACATAAGCTTATGTCTGAGAAAGACAAGCAAAGTGGAGAAAAAAATATGGCTGAAGAAAATCAGAAAAGGCTTCGTGGAGGAGGTGATGTTTGAGCTTTAAAATTTAACAGAATTTCAGAAAGTAGAGAGGTGGACCCAGTGCAAGCATCTTCAGAATTAACCAAATTCCTGCTCAGCCTTGGACACAGAGTCATTCAGTGTACAGGCGCTGGGATCAGTTTGTCTAAATTCAGTCCTGGCTCTACCACTTACCAATAGCTGCATGGTTTGAACAAGAGAATAAAGCACTCTGATCCTCCGTTTGTGTGTCTGAGAAAGAGGGTCATAAAAACAGTACCCACTTTTGGCAGACAAAATCACATAGTCAGAAAATGGCAGAACTTTCTTTCCTTGCTTTTGCTAACTCCACACAGGTAATCACGCATGTGAATTCAAAGTTTCTGAGACTGGGCACCTTCTTGATGCTTCCTCCAACATTTGTAGGTCCCAGCGCAGGATGACAAGTAGAGGCACATAGCCTGTTTCTGGATGTCTGCAAGTTATAAATGTAGCTAAAAGCTGTTAAATAAAGTACATTCTATTCTCCTACTTTGGCAAAATATAATGACAACGTATTAAAAAACAAATTTTAAAAGATATTGGTTCATGTTGCCTTGCCACAACATGGGACACCCCTGAAGGACCATCTCAGCTCCAGAACTCCCCATAAGATTGACAGAGGCACCAGTTGTAGCCATATTGGAAATCGGTTTCCCCCTTTGCCTGATGCTGCCTTCCCTACTTCCTTACAAGAGTGTCGTCTAGGAACACTCCCCTACCAGCCTTCAACATACAGATCTGTTCCCAGGGGACCAAGTCGAAGGCAACCAGCTTCTCACACCTGATTAATTGAGAACATAAGACATTTCACCAATGAAATGTCTCCCTGCAGGTGGTCCTTCTGTGTCTTTATCTTTTATTTTTTAATTTTTCGAGACAGGATCACACTCTGTCACCCAGGCTGGAGTGCAGTGGTGCAATCGTAGCTCACTGTAGCCTTGACCTCCCAGGCTCAAGTGCCCTCCCACCTTGGCCTCCCCAGTAGCTGGGATCATAGGCACACACCACCACGCCTGACTTAATTTTGGTTTTTCTTGTTTGTTTGCCTTGGCTGGTCTCAAACTCCTAGACTCAAGGGATCCTCCTGCCTCATCCCCCCAAAATGCTACAATTACAGGCATGAGCCACTGCACTTGGCCCCTTTGGGCCTTTAGCTCTTGGACCCATCACCCTCCCACATGATGGTCCACACCTGACTCATGGCTAATGAGGAAAACATTGTTGCGGTTACCTCTTTATTAAAGCAAAGCAGTGCATCCTCTTGTGGCAGTTTGCCATATGAACACTCCCCCTTGGGAGGACAAGCTCTGTGTGCCGATCACATTTGGCATTCAAAAAATCTTTAATTATGTGCAAAGAGAGGGTCCATGTGTCATTTGTTGGCCAGGTTTGTTGGGGACTTTATTATCGTACATAGCAGTGTAGCTTCTTATTTCTCAGCAGATTGGACAAGTTTCAAGGTTAATACAAATGTTCCAACAAATTGTTATTTTGAAAGTGATTGAAGGAAATGTCCCACTCCAAGCATATGTTTGACCTTTTGGGGGAGGAAAAAGAAGAAAATGCTTGTAGATGCCTCATGCAGTTTGAATTCTTTTGACAGCTCTACGTTGTTTGGCGAGTGTTGAGTTGCTCCAAGCTCCATAGAGACCAGCATTTCCTTCTGAAGTCTCCGCTTGGATCGTCACTTTAAGTAAAGATGTTAATGATCGTAAAGTCATAAGACATTGTATTTTTGAGTCAGGCCTAGTGCTCTGTGCTCCATGTGAGTAACCTCATTGTGTGTCCACAGCAACCCTGAGAAGTCAGAACTCTTTTCACCTCCATTGTGTAGAGGAGGGAACCGAGGTTTAGAGAAATTAAATAACTTACTCAAGGTCAAAGTGTTTAAGTGGTGGAACCCAGGTGAAAAACCAGGTCTGCTCCTCTCCAAAGTATTGAAATAGCATTTGTCTTCAGCCATAGCTAAAGGATACCACAGATACTGTCAGAGAATCACTTGCCCCTAGCTATTTGCTGGCTGACTTCCAACTGCCAGGGTTTGCCTCTCTGAAGATCTTTTCTCGGTCTACAGAAGGCTGTATTTTCCCTGCAGAGCAGACCAGAAGTGCTAGGGATTTAACCCAGAAGAAGACTTCAACCAATGAGTCTTGAGAGTTGGCATATAAACATACCAGCTTCCTGGCCCCTTGAGTGGGATAATTCTGAGTTCTGTGTTGTACACTGTTTCTCAATATTTCCTTCTAGGGCTAGACTCTAGCCACCCACTGTGCTAGCTTATGAGTAATGCACTTTGTATTGGCTGCCTTGTCTTCCCTGTACCACATCTCCACTACTCCACTAGTGTCCTCTGTACCTCCCAAATGAACTACTTGCACTTAAATCTTTGCTCAAAGGCACTTCTGGGGTAATCTAAACTGAAACAGGGCTCCCTGAAACTCTCCCTAGGATTGAGATAGCTGTGCCTGGTAGGACTGGGGAAGGATGTTTGTTGGAATGATCTATGTTGCTCCCTGGTTATAACAATGACTTCTGGTAATTCTATTCCCTGTTCCTTTGGTCCCAACATTAGTTACCCAAGGATTCCCAACCACCGTCATGTGTTGACAGAAAATGCTATTGCAGGTAAAATCTTCCCCAAGGGAAAGTTGTTTCATGAGAACTTTTATGCCTGGAAGTTATAGACTTAGCACTTCCTAATACACTAAACAGTGCAATCAGAGAACTCAAACCAATGCCTATAGGTTTCACCCCCATCCATTCAGGGTAGTGTGTTACAGTAACATATGGCAGGCAAATTGGAGAGGAGCAGACCTGGGTTTTCACCTGGGTTCCACCACTTAAACACTTTGACCTTGAGCAAGTTATTTAACTTCTCTAAACCTCGGTTCCCTCCTCCACACAATGGAGGTGAAAAGAGCTCTGACTTCTCAGGGCTGCTGTGGACACACAATAAGACCATTCACATGGAGCATAGGGCACTGGGCCTGACTCAAAAATACAACGCCTTATGACTTTACCATGATTAACATCATTACTTAGAGTGATGACCCAAACGGAGACTTCGGAAGGAAATGTTGGTCTCTATGGTATTTGGAGCAACTCAAATCTGCCCTTGGACTCCTTAGGTTTGAATCCTGGCTCCAGCAGTTGCAAGCTGTTTGACCTTGGACTAAGTTCTAACCCCTTAGTGACTTCATTTCCTTAGTAAAATAATGATAATAGCAATGTCTACCTCATGAGGTGGTTGTAAGTACAATTTAATTCATATGAAGTATTTAGACAGTGCCTGGCACATAGAAAATACTAGGTAAGTATTACCTATTACTATTATACTAGTATTATTACTAATATAGTATTATTATTAGCATATTGAGGAAGACACAGTGGGATAAGCACCCAAAAAATGTAAGGTGTTATTTATTAAAGTTTGCCTAACTCTCCTCCTATAGGACTCATTTTGCCATTTACAGAACTACAGGGCAAATCAGTAATTTACACAGAGTCATCAAGATGCATGAGTTTGCAGGTAGGTTAGAGTCTGTTCCTGTTGTACCTTGGTTCTTATACACACCTGTCCGGGTGGCCCACCGCAGTAGAATCCCAGCTCTGCTGGAAAAGCAAGCTAAGGGCAGTACTTTCCTAGAGTGATACTTTGATTCTTCAGATGAAGACCCAGTGCTGTCTCACAAGCAAGACCCACCGTGGCCAGATTCCCCTGACCTATCCAACCTTCATTGCATACCTTTTCTGCTTTCTGGAGATGACTCACCCAGGACCCCATGAACATAGTGCTCCGTCCAGTCTACCTTCTGTGCAGTTGCATCTGCCTCCTCCTGTCTTTCCTGAAAACTCAATTCAATAGATCCCTTAGATTTTTTTCTTTCTGCACAAGATCATTTATTCAACCTGACCCACTTCTTCATGATGACTTAACCCCTTATTAGCCTTCTTCTTCCTGATTCATCATTCATACACATTGGGCAATTCATCATAGTTTGTCTTCTAGAAAGGAAAGTGCACAAGGTTTGTAGTTAAAAGGTCTATGTACAGATCTCTTTTATCTTAGCAAAAGTACATAACCTCCCTGAGTCTCAGTTTCCATGTCTATTACCAACCATTCATTCAGAGGTGCTGGAAAACAATAGCCCCAGGAACTGCTTGCAGTCAACAAGAGAAGGAAGTGGGTAGATAAATACCCTGGCTTCCTTGCCTCTTGGTAGGACAATTCTGAGATATGTTCCCGAACAGGATTCAGCCAACTTTTTCTTAAAGGGCCAGAAATAAATATTTTAGACTTTGCAGGCTGTACGGTTTCTGTCACAACTGTATGCTCCTGGCAATACATGAACAAGTGGATGTGTCTGTGTTCCAATACAACTTTATTTCCAAATAGGCAGGTAGTCCCTGCCCTCTATTCTAGAGTGGCTCAGAGGGTGCCTAGGGGGAATTAACCCAGCTGCCCACACCTGTAACTCACACATCAACACACTACTTATTGTCTTTCCTTCCTTCCCAGACTTTTTCTACCACTCCCTCTCCACATTTGCTGGGGTTGCCTCACAAATCTTGGTCTTGGTTCTGCTTTTGGAGGAACTCAAACTGAAACCAAGGGCTATGAAGCGGAGTCATGAGGCCATAGAATGGGAAACTCATCCCATCTGATGAGGTCAGAGGAAGTGTTCCAGGCAATGACAGCAGCATATGCACACCCCTGACGCAGGAGGACTCATGACTGCTTTTAGAAACTGAAAGAAGACAAGAGTGGCTGGAGCATGGGAGAAGATGGGAACAACGGGGTCAGGTGGCCAAGAGAGGTGGGGCCAGATCCCAGGGGACCATATAGGCTGTACTAAGGTCTTGGGTATAGATCCTGAACCAGTGGGGAACCACCAAAGCATTTAAGCAGCTGGGTAGAGTGACATAATGTGTGTGCACCAACCAGGCTCAAGAGAGCCTACCAGAAGCTGCACCCTCCTATTGCCTGATCCCAGTCTGCCCCACAACAGATTCATACTAGTGACCTGTTCTTCTTGCCCCATTCACCCCTAAGCACTTAGAATTCTGAGCACAAAATCTAAAGCATCACCTTAAAGTAGATCCATAAATAGCTAAGTACCCTCCATCAACAGGAGAGAAAGGGAAAAAATAACCTATAAAAATACATAATAAAACAACTACAGAACAAACAGAGCTGCAGCACGCAGGCCCTGACAGGATATTGCTTATACTTGGAGAAGGATTTTGTAATAATATTATTCGATTCTTTGGGCTCCTTGCCAATTATTTCAAAATGCCTTTTACTCCTTCCAACTTTGTACCTTTGTATTAAAGAGCTGGTGTTAGGAAGTTTTCAATGAGGAACTAGAAAAATAGTCCCTTTTCCCATCCTCCAGTCCCCCACTCATTACACAGACAAGAGAGAAGACAATGTCACCCAGAGTTTTTCATTTGTTTGTATTTCTTCCAAAACCCCCCTTCTCTCAGTCGTGTATATACTTTTGAGCCTAACATCTTCTTGAGGGGGTAATTCTTTACTGCTTTGGGGTCCCATTACCCTCCCCTATAAGAATTCACCCGAATACATGGAACTCGAAGGTGGACTGCATACACAGGAACATGGAGAAGCTTTCAGAAGACTCTTGGCATGGTCTCTAGGTGGGTGGTGACCTTTTCCTAGGAGAGGTTTCAGGGACAGCCATTCAGATTGTTAAAAGAAAACTTCGGACAAGTTAAATTTGATGGAGCTTAATTGAGAAAAAAAAAAAAGATTCACAAATCAGGAAGCTTCCAGAATCACAGCAGATTCAGAGAGACTCCAAGAATGCCTCATGGTCAGAAAAAACTTATAGACAAAAAAGATAAAGTGACATACAGGAATCAGAAGTGAGGTACAGAAACAGATTGGTTACAGTTCAGCATTTGCCTTATTTGAACGCACTTTGAACCCTCAGCAGACTATGAGTGGTTGAAGTATGGCTGCTAGGATTGGCCAACACTCAGCTATTATTACAGATGCATACTGCTAAGTTAAGTTTTCAATTTTGTCTGCCTATTTAGGTTACGGTTCGTCCACAAGGACTCCAATACAGAAGTAGGGGGTCCTTCTCAGGCCATATTTAGTTCGCTTTAACAGTGTCCATCTGGGTAGATTCAGTTGGTAATAGCAATGAAACCTTGCTGATGGAGATTTCAGAACAAATGACCACACTTTTCTGTGATTGAAGACACTCAGCCACAAACCACATGCTTTACAAGCATGCCAGAGGCATTCTTTCACTCTATCCATCTTCCCTCTTGTGTTGACCGAACGTGTGAACATGTGTGTTGATGCACAAGAGTTAATTAACTTTCTTCTGGATTTTTCTGAGGAAATGGTACTGCTCCTACTGTAGCATTAGGGATGAAATATTTGTAGACCCAAAGAAAAGTCAGCCCCTATATCTCCACCAGAGGTATCACTTGTGTTCTGAAGTTGGATAGGTCTTTCCAATTTTTTTTCTTTTCTTTTCTTTTTTTTTTTTTTGTCTTCACAATCATGAACTGAATGCATCCCTAGGCCAAGTAGGTAGGGGAATCATAAATCCCACAAGCCAGGAGCACCTATTTTGGCTAATATTTCAATTAGATTTTGTAGACTAGGGGTAATGCTGGCTATAGTAGCAGCATGGTTTTATATATATATATATGAGAAATGTGTTATTTATTATCTTTTAAGTTCTTCTGAATTTTTTTTGGTGAATAACTGTTTTACATACAAGAAAAGACTACCAAAATTTATCACTTACTAGCAGTGGCTTTGAAATATTTTTTGACCCTCAACAACACATACATTTCATTGTAACTCAGTTATTCTTCTCCATTCTGCTTCATTTGTTAAATGCTGGTGATAACCTGTTGAATGTATTTCACAACTATAACTCACCATTTGGAAAACACCGTCTTAGATCTTCTGCTCAAATCTTTCTACAGAAACATCCAAGCAGTAGGGGAGAGGAAAATGTGTCACGAAGATTCAGTTTCTCTCTCTTCCAACTGAACCTTGCTGTATTGGCTTCATCCTTTGTCTCCACCTAGGAGCAAGATGGTACCAGTTGTTCCAGACTCTATGTCTTCTTTGCTTTAATGTTAGGGTCCCATAACTCCCCCAAGGTTCCCAGTATAAACTTTATCATGTCTCATTGGCTTTTATTGTTTTCCATTGACTTTGATAAAATCATCCCTGAACCAATTGCTATGACCAAAAGAATCTTATTTGTAGACTGGCCTTGGTGATGTGCTCAATTCATGACCAGGCATGGAGCTCTATCCTGGTACATGGGCTAAAAGTAAAGGAAGGAAGATCAGGGTATGCTTGCAGAAGAAGGGTAAAAGGAAGCGGAACTGCAAAAACAATAGATGTTTTCTGCACTTCTAAGCCTAATCACAGATAAAATTGACAACTTGCTTATGATTGGCAAGTGGGGGCAGTGCCCCCAAATGTGGCCCCCTCCTGACTCATCAGTGCCTGAGATAACTTTAGAAAAAGCTTTATTTTCATAACAGAAGATAAACCTTAAGATACAAATACCTCTAGGAGAGAGGAGTCAATTCAGACTAAGGTGTAAATGGCTGATGCAAACATTTCTTTTGATTACGGTAAAAAGGAAAAGGTATCTGTCTTAGTCCATTTGGGCTGCTATAACAAAATGCCATAAACCAGGTGGCCCATAAATAACAGAAATTTATTTCTCACAGCTCTGAAGGATGGAAAGTCCAAGATCAAGGTGCTGGCAGATTCAGTGTCTGGTGAAGGCCCATTCCTCACAGAGGCTCATCTTCACTGTAACCTCACATAGTAAAAGGCAAGGGATCTCTTTTGTAAGGACATTAATCCCATTCATAAGGCCTTCCCCTTCATGACCTAACACTTCCAAAAGACCCCACCTCCTAATACCATCACCTTTGGGCTTAGGATTTCAACATATGAAATTTAAGGGGACACAGGTGTTTAAACCATAGCAATGCCATGGGATAATTCATGCAGTAGATTGGAAGAGAGGCATAGAACAAAAACTTACAAAAATATCTGCCTCCATCACAATTCAACCTGCTCTGGTATACTGGAGAAGCCATCATCTTTTAAGATAAGTCCAAAAAGAGCTTCCACAGTGTGCAAAGAAAGCTCGTCTTGTACTAGGAGTAGAAAGAGGAGACGAGCAATACATTCTCTGCCCTCAAAATAACTACAATTTACTTAGAAAGCAGAATATGTGGTACAAAACCAGGATCACTGCTTACTGTAGGGCAGATTGTACCATGAATGATGTCCTCTAGAATTGTGCCCAGTACAGCCTGTAAAGCTATAGACCATGGCATTGTAAAGATGGCTTAAGTTAAGTCATCAGCAGATCTAAATAAACTTAGGGAAGAATTCTCCAAATTGCGTCCTGTGGAATAATTATTCTTCAAGAGAGGCAGCACCTAGAGCCGAACTTCTCTGGAGTTCTTGAGGGGAACTTTGGACCCTTCTAGAGTTAAAAACACTAAGAAAGGGGAGATCTGAGCCAGTTCTTCTCCACATGACAGCTCTCGAAGTCTGTGTGCATCTAGTAAGCCCTCTGCAGAGCTGAGCAGCTCTCAAGCTCATTGGTCTTAGCCAAAGAACAATCTTGTTTCCAAGATATGTTTGCTGGCAATTCAGATTACACCTTCCACTTGAAGAGAGAAGCTGGGACAGATGCCAAGCCCACTGCAAGCCACTCTGGTTCTTATAATGGCACTTACACGGGCTGTAGAAAATATAAACTGGATCTTTCACTCAAGACAGAAGAGTAGTCATAACCGTAAAATTCTCATTCAGCTCAATTCAATCAATAGAAACCAAGAGATTAATCTTCGCCGGTTCTGCCACCAACTAATTTAAAGAAAATATAATCTGATAAATAGATAAAGAGAGAGGAGAGAGTCAGAAGGATATGATATGTACACATATACACACCTAAATCATATGTATATAACTCAACAACTTATTACAAACTGAACGCATCTGTCTAATCAACACCCAGATAAAAAATAATAGACTATGACTGGGTGCAGGGGCTCATGTCTGTAATCCCAGTACTGTGGGAGGCTAAGGTGGAGGGACGGCTTGAGGCCATGAGTTCCAGACCAGCCTGGGCAACACTGCAAGACCCCATCTCTGTAAAAAGAAAGTAAGTCAGGCATGGTGGCATACACCTGTCCCAGCTACTCAGGAGGCTAAGGCAGGAGGATCACTGGAGCCCAGGAGTTCAAGGCTGCAGTGAGCTATGATCACACCACTGCACTCCAGGCTGGACAAGAGAGAGACCTTGCCTCTAAAAAAAAAAAAAAAAAAAGTAGATCATAAAGAACAACACAGATTTCCCCCTCCCTTTCTTTACGCTTCATTTTATTACATTCTACAGAAATTTGAATCAAACAGTATGTATATTTCTATGGTATCTTCTTTTCATCCTATGCTTATGAGATTCATTCATATTGCTGCATGTGATTGTGGATGATTCATACTCAGTGCATACTATCCCATTTTGTGACCATACCATTTATTTATCCATCATGTGACCACACCCATTTATTTATCCATTGTGTGACCATATCCATTTATTTATCTATGTGGCTGTGGATGGGCATTTGAGGAGTTTCTACTTTTTGGCTCTTACAGATTGTGCTCCTGTAAACACTTTGGTACATATCTTTGGTATGAACTACATGTATGAATTTCTCTTGAACATATGTATATGCAAAAGTGGAACTTCTGTGTTATAGAATATATGTAAATTCAGCTTTAGTAGATATTGCCCAACAGTTCTCCAAAGTGGTTATATCCATTTACCACTCTAGCTAGCGGTGTTCCAGTTGACACATGGTTTCACAAACTCTTGGCATTTTTTTGTTTTTTCCACATGAGCCAGTTGAGCCATATGATTGGTGTATATGTGATACCGCATTGTAATTTTAATCAGTGTATCCTGGATGACTAGTGAAATGCATCATATTTTCATATGTTTATTGGTCATTTGGATCCCTTCTTTTCTGAATTATCTGTTCAAGTGTTTTGCTTACTTTTCCATTAGTTTATCTTTCTCTTCTGTATTGATTTGTAGGAGTTTTAAGTGTATTTTTATATGAATCTCACGGATATACACATTTTGGAGGTGGTCTTTTCACTTTATTGTGTCCTTTGATGGACTGAAATTTTCTATCTTTAATAAACTCCAATTTACCAATTGTCTTTCTTTCAGGGTTAGCAATTTTTGTGTCCTTTTTAAGAAACCTCTGCCTATTCCAAGGTTATAAATATTTTATCCTACTTTTCTCTAAAAGTTGTATTATGTGAGATAAGGGTAAATACATTTTTTCCCATATGGATATCTGATTTACACCTGTCGAGTTTTAATCCTGAGGTAAGACCAGCAGATTTTTTTTTTTATTTAGCAAGCCAGCATGGGATAGAGAGAGAAATTCTGGTTTATCTGAAACATGCCACCAGAGCAGAAAAATATAAGTATTTATATTTATATAATTGTACTGAGGCTTTGTGTAAATGAGGCTAAGTCTGCCAAATGAGGCTAAGTCTGCTTTTTCAACCCAGTGACCTGTTGCTTTTCCACAAAAGTATAAGCCCCTGTGACTGACTGCGGCTGCCCTGTCACAGCATGCTTTGTCATGCCACCATGATTCTGCACATGACATCCTCTGCCTGGGATACCTTCTCTGTCTCTTGTTTATCTCCTGCTACTTTTTCAGAACTGTTTTCCAACACTCCTTGTCTAAGAAGAGGTCTCTGATTCTGTCCCTATTACAGTTAGTTTCTTCCATAACATATTTTACCTGTTCCTGTGATAGCAATTATCTCACCCACATCTAATTATTTCTATGCCTCACTTTCACTAGACCATGAACTCTTTGAAGGCAGATACTGTGATTTATCTTGGCATCTCCACCATTCAGCACAGTGACTGGCCCACATAAAAACTTAATATGTTTTTATTTGATCAATATTAAATAAGTCAGGGTAGTGGGAATGCCATCAATAGAAGCATTGGAAGATGGAAATGTGACAATGACATGTCTCAGAAAGTACAAAAGATGATAAATATAAGGCTTTTGGCAACATCAACCTCTTTGAATAGGAAAGAAAACTAAGAGAGGAAGAGGAAAAATAGCAGAGAATAGAAGGAAGGAATAAAGAGGAGATTCTGCTTTTGTTGATAGAGTAAATCAGTACTGGGCTTGTCTGCCCACCATAAATGGCTATAAAATTGAATAAAATATGTAAGACAACTATTTTTAAACATTGAACAATACATAGCATAAGAATGTAAAAAATAAAGAATATAAATGAGTGAATCCCATGTTTACTGTACTTTCCTATGGGCACATTTTTCCTGAGCCTAGCACAGGAAAATTCAAGCCAAACATGATGGTCTTGCTGAGATGAGGTCACAAAGACTAGAATTTGAGATGAAAGAAGCAGCTGGCACTTGCTGAACAGAGTTCTGGAGAGGAAGCTCCTTCACAAAGAGGGGTGCTCCAGAAGTTTGTATGGAGAAACTCTGTGTGCTTGGTCAAAGGCTAGACTGTACTGAGCAAGGCAAAACCTCACAAGGCCTTGCAGAGAACAATTGCTATGGCACTGAGAGTGATGGCCATACTCAAGATCACACAGTAAGTTGATTGCCAGGACAAAACTCAACAGTTTGTAAAGGAAGGTAGCATACAATATATCAGCTACTATGTTCAGTGATAAAATTTTTAAAAACAGATGTGGAAATCCCCTCAAGAAACAGGAAAATGTGACCCATAATTAAGAAGAAGAGTATGAATAGAAACAGACACTGAGAAAGCTCAGATGTTGGAATAACATGTAAGGACTTTAAATCAGCAATTACAAATATGCTCAAAGACTTAAATGAAAATATGATCTTACTGAATAACCAGAAAGGGAATCTCACAGGGGTTCTGGGGATATTGAAGCTACAAAGAGAACTAAATGGAAATTCTGTAACTGAAAATGACAATATCTGAAATTCAGTGGATGGGCTGGACAACACAGATAATAAGGGAAGCATGGTCACTGACCTTTAAAAATAGCAAACACAATAATTCAAGAAGATCACGTATTTTTAAAATTGAAAAAAATAATAGTGCCTCAGTTACCTTTGGGAAAATAGCAACAGTGTGACGTGACACAGATGGTTTGATCATCTTAGGTTTGTATATTCAGAGACATATAAGCTTTAGCACCATTGATCATTTCAAGTATGGCAAATCCCAGCACTATGTGTGACTGGACTACCAAAAAGAGAGGAGAGACTGAGAATGATGCAGAAATTTTTTTTAAAGTAATGGCGTAAAATTTCCTAAATTTCATGAAAAACAGATCTAAGAAACTCAACAAATCCTACACAGGATGAATACAGAGAAACCACAACTAGCAAATCCTACTCAAACTCCTGAAAATGAAAAGGTTTTAAAAATGAACTTACTGAAACAGTTGGAGAAAAATGACACATTATATCCAGAGAAATAGTGATATTAATGTTAGCCAACTTCTTATGAAAAACAGTGGTAGCCAGGAAACAATACATTAACATCTTCAGAATGCTGAAAGAAAAACACTGTCAAACCAGAATTTGATATGCAGCAAAACATATTCTTGAAAAATTACAATGAAATAAAAACACTGTCATATAAATGAAAGCTGAGAGAGTTGGTGAAGTAACAAACCTGTACTTCAAAAAACACTAGAGGAAATTCTTCAGGCTTAATGGACATGATACACATAAAAGCTCAGAACTATAGGAAGGCAAGAAGAGTAGCAGAAATGAAGAATATGAGGGTAAATATAAAAGACTAGATTCTTTTCCTTCTCTTAGTCTCCCTAGAAATTAAAGGAGGGAGGGCAAAAAAAAAAAAAGAAAAGAAAAAGAAACAGAAAACTGATGAAGTCACAACCACATGCAATTAGTGAAGTTCAGGATTAAATCCCAACTCTGCCACTTACAAACTATATGTTTGTGGATAAGTTGCTTAACGTCTCTAAGCCACTCCTTTCATTCATTATTGTGTTAATAATACTTACCTTTGGATGGTTGTTTAAAAATTAGGGAGAATGTCCATGACGTGTGGACGTCAGGAGTTACACAGTCAAAAACTAATGTTCCAAACTGTATTAACCAACTCAAAGGTGTCAAAAGTTTTAATAACTTTTTCTTTCTTTCCCATGTCTCTTTCCTTCAAAAATGAAAGTCACAGATGCTCATAGTGTTCACGTTGGTTTGACGATCTTAGGTTTATATATTCAGAGACATACACGCTTTAGAACCATTGATCATTTCAAGTATGGCAAATCCCAGCACTAAATGTGTGCCTCAGATGCAAGTGGATTTTAAAGTATGCATGAACTTTTCTCAATATGACTAAAATGGTAGAACATTCTATACTATTTCCCAAACTTCCATCTTTTGCTTACCACTTTTATAAGAGTTGCCATTATTTGCTTTATATCTTTAAATGACCCACTACATCTTTTACTTAATTTCAAAAAGCAACTTGGGGTACTATTACATATGGAGTACCAATATCATTGTCCATAAACTGAAAACAAACATTTCAAAATTGGATAAGTACAAGCTGGCTACAAACTATGGATTTTTCAGGGTTCTGAGTCTGAGGCTTGCTCTATTTTATTGAAAGAAAGAGAAAGAGCTTGAGAGAAATTGATTAGCAAATGTTGCAGAGGTGTTAAAAACATACTGGCACCTAGTTGAGACTTTCTCGTTGTTGGAATCATAAGGAATGAAGCAATTTAAAAGGAAATACCTCTCTCAATGTTCAATTCAATTTCATTAATGTTGTTTCTAAGCTTTTATTCTCTCATATGTAAAAAGTGGAGATAATAATAGTATCCATCTCACAGATTTGGATGTATGATAGGCAAAATAATTTAGATCAGGCTCTTAGCACAGGGCCAGGCTTATAGATGACACTCAAGAAATATTAGCTAAAATTTAAAATATATACACACATTTTTCTTGTTCATGGGGAAATTACAGATAGGTTTCTTGCCATTTACCTTTTCTATACACATGTTGAAATTTCTGGAGGACCCCTTTAAAGAGGAAGTCACCATGACAAGTTAATGGTCTATAATATTAACTTGTTAGCAGACTTTTTAATTTTAAAATTTCTGGACTACATATAGAAATAAGATTACTTACTAAAAGACATTTTAAAATTAGCACTCTCTGCTACATAGATTTCTGCATCTATTATTCTACTCTGTTACTCTCCATGTAGGGGGAGACCATGTCTCTTGCTTTTTCATCCCCCCAGCTCTGTCCCTCTCTCTTTCTCTCTAACGTGCACACACACAGCCTATCACCACAATGAACCCTCAATTAATACTTGAATACTGTGGAAGTCTTCTTTGAAGATGGAAGCCCCAGGTCTGTCTCATCTTCAAAATACTTTCCAACAGGGAAAATATAACTGTGCAACACTCATCATTTCTCTAGCTTAATAATAAAAACTTTGATTCTACTGAAAATTCTAGCAGCAAATGAAGGAAAACTTTTTATAAATTTGAATTCAAGAAAACTTCAAAAAAAAAACAGAAACTTCTAGAAATAATAATATATTTATTCCTGGTGGAAAAATCTAAAGCTCACAACGTTAGCACTATACCTTTTTCTTTCATTGACACGAGCTGTTAATTCACTGCATTTTTTTGCTCTCAAAAACAATAAAGAACAAACAACATAAAAAGAAGATTTTGTCAAATCATCACCATACATCAGACATAATGTTTTCTTCACTTTCATCAGATCGTCACCATCCATTAGCTATGTTAATATTTATGGAGCATTTATAGAAGAAATCTGTTAAAATTAATAAATAATAAGGCTAACATCTTTTAAAAAATAAATCAAGAATCTCATTACAAAGTTGCCCATAATTTACTGTAGCAATAAAAAATAGAAAAGCAGTTAGCAGACAGGATTATATTTCATTATTCAGAATATCTAACTACCTCCAAAGTGTTTTTTTAAACAATGGAATAAAATGTTTTGGCAACTCCAACTTCTGGGAATCTTTTCATCAATACGTGTAAGGTCATAAGTAATTAGATATGTACAGCAATTCATGCTGAGAGATTTTCTTTTTCCTGATTTGAGCTCAAGATGTTATATTTGCTAATATATTATTCAGGATTATAGTCTATATATTTCAAATTGAGGCTGATTTTCTTATTTTGTGCTCTTTTAGCAGGTTTTAGTATTAAGATTATGAGAACATCTTGAATTTGATTAAAAAATTACTTTTATTTCTACTACTAAGTAACATGTTGACTGACTATTCCCTGGCTTTATCCAAGTGATGCAAAATCTTCTACCGATTAGAAATTCCTGAGAGGAATGGGAAATATAATGTTTAAATTTTCTTCAGCATGAAAAGATAAAGGAAATGAAAAATATTAAAAATTGTAGATGCAAGCATTTTTTTCTTTAGTAGAATAGCAATAACAGGATAACGGTATTACACTATATACCAGCAGATCGGAGCTCTGCTTAATTTTAGCTTTCCTCTTCTTTAGTTCGAAAATATAATTTATCTTTCATTATATTATTGAATTCTCATTTCAATGATAACCATGGTCCTAGGAATAAAGGAGTTAGCTTTCTATTCAAAACTCAATGTTTTCAAATCCTTGCCTTGAAAACTAAACTGGATCAATTACAGAGCTGATATGTTTGAATATGCTAAGGATTTTTAGGCACAGAGGTAGAAAAAAGATCACAATTTGATCCAAAATAGTCATTTCATGAATATATTTTATCTGTAATTTGTTGAGAAATGAACAGTCATTTTGATACTAGCCAGGGCTTACATTGTTTTTGTTTTGAATTTTAGACTTTAATAAACAGCTTATCAGATTACAAATGCTTTGAGCTAATTTTTATTGACTTTGAGCAAAGTATAAGTTTGGCAAGTTTTTTGGTGTTTCAAAATTTTACTAGTATTGAGTATTTCAAATACGTTTCTTATAAACAGCATGTATTGGATGGTATTTTAAAAGTTCACTCTATCTGAAGACTTTCTTATAAAAAATAAAATAAAATTCATTCTGTCAATATCTGTCTTTTAATTGTTATATTTAGACCGTTCGTGTTTAAGGTAATTGTTAGTATGTCAGGGCTTAAGTCTGCTCCAAATATGTTCATGAATGTCATTTCAAGATACTAATATGAGATTAAGTATTAGAAGAAATGGTTTTCTGACAAATCAGATAACAACTTCAGGCTGAGTGATAAGTTACATTTTACTGCCCATCAATAGAGTAGCCCTCATCTAGTTATGCCTGGACATTACACTCTTGACTTACGTTGTGAGATGCTTCAATTAACTGCTCAATAAATCCACTACTTCATTTATTATAGTAGGGGCTTTGAATATATCACCCATTGTATTCATTGTCCTCTCTGTAAATGGCAAATTAAAATTGTATTTTAGGACTCACAAGAAAGTTTTATGTCTTCTGGGGAATAAAAATGGATTTTTCAATGAACAAAATGATTTTAGAAATAGTAATATTTCACATTTTGCTTTGACTCCCAGGAGAATCAGTGTCGATTTTTTAATTTTAAAATTATAATCTCATAATTGGCAGGGTACAGTGATTCATGCCTGTAATCCCAGCACTTTGGGAGGCCAAGGCAGGTGGATCACCTGAGATCAGGAGTTCAAGACCAGCTTGGCCAACATGGCAAAACCCCATCTCTACTAAAACTACAAAAATTAGCCAGGCATGGTGGCAGGCACCTGTAATCCCAGCTACTCAGGAGGCTGAGGCAGGAGAACCGCTTGAACCCGGGAGGTGGAGGTTGCAGTAAGCTGTGATCGCACCACTGCACTCCAGCCTGGGTGACAGAGCAAGACTCCACCTCAAAAAGAAAAATTATAGTCTTTTTTTTTTTTTTTTTTTTTTTGAGACGGAGTCTTGCTCTGTCGCCCGGGCTGGAGTGCAGTGGCCAGATCTCAGCTCACTGCAAGCTCCGCCTCCCGGGTTTACGCCATTCTCCTGCCTCAGCCACCCGAGTAGCTGGGACTACAGGCGCCCGCCACCTCGCCCGGCTAGTTTTTTTTGTATTTTTTAGTAGAGACGGGGTTTCACAGTGTTAGCCAGGATGGTCTCGATCTCCTGACCTCGTGATCCGCCCGTCTCGGCCTCCCAAAGTGCTGGGATTACAGGCTTAAGCCACCGCGCCCGGCCGAAAAATTATAGTCTTATAATTGATTTAGCACCCCATACTTTATGTGTTGTGGTTTTATATTTTACTTCTTATGTTATTAATGCCATAAGATTGTTATTATTGTTGCTTTAAATAGTCATAATGTTTTACATATACTTATATATGTACCCTTTGGAGAGTTATTTGTTCCTTTTTTCAGCCCATCCTTCAACTGTAAATATTTTACTTCTATCTGAATAACTTGTTTATCCTTTTAACTTGAAGAACTTTTGGATTGTTCCTAAGTTTTGGTTATTTTTAAAAAGTTCTTGTGAATGGTTGTGATATCTCTTGAGATATATGTCTTCTTTTCTCTTGGGTAAATCCTTGAGCATATAATTGCTGGGTCTTCTGACATGTTTAATATATAAGAAAGTAACAAAATGCTCCTCAGAGTTGTACCATTTTACCTTCCCACTAGCAATGTCTGAGAGTTGCAATTGTACAGCAACCTCATTAACCCTTGGTAGTATTAGTCCTTTTAATTTTTGCCATTCTAGTGAGTGAATAGTGGTTTTGATTTGCATTTTCCTAATAACTGACAAAGTTAAGCACTTTCTCCCATGTCTATTAGCTATTTGCATGTATGCTTTTGTGAAGTGTTTGATCAGACATGTTACCCATTTTTTATTGTATTCTTTATCTTATTATTGAATTGTCAGAGTTCTTTATATATTCTGGATCCAAGTACTTTGTCATATATATTATGATTATTTTCTTTCAGTCTGTGGCTTCTTTCCACTTTCATAATGGTTATTGTATTCTTTATCTTATTATTGAATTGTCAGAGTTCTTTATATATTCTGGATCCAAGTACTTTGTCATATATATTATGATTATTTTCTTTCAGTCTGTGGCTTCTTTCCACTTTCATAATGGTATTTCTCAGAGTACAGAAGCTTTTCCTTCACTTTTGAAGTTTTTTTTTGGTGGGTGTTGAAAAATTTGGGAGATTATTTTCCTTTTCATGTATTAAAGATGTTATCCTATTATCTTTTGACTTCCACACCTTCAGTTGAGAAGTCAGCCATAATTCTTAATGTTGTCTCTGAAAGTGATATGTTCTTTTACTTACTCTACCTGCCTATAAGATTTTTCTCTCTTGATCTTTGGTTTCAGCAGATTAACTGTAGTGTGTCAAGGTGATATTTTCTTTGTAGTTATCTTGCTTGGGGTTTGCTGAGTTTCTTGAATCTGTTGATTGACATCTTGCAAAAATGTTGGAAAACTCCTAGTCAATAAAGATATCCTTATTATTACTTCTGTCTCATTTTCTCTCCTTTCCTTCTAAATTTCCCATTGCATATATGTTAGACCAGCTGACAATGATCTATGTGTCTGTCATACTCTGTTCCTACTTTGTCTTTTTACTCATACCCAGTGCTTCAGTTTAGATTATTTCCTTTAACCTATTGTGAAGTTTACTAATTCTTTTTCATGTTGTTTACTGTGTGCTATTGAGTCTACCTATTACATTCCTAATTTCATATGATATATTACTGTTGACCCTTAAACAACATGAGTTTGAACAGTGCATGTCCACTTGTGCATGGATTTTCTTCAACCAAATGTTGATCAAAAACACAGTATTTGTAGGATGCAAAACCTGTGTATATAGAGAGTTGACTTTACCTGTACATAGGTTCCTCAGGGCTGACTGTAGGACTTGAATGTATGTAAATTTTTATATATGCAGGGGTTCCTGGAACCAATCATCTGCATATGCTGAGGGATGATTGTATTTAGTTCTAGAGTGTCCATTTGGTTCTTTTTAAGAAATTTTATTCCTCCATTGAAATTCTCTATTTTTCCAATCATTTCTCTACACTTTTCTCATTTTTCTTTAACATATTTTTAATCATTATTTTAAAGTACTTGTTTGCTAATTCTAATATTTGAGTCATCTGTGGGTCTGTTTCCATTGACTATTTTTTCTCTTAATTGTGGATCATATTTTCCCTCTCCTTTTCATGTGTCCAATTTTTATTATATTTCAGATGCTCATATGAAAGTATGTAGAACTAACATTAATGTATTCCTTTTCCATTGTCAAAGAGATGGGTTGAAGGCTGATCACTCTGATTCAATCAGGGATTAAGATGGGTTATGGCTGAGTTGTGGATAAATTAGTTTTAATCCACCTTCTAATTTCAATTTTCTTGAGGCCAGAGGCCTGTCTCATGTTTATTTTTGGCCTCTTTCTTTAGTGGAAGTTTTACTTCTAGGCATTGTGAGATTGTGGGTGATTTCTCTTTCCATTTTATCAGGCTGTCTTGCTGTGCCTCAGCAAAAGTTATAGAGAGAAAAGTGGATGAACAAAGAAAATTGGTTCCCTGATCAGGCCCACTTTTTTTAACCATATTATCTTAATATGGTTTATTTCTATTAACTTTCCCCCCAGTTCTTATCCTCTGTTATATCTGCATTTCCCAAGTCCCTGATTTATTTCTATTTTATTTTATCTCTTATATTCTTTTGAGTGGTTTCAAATGTTTTTCAACTACTGCAGGGCCGAAATATATAAATAAATGACAATAATCCAAAACTACTGTCTTGATTGTATCATATCTAATGTGTGCTTTTAAAGTTGTTCTTTAAGGTCTTCAATATTCTCTAAGAAATCACATTTAAAGATAATTTTTTTCAACCAATTTTGATTTTTCAAGATTATCATTGGAGTCTCAAGGGTGATACAAGAACCAACACTCAATTTATATGTGGAATCTATAGTGGATGAGCAGTTGTTGGCTAGTGAATTGAATTCATTTTTCTAAGCCAATCTCTTTAATGAGAAAAATGAAGGAAATAAAATGGGACATTTAAGAACTAATAGAAATCTTGACTATTATAACTACTGACAAAGGGCAATTTAAAAATCCTTTTAAAATTTTTGATAGAAATAAATGAGAATGTTGAAATGACAGGCACCCAGAGGAAAGAAGGAGATTTGTTAAGTTTAACTATTGCATTACTCCTAATCGTTTTCTCTGAATCAAAGAAAATCTTGCTACTTTTAAAAAAGTACTATAAAGAATTATCTCTAAGTTTATCAACAAATAAAAATGAATTAATATTGCTTCCAGTGTGTTTCTAACTAAGCATCATTTTACCATCATATAGTCCCATGATGCATTCAGAATCATCAGTCCATGTTTCACTACGTGAAGAAATGGCAAAAAGTCAGAGAAGAAAGTTATTTTCAATTAATTAAGGAGGTTTGCCAAAGGGTGAAGGAGCAGTAATTGAAACTGCACAACACAATCCACATCTCTAGGAAATCTCTTTTAAAAACACCATTTCTTAGTTCTAGGTTTTTCCAAGACCTATATAGTGTGATAATACTTATAAAATTTTCAAAGATCACATACAAAGAGGAGAAAAGGTATCCCAAAATCCAGTGGGGTTCATTTAAGGGCAAAGAAAGTCTGCCATATATTCCTGCTATATGCAAGAGTCCCTATATTACCCAAGTGAAATGTTTGCCAGATTTCCATGTAGGTAAAACTGAGGTTTTAGGGGAGGTAAAGTACATGGGACAGTGATCTTGAAGAAGATCTTCATGATGGTTTTCACTTTCAGTGATCTTTTTGGCCTGTGTGGAATTCAAATACAGTAACAGTAATCTGTTTCCTTTGCTAATGTTTGCTTGAGCATTTATCTACTCATATTGAGAAGGAGTTCCGTATCTTCTTCTAAATGCTTCTACTTAGCTGTCTATGAAAACCAGGGCCTATTTGGAAGTGTTGGAGAATCAGGTAAGTCCCTTGTCACATGGGAAGAGTGTCACTTTTGAACAACAGTTCTATAAAATCATATACCTAGCTTGTAGTCAGATTGTGATATATATACTAAAAATATATATGCAAAACACAAAGCTCATATGATCATAGGTGATCTTGCCTTATGGTGAGTTATACCTACAGATTTCATGTTGGGTTATCCCAGACTATCAGGCAGATTCTAGTAATGTTGTATCTCAAAGCGGGTTGTGTCTATGAAGTTTTCTAGAATATAACTCTCTCCCAAGAAGCCCAATGGCCCAAATACCCACTTCCTTGCCCACTACAAGTTCTTGGAGGAGCAGCCTTTGCCAGGTCAGAAGAAATCCTGCAGTATCTGTTCCAGGGAGTTCCTGCTTACCTTATGTTTACATAACTACAGCAAGCCTTCAAGAGGAGGTTTTTTGCATCCATTTAAACAGGTAGTGGCTGAAAGTTTCACTTACAAAACAATCCCAAGTGCTTCTCTGTAACAGAGATGACTACTCTTAGAAAAAAGCAAAAAGAAATTTACCTTTGGTGTTCCCACCCCTCCTACTGAAATATACCCATCCCAACAAGGCTTTGTTCTGTAGAGTTCTATCTTGGCCCGTTTTCTTCTCAGTCTATATGCTTTCCCTAGTCAGTTCTATCTGGCACTGTTCAAGGCATGTGTGTGGATAACTCCCAAATCTGATTCTCCAGACCAGAGCACTGTCCTCAGCTTCAGATGCACACACCTAGCTCTTCTAGTTACCTCCACCCAGATATCTCAAAGACATCTGAAACTCACCACAAGTGAACTTGCTTTCATCGCCCACTCCAATTCCCATTGCCAAACCTGCTCCTCCTCCTGCCTTCCTTGGCATCATTTCCTGGCACTATGTTCTGCCCATGGCCCGGACCAGAAACCTGGGAACCATCCTTGACTGCTGCCAGTCCCTAACCACACACCAGTTCTATTTCCTATATATCTCTCAAGCCATCTTCTCATGATCAGACCCCTGCCATTACACTTTGTTTGTTTGTTTGTTTGTTTCAGACAGAGTTTTGCTCTGTTGCCCAGGCTGGAGTGCAGGGCACGTTCTCTGCTCACTGCAACCTCCACCTCCTAGGTTCAAGCAATTCTTCTGTCTCAGCCTCCTGAGTAGCTGGGACTACAGGCGCACACCACCACGCCCAGCTAATTTTTGTATTTTTAGTAGAGACAGAGTTTCACCATATTGGCCAGGCTGGTCTCAAACTCCTGACCTTGTGATCCACCACCTCGGCCTCCCAAAGTGCTGGGATTGCAGGCGTGAGCCACCGCGCCCGGCCTGCCATTACACTTTATAGGTTACCTTTGTCTCTTGTTTGAATTACTCCAGTGGCCTCTTAACCAGTTACCAAATCACCAGATTTGTCTCTCTTTAATCCATTTTCTACCATGCAGTCAAAATGGCCCCTCCAAAAGGAAATCTGACCTCTTAACCACCATCCTCCTACAATACCTCTGATACCTAAAGCTTGTTCTGAATTCCGTAAGAATAATGTCTAAACTTCATTCAGGACAAGTTTTCCACAAAGCATTTTGGCCTGGCTCTTGCCTCATTCTCTTTTTTTTTTTTCTCTCATGCTTTCTTCCCTACCCTGTCTTCATCCTTCCTCCTCCACCACCTGACCTTTCCAGACACATTATAATCCTCTGTCTTCTGCCTGTAGGCCTCTGCACATGTGCATGTCGCTTCTTCTGTCACAGTGCTGCTCCTCGCCCTTTTGGCCTGATGTTTACACATCGTTCAAAGCTCATCCTAAATGTCACTTTCCATGGAAAGCCCTCTTTACTCTCTTAGATTAGATTAGGTGCCCCTTCTACAACCTTCTAGAACCAGGTATTTCCCTCATCAAAGCTCTTGCCCTACTTTTAATTAATTAATTGATCTTAGATTTAGATTATTTAATCTTAGATTAGATTAGGTGCCCCTTCTAGAACCTTTTAGAACCAGGTATTTCCCTCATCAAGGCTTTTGCCCTACTTTATTAATTATGTCAATAAATATTTGATGGGCACCTGTTATGTACCAGGCAATGGAATGATACAAGAGAGAACTAAATGCAGTCTCTTCTTGAATGGAGAACACAGTCTACTGGGAGAGACTGATGCTACACAACCACCAAACTATAATGACTAGTTGATAGGTTAATTCTTTTATCCACAAGAATGTAAGCTCTGTGAAGTTAATAACATACCTTCTGAATTTGTCTTCTGAGGCTGACAACAGCAAATGACTATAAACTTCATAGCTTCAAGTAACAGACATTAATTATCCACAGTTCTGGAGGTCAGCATTGGAGGAGGGCCACATTCCCTCTGGAGCCTGCAAGGCAGGATCCCATCCTTGCCGCTTCCCAGGTGGCTGCAGTGCTCCTTGGCTGCAGCTGCATCACTCCAACCTCTGCCTCCACGGTCACATTGCAACTTCCTCTTTTTTATTCCTTTTGTGTGTGTGTGTGTGTGATAATGTCTCATTGTGACTCCCAGGCTGGAATGTAGTAGTGCAATCATGGCTCACTGCAGCTGTGATTCCCCAGGCTCAGAGGATCCTCCCACTTCAGCCTCCCAAGAAGCTGGCACTACAGGTGCGTGTCACCATGCCTGGCTAAGTTTTTGTAGAGATGGGATTTCACCATGTTGCCCAGGCTGGTCTCAAACTCCTGAGCTCAAGCAATCCTCCTGCCTCAGCCTCCCATAGTGCTAGGATTACAGGTGTGAGCCAGCACACCCAGCCTGCAACCTCCTCTTCTGTCTGTCAAGATTCCCCTCTGCCTCATTCTTAGAAGGACACTTGTCATTAGATTAGGACCACCTGGATAAGCTTCTATCAAAATCCTTAATTCCATCTTTTGCCACAGAAGGTAATATTCACTCTTTTACTGTATAAGGCAATATTCACAGGTTCCAGAGAATAAGACATAGACCTGTCTTTTTTGGGCCTACCACTCAGGCCACTACACGTGTCTTGCTTAGTATGTATTCTTACTTCCTAGCTCATACTGGCACTCGGTCAATAATGGCTGAACAAAACACGAGTGTGCTCTCTCCTAGGCCAGCCATCCTTAATTCTCTTTTTAGCATCCTCATTTCCTGTTGTTTTCTCCTTACACTGACAAGGAAACTCACTTGGCCCCATCTCTTTTTACTCTTGGCCACGCTACTGATCCCTCCATCTAATCCAAAAGGGGGAAAAAAAAAAGGCAGAATGAAACAACCCAAAGACCAGTGAGAGACAGTGGCCAATAATAATGTGTCACTGAAAAGTGTTCTCTGACCACCTGCATGATCTACAAGCAGGGATGTCCCAAGGGCAGGGCAGTGGGGATGACCCATCTTGGGTGCAGCTGTAGGGAAACATGTTGTAGGGATTTTAAAAACAACAATAAAACTGACTACAAGTTTTTTTTGTTTTTTTTTCATATCAACATGCACCAGCCAGTCTAACCAATTATCAGTGATAAATACTCCTCTCTGAAAAAAAAATATTTTCTTAGTTTAAGTTCTAAATAATTGTTGCATTATCTGTTAAGTTTTAACAGCATATATGTAAGCTTCAAATTAGCACATTTTTATCACTATGCTTTAATAAATACTACATTCTACTTATAAGGTAATTTGGAGAACTCCCAGTTATGCAATGAGACCCTGTCCCATGAGGACTCAGCTACAGATTATGTCTCAAGCGGACAATTTTGTAAAGGTTCAAAATCCCTTGAGCTTGCTTTCAGCATAGTTTGTGTCTCTAAGCCCTGTAGTGTGACATATTCCTGCATTTATATGGTCGATTTAAAATAAACAATGATAGTAAATGTAAAAATGAGAAATTTGAGTTGAGTTCTGTCGTCCTTGGTGATCAATGGGAGTTTTTACTGATATTTAAAATAATGAAACAGTACCAATGACTAAAAGTAATTGTTTGTTTGGTAAAAGCAAACTTTAGTTCATATGTGAAATATTTTACTGAATTGAAAAATATCTTTAAAATTGGAATGTATTTTATTTTATTTTTTTTTTGAGACGGAGTCTCACTCTGTCGCCCAGGCTGGAGTGCAGTGGCCGGATCTCAGCTCACTGCAAGCTCCACCTCCCGGGTTGATGCCATTCTCCTGCCTCAGCCTCCCGAGTAGCTGGGACTACAGGCGCCCGCCACCTCGCCCGGCTAGTTTTTTTGTATTTTTTAGTAGAGACGGGGTTTCACTGTGTTCGCCAGGATGGTCTCGATCTCCTGACCTCGTGATCCGCCCGCCTCGGCCTCCCAAAGTGCTGGGATTACAGGCTTGAGCCACTGCGCCCGGCTGGAATGTATTGTTTTAAAATTGTTTGTTGTTTGTTTTAAATCTAAAGGAAAAAACTCATAAAATAATGGTTATTACTAATTGTAACATAATTATCATTGAAAATAATATGGTTGTATAGAGAGGAGGGATTAAAAATGATCTGCTTCAGGTTTTTAAAGACACTAGATACACCACCACTAAATACAAGACTTACATTTACAATAAATTGGAAATTATTGGCTGCTATATCCCTACACTAAGTGCTTTGCGTGCATTAAATTATTTAATTCACATAATAACTTTACAAAGTAGAAACTTTATTATTACTATTATCCCCATTTTGAAAGATGAGTACTAAAGATGCTTTGTGAGAAGTGAAGATGGGATGAGAGCCAGGTGGTCTGACGCCGGAAGCTGTGCCATGAGCTATGATGATGTACTTCCTCTTAGTCACTCATACAAAAACTAACCATCACTAGCCACCTTGTGGTGAGTTCCAGATTTAATCCTCTAATCCTCAGAACAACCCTCCAGAGTAGCTATCATCATTCCCATATTACAGATTTAGGAAACTGAGATTCAGAGAAGTTCAGCAACTCATCTAAGATCAAAGAGTTATTACATGACAGAAAGGGCATTCTGATTCTTCTGCCCTGCCTGGCTCCAGAAACTTCCCATAGCCACATTACCTCCTTCCTTTTTTTTGGTAAAAAATATCCGTAGACTTCAAAGTGCTAGAAAGAGCTTCCAGACCGAACAACAGCAACTTCTGATTGAGGGGCAGTGGCCCATTCTTCCTTCCACAATAGCTATGAGAAAGAGAAAGAGGAGACACAGTTACCTGTGAATGCAAGGACCTTGCAGGATTACTGGCTTGAGGCTTGTAGGCAATGGCAGAAGTCCAGGTTAGGGAAGTCCGGGAGTTATTGCAGCAGAAGGAAAACTGAAGCACATGTATTGAGCTTCGAAATGTAACAGTAGGCCAGGCTCACGACTGTAATCCCAGCACTTTGGGAGGCCAAGGCAGGCCGATCATGAGGTCAGGAGTTCGAGTTCAGCCTTGCCAACATAGTGAAACCCCATCTCTACTAAAAAAAATACAAAAAATTAGCTGGGTATGGTGGTAGGTGCCTGTAATTCCAGCTACTCAGGAGCCTGAGGCAGGAGAATCGCTTGAACCCAGGAGGTGGAGGTTGCAGTGAGCCAAGATCATGCCATTGCACTCCAGCCCAGGCGACAGTGTGAGACTCCGGAGAAAAAAAAAAAAACAACCATAGAAGAGTAAGCATTTTCTTGGTTCATCAGAGACAAAGTTCTCTTCCAGCAGGGTAATGCAGTGCCCAGCCAAATTGCAGGGGTGTCCAATTTTTGGCTTCCCTGGACCACATTGGAAGAAGAATTGTCTTTGGTCATACATAAAATATACTAACACTAACCATAGCTGATGATCTGAAAAATAAAAGAAAGAAATTCTGCAGAAATCTCACAATGTTTTTAAGAAAGTTTACGAATTTGTGTTGAGCCACATTCGAAGCCATCCTAGGCTGGATGTGGCCCATGGGCCATGGGTTGGACAAGTTTGGACTAAAGCAAGTAGTGTAGTGCCAAAGGAGAGAAACAATGACTATAGCTGTCTTGTTTAGGCATGGCTGGAGCAAGGTAGCATAAAGAGGACCCCATCCCTCTTTTCGTCTGTTGGCATTAGAGTTAGACAGAGCCTCCTCCAGTGGCCAGAAGGATGATATTTTGCACTTCAGGGTGAGGTCTTACCAGCTGCACAACTCCAACAGAATGAACACTTCTCTCCTGGTGGCATTAGCAATATCCCCAAGGCTGACTTTTTAATGTCCCAGCTTGGGCACATGTCCATCCCTGAAACTGTCAGGAAAGAAGACACGGGAGTCCTCATTTGGTGATTCTGAATTACATGCCCATCCTTGGTGCAATAGGGGCAAAGTCAGCCCACTTGAACCATATGAATTGAGTGAGAAAAGCCATCCTACTGTTCCCAGAAGAAAAGTGAATGCATGTTGTACAGGTAAAACACACACACACAAAAACAGACGTTCACTTTGATGGCTATCTTAATTGCTAAATGTAACGATTCTTTCCCAGTCTTCCTCTGACTTGTCCTTCCCAGCACATGTCCTGCAGCTGACCATCTTCTACTTGATTTTTCAACCAGGGTTTGATCTTGGGATCATACCAATCATCAGAAAACAGGCCGGGAGTGGTGGCTCACACCTGTAATCCCAGCACTTTGGGAGGCTGAGGTG
>NW_012115722.1:2066495-2116740 GCF_000951035.1 Colobus angolensis palliatus | reverse complement strand
AAGAAAGAAAGAAAGAAAGAAAGAAAGAAAGAAAGAAAGAAAGAAAGAAAGAAAGAAAGAAAGAAAGAAAGGAAGGAAGAAAGAAAGAAAGAAATCTAGGTATCTGTTCTGTGGCTACCTCTGGGTCATCTTCCAGGCCTCACAGATTCTAAATACTGCAAAGACCTCAACCTTTCCTTCTATATTACGTGACAGAAGTGATACATGTAGTGACTCGTTTCCCACAGTATTACTACCAAATTAGCAATAGCTGTAATGACACCTTCTCCTCTCTTACAAAAGCATACAGGAATGCAAGTCACAGAGAGCAATATCATTAAAGAGACAGCATTAATTCTCTCTCTTTTTTCAAGGCATTTGAAAGTTTCAGTTCCTAATTATTAGTCATTTTGCAAACCACCTCCCAAACCAATCATGACCAACAGAAACTTCCAAGTAAACAAGGTCATGTAATTCAATCATCTTAACATCTCACCCACAGTCTTTACCTCTACCATTCATTAGATCATGGAATCATATACTTTGTTGCATTTTTGTTTCTGTGTCTTTCTTACGTAACTATTTCAAGGATTGTAAATACAGATGCCTACTAAAGCAAGGCAGGTAATATAAGGAGTGAGCCAGACTGGAGTAAGATAACAGGGAGTGGTAGGGACTGTGGTGAACTGGACAGTATATTTCTCAGCATATGAAAGTAGCCACTACTCAGGTCCAGCTGATTGTTGACAAGAGGGAATTCAGAATGCGTGTTTCCTCATCATCTGATATTTTTCAAGACTAGCCTGTACTCCTGATTTTCAAGTGAAACATCCCAAATTCTAAATATCAGCAACAAAAAAAATACAGTTTTTATTTTATATATTTACTTATTTTTGGTCAGAGACTAAACACAGCAACCAAAATACATCTGCAGAACACATCCACCATTTTCAAACTTTGGTCTCTGTGCCTTGCTCTTCATCAAGAGTGTACACTTTTGAAAATGTAGGAGAACTAGATATTTTTCTGCAAAACCTAAAGCACTTTTCACAGGGTGGAACTTAAGGCAAGCAGTCAATAAAAAAGAGAAATAAAGTAAGTCTTGCTGACAAATGTTAGAAACACAACAAATGCTGCAACAGCAATTGCACAAGGCATTGCATCAATTTGGATTTGTTTTCAAGGATGTCAAATGACTTCGCCAAAGTCATTTGACTTAACCACAGTTTGTGGTTCTGAAGAAGCTGACTTTCTAAGCCTTGTGAGTTCACTTAAATAAAAGTCACCCAAACAGTAACTGCGATGCAGGGTCTTACTGTCTGGGGAATGTAGCAGGACTGGAGGCTCTGACTAAAGACCCTCACTCCACAAAAATCCTCTCATGGCATGTACCACATTTTTCCCTCAGTCTTCTCTCATTTTCTAAAATGGGTCCCAAATCTGCACATAGTACATAATCTGCACATACTCATACAAATGATATTTACATATGATTTTAGCAACTCTCTGCAGCTATTCTGCTACTGAGTTTCTCAATAGCAGAATAGAGGACTGATTTTATATGTCAAAAACACGTTTAAGGAGATAACTGTCTTCAGCTAAGCACAGATAAAGCAGCCCAACATGATCTTGGTCTTTGAGCCCACCTTTGAAAAGATCTAGATGATGATTTGTTTAAGCAGTAAAGATTTTGAATGTACATTGACCAAACATTATTTGAGAATCATGTCAATAGAAAGAGTACATCAAATCAACATTTAATTGATTAATTTACTTTACGAGTCAGTGACTGGAACAGAGACTGATATGAACTGAAGTCAGAAACCAAATTTGTGCCAGCAGGGGCTCCATGTCCACCTCCAGTTTTAGAATTACAATTGGCACAACTGTTTTGTGTGTGTGTTTTTGTTTTTTAGATTTGGAGGGTACAAGAGCATTTTTGCTACACGCATGTATTGCATAGTGGTGAAGTCTGGGCTTTTAGTGTACACATAACCCAAATAGTGAATATTGTACCCAGTAGGTGATTTCTTCAGTCCTCACTTCCTTCCCGCTCTCCTGTTTTAGAGTCTCCCATGCCTATATTTCCATCTGTATGTCCATGTGTACCTATTGTTTAAGCTCCCACTTATGAGAATATGGAAGTGAGAATCTGGTGTTCTATTATTTCACTTAGGATAATGGCCTCAGGTTTTACCTGTGTTGCTGCAAAATACATGATTTCATTCTTTTTTATAGCTGAGTAGTGTTCCATAGTGTATATATCACATTTTCTTTATGAATCATCCCTTGATGGACATTTAAGTTGATTCTGTATCTTTGCTCTTGTGAATAGTGCTGCAATCATATTGTGAATAATACTGCAATCAACATACAAGTGTGGGCATCTTTTTTATATAATTTCTTTCCCTTTGGGTAGATACCCAGTAGTGGGAATGTTGGATCAAATGGTAGTTCTACTTTTAGTTCTTTGAGAAATCTCCACACTGTTTTTTTCCATAGAGGCTGTATTAATTTACATTCCTACCAGCAGTGTATAAGCATCCATTTTTCTCCACATCCTCGCCAACATGTGTTGTTTTCTAGCTTTTTAACAGTAGCCATTCTGACTGATGAAAGATGATATCTCATTGTGATTTTAATTTGCACTTCTCGGATGATTAATGATATCGAGCATTTCTTCACATGTTTGTGGACAACCCTTTAGTGTGTTTGAGAGTGGCTGGGAGAATGGCAACAAGACCTCTGGCTGAGAGAAAATCATCTACCCTCCTCCTCCCTTGTTCCAATTCACCACTCACTGATCTGCTGAACAAGAGGACCCTCCTGCTTCTGCATCTTGCATTTCATGAAGTGCTCTGTCTCTCTGGTTTCCATATCCAGGAGAGATGAGCAAACTGGCTAAAAGAAACTGGGGAGTCGGGGGGTGGAGCTGGTGAAAGCTCCAATCTTACCTAACGGGAAATGTTATTAAAAAGTCTGTGGGGCTGGGTGCAGTGGCTCACACCTGTAATCCCAGTACTTTGGGAGGCCAAGGTGACAGATCATTTGAGGTCCGGAGTTCCAGACCAGCATGGCCAACATGGTGAAACTCTGTCTCTACTAAAAATGCAAAAATTAGGTGGGCATGGTGGCTGGTGCCTGTAATCCCAGCTACCTGGGAGGCAGAGGTTGCAGTAAGCCAAGATCGTGCCAATGCACTCCAGCCTGGGCAACAGAGCGAGACTCCATCTCCAAAAAACAAAGTCTATGGGTAAGGAAGGAGAAAAGACAGTGAGCATGTCCCAATGAGAGGGGAAAGGAGTGCATTCTTAGCCTATGACAGCAGCAGCAGAGACGAGGTAATTCCCCTGACTGACTTTTTTCTTACTTAATGCTTATATTATATATTATGCTGTGCCCTTTATTTGCTATATTACCGGATTATCAAAACAACATGAGGATTACTAAATATTTTTTACTGACGCAAAATTGTCTCAGAGAAGATAATAAATGGCCATAATGGAATTGTTGGGTTGAAAGAGTCTTCAGATACCATCAATCTTATTCTACTGTATAAATGTGGAAACTGATGCCCTAGAAAGAATAAAAGGTCTGCTGAAATCCAATGGGTAATTTTTTGGCAGACCAGACTAGAAATCAGGCTTTCTAACCTGTGGCACCCCATTCTTGCTAAGTGGCTATGAAGCAAAAGCTGCCCAAACAAGCTTTTCTTACTTGTCCTGGTGCCAAAACTACTCAGGACTGTGTTTTACAAGTTGGTCTTTCTATCATCTCAACTCTAACAGAAAGAGGGGACAGACAGCATCTAAAGAAGGGTTGTCAAGAAGTGTTTAAGGTCTTATAAATCTGAAGTAAGTTATGACATAAAAGGCAATGTAAATCAACCAAATCATGCCTTAAATAATAAGAACTTTCAAGAACTCCCTCCCCACCTTGTTCAATTTCATCCCTCTAATGCTCACAAAATTCTGCTAAGTATGGATACCCAGCAGACCAAGATTAATGAATAGACCGGATTACTTATAATTGACCTATTCATTGCTTCTATGCAGATGGTTCTACTAAGTATGTGAAAACAATTTGTTCTCTTAAATAGGTTATATATTCCCTACACTCAATCTTGTTTACACTATTAATTTGCTTAGCAAACCCTTTTTTCCATATCTAGTACAAAGGTAAACTTCAGCCCAGACAGAGGGTCTGAATTATTCATACATTCCAAATTAGCAGGGTCCAGATTAATGAGGTTTTACTCTAATTTTTATCCTCAACTATCTTCCCTTGGGGCATAGAGCCCTTGCTTTCCTCTCTCTCCTTCCCTATTATCATAAGCTATATCTCCCAATGATACTCCCGTAAGGGGGCACCTCGTTACAGTCTCACCAGGGCTGTTCTGAAGGCGCAATGTGAAGAAAGACAAGTGGCTGTGGAGCTGCAGCTTTCCTATTACCTCATTCTTGGTTCAAATTCTTTTCGGTAAGTAGCTGTTGGATGCTGACAACTGGCTTCATTTTCTTTTACATATAATATTCTTTTTTTTTTTTTTTTTTGAGACAGGGTCTCACTCTGTTGCCCAGGCTGGAGTGCAATGGCGTCATCTTGGTTCACTGCAACCTCCACCTCCCATGTTCAAGCAATTGTCTTGCCTCAGCCTCCCAAGTAGCTGGGATTACAGGTGCCTACCACCACACCCAGCGAATTTTTGTATTTTTAGTAGAGACAGGATTTCACCATGTTGGCCAGGATGGTCTCGATCTCCTGAGCTCAGGTAATCTGCCTGCTTCGGCCTCCTAAAGTGCTGGGATTACAGGCGTGAGCCACCACGCCTAGCCTACATATAATATTTTTTAAAGAACTTGAGCACCATGACACCATTAGCTGGGGAGGACTTCAAGGGACACTTTGTGAGCCATGAATTTCATGAAAATTAAAATTCCAGCTCCAGGAGACAGTACACAGGCTTGTCTGGTTTATGATCAAACCCTGATCTTTGGTGCTAGATAGAGATATACATTGTAAATGTTATTTTTCATGCATGATTCATGAAAAACAGAACCTTCCTTCCAAAAATAAAATAACTGCAGGAAAGGTGCTCTCTCTCTCTTTCTCTCTCTCTCCCTCTCTCTCTCTCCCCCCCCCTTCTCTGCCAGTATCATCTTTATGATGTGAAAATAACTATTTGGAGATTGGTGCAATCTGTGAAAACTAAAAGCAAAGAAATTATGTGTGTTTATCCAAGGTAAGTATATAAGCACCAGGAACATAAGAACACGGACATTGTTGAGGATTAGCTGAAAGCCAGTCGCTGTATGCATGCTCATTTCCTCTTTTACTGCTTAATTCCCCCGTGATGCCATCTGATCAGTCCTCGAATGTCCCCTGTGTCTTTGCCTTAACAATCGAGCCTGGTAGGCCATTCCACACATTTGTGATTCTCTGCATGAAAAAAAAAATGCTTCCTGACATCTGTTCTGAATTTGTTTCTCTTTAATTTCCATTTATGCTCCCTTATCCTAACATCTGTGTCATTCTGAAAACAGTAACTCAGACTGACGTTATCTGTGCCATTTACAATTTTATATTCCCCAGCTAGAAGTTCCTCTTAACCATGTAGTGGATGTGGAATTCTGGTTGATGTTCAATCCAGCGAGTGGGGCTCAGCTGTGATTTCAGAGGGTTCAGCAGATGTGTCAGCCCTCAATCCTTTCTCAATATCTTTTTCAAAAGAGAAGCCAAGGGGGGTCAAACCTGGCTAAACAGTCTTTCAGCTGGGAACCTTTCCTGGCCCTTCAATACAGAGGTGTACTTCACTCTCAGTATCTTGAGGTTTGCTCACTGCCTTTTTAGAAGTCACTTTCCAGCAAGATCCTGGGATGTTTCATACCCTCAGGGAATATTTGTTGAATGAAGGGATGAACAAAAGAAGGTAGGTAGGTGGGAGAAAGAGTTGAAGGAGGAAAGGTTGATGGTTTCTTAGAAAACAGTTCAAGACAGAATCTAAAACTCAAAGCTGTTTCTAAAGTAATCATGTCCTTCTGAAATTCACATGCTTGTTCCAGTTGTTATTTGGATGCTTAAAATTTCTCAGCTATCCTATAGTCCCCCTCTTCAGGTAAACCTCTCTCTAATGGGCTTGTCAAGTTTATCCTGTGCCCAAGTCATTCTGTCATTCATATAAATTCTAATCATTGCTATAGAAGGCCACTTTTGAGACAATGCCACATTTTTGGGCTTGTTTCCATTTCTGCACCCCTGGTTTTCATTTCTTCTTCTAAGCTTAAAAGTGCACACATTTGAAATGTGTTCTGAGATTCAAGTGCTCTCCTCCAAGAGTTAAAGGGCCTTCAATTTTAGAAAACTAATGCTGTGTTTCAATCAAGAAATGTTAGTTTGTTGCACGACTATTATGTGCCAGGCAGACTCTGTGCTACATGCATAGAATACAATGAGGAAAAACAGACATGGTCTCTGCCCTGATGGGACCAGTCTAGCAGATGAGGCAGAAAAAAAGCATAAAGAGCAAAGCAAAACAAATTATAACCTCTAATTGCACATTGTGATCAATGCTATGAAGGAGAGGAACAGGGGAGATCTGAGAGAGAATGAGGGACAGCTGTTTTTAGATTGAGTGGTCAAGGAGCAAGCACAAAATACAATCTCACAATAAATATGTAGCAAAAGTATCTATGGGCATCATGAGCAATGAGTTGGTCAGATGCAAAAGCCATGTGTCCGTGGATGAGAGATAGGGCAGAGAAGTTATTAGGCAAACTTAAACATCATGGCAGAGATAGACGCACCTGTACTAGTGTTCAAGGGAATGGAGAAGCAAGTTGAGATTCTGAAATGTAAAACATTGCTAGCAGAGTTCAAAATATAAAGATCTTGGAGAAGACTGGAGATATCAGGAAAAGCTTTGAGAAAGAGAAGAAGAAATTTAGGCAAGGCTGAGAAGGATAAGAAGGTGAAAAGGCCCTGTCTCTCTTCTGGTCCAAGACACCACCATCTCTAACTTTGACCACAGCTCCAGCCTACTACCTGCTATCCTATGTGAAGCCAGAATGAAGCTCCTACAGTGTAAATCTGGCAATGTCACCTCAATGCTTAAGCCCTTCCATGACCCCCACTGTCCTCAGGATGAAAGCAGAACTCCTTCGTATAGTTCACAGAGATCCTCAGAATCTGGCCTCTGCACGCTTATCCAGTCACATCTCTTCAAAGTCTCCACAACCGCCTCTTCACACGAGATTATGTCCACTTATACCAGCTTCCTTCATTTCCATGAACATATGAGATGCTATCTGAAGATGCTGTTTCAATCAATCTACCCGGGTTACTCTTTAGCCTTCTACTTGACTACCTACCTCCTGCTCATCCTTCAAAGGCAAGTGATGAGATTACTGCTCTGGGAAGCCTTCTCTGAGCCTCTGCCCAGGTCTGGATTGAGGGCCTTTGCATGTGTTCTAACATCCATAGTTCCCTCATCATGCTTCATTATAACTGCCAGTAACAGATCATAAGTCCTGTGAAATCAAAGCCCATGTGTGGCTTGTCCACACCAGCTCCCAAGAACTAGCTCAGATCTCCTTAGAAACAAATAACGAGTGAGTGCCAACTAAATTGTTGAATTATATTGCTGAACTGAAAGTATCTCTGGCCAGTGGAACTAGATCTTCCCCAGAAAGATTATATTGGCATCCCATTGGCTGATCACAAGCTTTATCACTGAAATCATCTCCATTTGGATATAAGTCAGCCTCCCAGATGTAAAGATGGCCCAAACTAAAGAGCCTCCAAGAGATGAAGCCCAGAGTTCTATTCACACCTAGGAAGAAGTTTAAAGAAGGCAAGAAAGTGGAGAAAGCAGGAAGGGGTCTTTAAGCACTTCCCCCAGTAATGCCAGCCTTCACATCAGAATATCCGTGAAGAGCACAGCTGCCTTCCTTCCCCTCCCCCCAAGTTATGATGAACTCCCTGCGTCAGGATTCCATTTCTCCCTCTTGGAATTATTTATGGGGCACTGGGCTTAAATAAAGAATCCCCTCTTTTGGAGGAAACCATTGTATGTTCCCTCAAACATTTTTTAAACATTTGGTATGTGGATCCTGTTTTTAACTAAGCTCCAGTCTGTAAGTAATAGGTAGGTTTTCTTTCATGGTTATATCATCCTAAAGCTTATTCAGATGTGATAACGTTTTGCTGCTGTATCTTGGCAACATGATTTATTCTGCAAATGCTCAGTGTTACCGTCTCACAAAGCTGTACCATCTGGGTTGAATTAATAGGCTACCCAGAGAAATAAATGAGAATGGTCTCCCATAATTAACATGTAGGTAAAGTATATTTAACAGATTATTATAATTAATATGTCAGTTACTGATTTCATGCTAAATAGAATTGTGAACACAAGATATTAAGATTAGTTACCCTTTCTGTGTGTGCCTCAAAAAAAATGCAATGGGGAAAGAAATGAGGGCATGGAGTTCAGTATCAATAAAATTGACCTTAACATTAAGAACATCAGATACCAAAACTCTAAGCAAACAGTGACAATGTCAGGCATTATAAGCTGGGAGCAGCAAATTACTAGTTTCATAAATTTAGGGTTTATACCAGAGATGTCCAGAATATCCCAGATGTGACCTGCAAAGGCAGAAGAATGTGCTTAATTTATACACAGCTGAAGGCGCCTATCTAAAGGAAGGGGGTGGTGGGGTGGGGGGAAGGGAGTGGAGGAATAAAGACAAAGAAAGAAACCAGATTTGCTCCTAATGCCAGCCTGAGTTCCCTGCTGCTCTGCACTGTCTGCAAAATGCCAGTATGAGTGAGAAAAACCACGAAGGAGACCTAGAGGCAATGGGAATTCAGGGGGCAAAGGCATCCAGGCTGAATCCTCAAGGGGAGTAGAGAGAGAGAGGTTTGTATTGTCAACTGGCATGGGTAGCAACGATCAGGTCCTGAAGAACAAGGCAGTCGGGGTTGGGGAGACAAGAGAAGATGCTTCCCTGTCCTTTAACAGGTCTTTCGAGGCAAATTCTTTTATCAAGATTATTAAGTTTTTGTTTCTTTCAAAGCTTCTGGGAAAAGGAGAGATTCATCTTGGCAGAGATTCTCACGTGGGTACTGAACCAAACTGTTAACTCACCTAGCCACGCAAGCCACTCTTTTTAATACAGGTTCATCCAGTTTTCCTATGATAAGTGTGTATATGTTTAATGCCACAGTGATCCAGCAATAAAATTTTTTACGTGCGTGTTTGCGTATGCGTACATTTGTGCGTAATTAAAGCAAGAATAGGAATTTGTTTTCATCTCCCCGCAGTTCCCTAGTCAGGGAAGTATTTTTCTGGACAGTCCTGTGTTCCCTGCTCCCTACCACCACCCAGTGATCAGAAACTCTTTGGGAATGTGTTTATTTCCTCGCTGGCTTTGAGTCTCCAGGCTTGGATTTACGTTATAATTCTGATTACACAGGCATGTCCACATTGTCCGTTTCTCCAGGGGAAAATAGCAGAGGCTTCATTGGCCTCCACAGTGAGCCACACTTCTGGGGAAGCTTCTCTAGGGGATATGCCCGGTCTCCCATCTCCACCCAGCAGAGAGCAGTGAGGAGCCTCTCACCCAGAGTGTCTGCTTCCAGGGCTCCCTAATTGATGAACAAATGGATTCATGAATCCTCCAAGCTGAGCCTTCGTTAGGGAGTCCCTGAGGACAGAGTTCAGCACGTTTCCAAAACAATCAGGCCATTCGAAAAATGCAGATAGAGTCAGAGAGAATATATCTCCCAAGAACATATCATGTTCAGCCTTTAGGAACAGGATGAAAAGAAACTTCTCTATTGCTCTTTTTCTCAATAGTACAAAGAAGGAAGCAAATATTGTCTTATCCCAGAGGGTGAGGGTGGTTATCAGAAAGAGGAGCCATCAGGTTTGCTCAAGAAAAAAATTGGGATTTGTTGGAATGGTTGGAAGGCTCAGGGAACCCAAGAAGAAGAAGTGCTCTGGATCTCAGGAGAGAATTCTGACATAAAGGGAGCTACTGGCTCCAGCTCTGTTTCTTTCAGAAGCTTCATGTTTCACTTCCCTGCTTCTTTCCTTCTACCAGCTTCATTCTCACTTTCTCTACAGTGTGGTCCTCTCCGCTCCATCTCACCACGGGTTCCACCTTTGTAATGCTTTCCAATTAAGCTGCCCTAAAAAACCTGACCTGAGTCATGACGTTACAAAACCACCTCCCCAAGAGAGGATCTGATTGACCGAGCATGAGTCAGAGCTTCAGTCCTGGTCCAATCAGCTGTGCTGGAAGTAAAGAGGTCACATGGTTCACTCAGCTGGAATGGAGGAAACAATGCTACAGGAGGGAGGAGAGAGAGATGGAGGCAAAATGATAAACAGCATTTGATTTATTTTTTTTATTCCAGTGTCCTGCCAACTCTTTGCTGCAGTTTTTAAGGACGTTTTGTCGTCATCCAGCTTGGGTTGATTCATTCTGGCTTCTAAAATACCTTTTCAAACCTACTTTTCATTTAAAGTGTTTCCAAGATATAAAACCAGACTTGTACAGGAGAAGAGAATATGCCTAACTGTCATGTTTTAGAGTCACCATGAGAGAAGGTCGCTGCACTTGTTTTTGGTGACCTGTGGTATCTCTGACTCTGGCCACAGTGCTTGGCTCATAGTAGAGGCTCAAAAAATAGTCGTTAAAGGAATGAATCAATTAATGAGGTTTTGTCAAAGGCTGTAAGCCTTCAGCCTCTCCATTCCAGGCAGTGATTCTTCTGGATCCCACGTACTCTTAACAGACAGTGGTTTCAGACTTTGGCCGTCGGCATCACCTTGGGTACAACCAGTCGCTGCTGGTTGGACAGTGGCTCCCAAGCCCCAGCTGATGTGTGCAGGTAGGCAGCATGTGTTCAGAGAGGAGATGTGCACAGCTTGGGAAGCTGGCTCCAAATCTGCCACAATAAACACAAGCCCTGGACCACTCAAGGGAAGACGGGACTCAGATGAGCTCCTGAATATGAAGGAGGCTCCAGTGGGAGTGTGACAACCAGCGCAACCAAGAAGGCACATTGTCCCTGTGCCCAAATGATCCTAAGCACAGGAAAAACAGCCAAACCTAACAAGCTCTAGGATATTTCACTGGAATCCCTTTAATGGTGCTAAAAGTGGTCTCTCATGCATTTACTTTAAAATAGAGAAGTGTGCTAGCCCCTGCAATTCTACTTCTAGAGATTTGTTTTATAGAAATATTTGGCCTTAAGGCAAAGAAATATACACGAGTGTATTCACTGCAGCAGAATTTAAAATAATAGTTTTAAAAAAAAATGGAGACAACTGAAATGTCCATCAGTCAGGGAATGACAATACTAAATACATACGCTCATATTTGTGGATTAAATGTAGTTATCAAAAGTGCGATAGTAGATCTATATGTACCCTGACATGGAAAGATGCCAAAATATGATTCTATTTTTGTTTTTAAATAAACCATATAAGCAATGTGACTATAGTTAGCAATACTGTATTGTATACTTGAAATTTACTGAGAGTAGATCTTAAGTGTTCTCATAAGAAAGAAAGAAAGAAAAGGAAAAGAAAGAAAGAAGAAAGAAAAAGAAAGAAAGAAGGAAAAGAAAGAAAGAAAGAAAATTGAAGAGAAGAAAAAGAGGAAGGAAGGAAGCAAGGAAGAAAGGAAGGAAGGAAGGAAAGAAGGGAGGAAGAAAGGAAGGGAGGGAGGAAAGAAGGGAGGGAAGGGAGGGAGGAAAGGGAGGGAGGGAAGGAAGGAAGGAAGGAAATGGTAATTATGTGAGGTGCTGGATATCTTAATTAACTTTATTATGGTGATTATTTTACAATGCATATGTGTATCAAAACATCAAGTTGCACATCTTCAGTATATACAATTACTTGTCAATAATAGCTCAATAAAACTGGGAAAAGTAAAAGAAACTCTTTACACGAGTTGTAAGAAGACTGTAAATCCATGGAAACAGTTTGAGAGATTATACACCAAGTTTAAAACTAATTACCTCCTGGAAGTCAAATACCCATAGCAGGAGCACTGAGGGGAATTTTCATGCTGTTCCTACTCACTGCTCTCTATTTCTGTGTCAAGTTTTTATAAGCATGTTTCCCTTTTGTAATTTTCAAAAATTTGACAAAGTAAAGAAAACGAAAAAATAAAATAAAAATGTGCTAATCATGCTTCCCATATAAAGAACCTGAATCTCAGATACCAATTTACTGTAAATCACATGCCTGTTTTGAGATTGGCACAATGTAATCCCATGTGACTTACAAGAAACAATGGGTTTACACTACATCGTGATGGATTTAAGTTAGATTTAAGGATCCAAATTATTATGGACTGGTAGTGTGATCCATTAGTGATTTCTAAAGTTGTTAAAGTGATTTAGAATGTGGTCTCTTGTGTCTTCTAGACTCAGATTTCAATTTTATTCACTTATAAGCTGGGTGACCTTGAGCAAGATACCTAACTTTTTCATCTTTCAAATTATTTTTTGTAAAGTTAGGATAATAAAAACATCTACCCAGTAGGGTCATTGTAAAAATGTAGGTAAATACTACATGTTAAGTGTAGTGGCTGAGACCTGGTGAGTACTCAAAAATCTTAGCCAGCATATTTGTAGCATCCATTAGAGACCTTGTAAGATGTAAAAGGCAAGTCACCTGTCCAGCTGCTGACTGTATAACCTGGAATCCCCAAGGGGCCCATGGCTGGTTTTCTGCAATTCAGAGCCTAAAATTACATGGAAAACCACCTAAAATTACATGGAAAGCACAGTGGGAAAGGGCATGTATAAATCTCTCTAAGGAAAAGAGTACAGCCTCCTCACATCCTTAAGGGTACTCAGAAGGCCAAGGGTCCCTGAAGGGAGGCCACTTCTCTCTAGCAGCACAGCCTCCAGCTAAAACTCACCAGCCCCCATACCCAGGTTTTCAGGGCCACTCTGTCTCTGCTGGGGATCCTATGTCCACACTCTTTACTAGAGTTGAGTCAGCCCTAGGCTGCCCTACCATCGATCTCACTAAGTTAGAATAAATCTAATCTAACAACAGGTTGATAAATCCATAAACACCTTTTGTCACAGAATTTACCAGTTGGCTGAATTCACCAGCTGGACCACTGAATTAATCAGGACTATTTCAATTTTAGGTGACGGAAATCCAGCTCATTCTCAATGCAAAAGAATAAAATCTAATCATGTAAACAAGTCCAGGAGGGCTTCTAATTTCAAGCAGTGCTTTACCCAGGTGCTCCAACAATGTCGTCAGGAATGTGTCTCTGTCTCTCATCTCTGCTTTACTCTGAATGGGCATCAATCTCAGGTGATCAGGTCACAATGATGAATTTCAGCAGTGCCAAGCTAGCCACCCCAGCAAAAGAGGAGCTTCCCTTTCTCAGGAGTTGCAGCCAAGGTTCAAGATTCACACCAACATCCCACCTTGGACATTGGCTCACCTTGGAACCAATTTCCGTGGCCAAGGAAGGAGGTGGATGGCTCTGATTGGTTAGCCCAGAGCCCAGCCTTAGGGGCTGGGGATGCAGTGCCCCACACAGAACCTCATGGATTAAGAGTAGTTTAAGGATGATGGTTACTCAGAGTAAATCAGGATGCTGTTACCCAAAGAAAGGAGAATAGGCGTTGAACTGGATGGCTGTCTGCTAACTTGTTATTAGTCATCTCCAAGACACAGCCTCTGTATTGTTTTAGCCAAAACCCCATAGCCAAGTCTTTTCTGATAAAAACAGTCCAGCCTGATCCTGATTCTGCAGACCCAAGTCACAAGTCCAGGCAGAAGACTTCCAAATCAAGGGATGGCCGCAGACTTTACCAACAGATAAGCTGCGCAGACACGGCTTCTGATACTTAATATCCTCTCGGTAGCTCTCCACTGTGATTTGCAAGGCTCGTATTAGCCTGTCAGAAGGGAAGGATTAACACGTATTTTGATTTCTGCTGAAAACACGTTGTTTCAGAAATAAAGTTGGCATGGCAGGCATCTTGGTTGATTTAATCTCTGACACAGGAAGTTTATTTATAGCATCACAGCCTTCTGAATGTTTAAAAACTCAAGCATTATAAGCCTGCTGTGCTTTTCCTGCGAAGTATGGAACGGGACTAAATGAATAATGCCACCAGGACCAGCAGCAGAGCCAGGATCCAGAATCAAACACGGCTTTCATCTGCTTCTGGTAAGTGTGAACTCCCCTCTGCCGGGGCTTGGATCACTCCTGCGGGATGGGTTTCCTGGGCTCCCAGTCTGCATCTTAGCTCTCCAACCCCCTTTCCCAATCTGCCCTCTTTCTCTCTTTGAACTCTCTCCTGGATGGCCACAGAAGTTCTAAATCACATGAGCTTCCCTGCACGGCATCTTCCACCAAGATAACCCTTTCTCAGGGCAGTCCTATTCCACTCGACATGTGTCAAGAATATTGTTGAGAAATGGTGTGAAAGCAGCCTAAGCCATCCTCCTCATTTTCCAGGTCAGATCGAGTCTCAAACAGCATATTTTCCCCCAACAACTAACTCTTACTAAAAATAGATACTGACGGTAAGGATGTGGGGTAATTTAGGCATTTAAATCTGCCTTCCTGTCGCAGGAAAAATTGATTATACTCAAGTCGAAAAGGTAAGTTGCTCTGGGTGTACGTGAAAGAGCTACCCGGGAAGCGGGTACTGGTGGGGGGGGATGAACAGAGATTGGTCGATGCTTGCAAACATACAGTTGGATAAAAGGAATATGTTTGATAGCAGAGTAGGGTGACTATGGTTAAGAACAATATGTGGTATTTTTCAAAATTGCCAGAAGAGAGGAAATGTAGCCAACACATAGAAATTATAAACACTCAGGTGATGGATGTCCTACATACTGTAACTTGATCATCACACATTCTATGCATGTAGTAAAATTTCACGTGTGCCCCATAAATACATACAAGTATATTGCATCCAAAAAAATTAAATAAAGAACCAAACAATGATGTCCTTTTAAGCAGAGGATCCCAAATGATGGCTGCAAGCTTAAATATTTTATATTAATTTATAAGAAAGCACCAACAGCCTCAAAACTATAATCTGAAAGCAGTGTACTTGTACAGGTCAAAGGATCAGGTAAATATTTTTTCTTCTTTTTTTGTTTTGAGACGGAGTCTCGCTCTGTCACCCAGACTAGAGTGCAGTGGCGGGATCTGGGTTCACTGCAAGCTCCGCCTTTCAGGTTTACGCCATTCTCCCGCCTCAGCCTCCCGAGTAGCTGGGACTACAGGCGCCCGCCACCATGCCTGGCTAATTTTTTGTATCTTTTAGTAGAGACGGGGTTTCACAATATTTTTCTTGAATTTCAATGTCAGAGGCTATGGTTTTGACATTTAGACACAAAACAGATGGCATGCACTTTAAATCAAGCTAACACCACCTCATTCTAGAACCTGGCAACAAAGAAATTTCATCCCAGCATTTTTCTGTAAGAAATAGAATGGAAAACAGACAGAAACTTACTCTCCCTTCCTAAGCATACGCTTCATCACAGAGAAGTTCTCATCAAGGGAAGGAAGATCTCAGAGCCAGATCAGGGATCTCTGGAAGAGGTATGCGACAAGCCTGTGAGTTACTAATGTTGGATTTTATAACGATGTCCACTCCAAAATCAGAACAAGAGTTCTTATGAGGATAAATACTGACCTGGCAACCAAAAACTGTACCACTGTGATGAGCAGACATAGGATAATACCTTGATCCTGGAGTTAAAACTGAGTTAGAATTCCAAATGCACCAATTACATGACTATGAGCAACTTACTCTTTCTCAATAAGCCTCAGTTTCCTTATCAGTATAATGGCAATAATGTCTACTTCATAAGGCTGTCATGAAAATTAAGTGAGATAAACTGAATATTAAATAAGAGTTCTCGGCCGAGCGCAGTGGCTCATGCCTGTAATCCCAGCACTTTGGGAGGTCGAGGCAGGCAGGTCACCTGAGGCCAGGAGTTTGAGAACAGCCTGGCCAACATGGTGAAACCCCGTCTCTACTACAAATACAAAAATTAGCCAGGAGCAGTGGCAGAAACCTATAATTCCAGCTAGACGGGGGGCTGAGGCAGGAGAATCGCTTGAGCCTGGGAGGCGGAGATTGCAGTAAGTCAAGACCTCACCATTGCACTCCAGCCTGGGCGACAAGAGTGAAACTTCATCTCAAAAACAAAACAAAACATCAAAAAAAGAGTTCTTTGTATCACTAAAACCCTAAAAGCCAAAGACAAGACAACAGAGGCCAAATTGCCCCAGTAGAACATACAATAATAATAATAATAAAGATTGTTTTTGACTTGTAGTCATCAGTAACTTTGTGGGAAGGCAAGAAGTTTGATGGACAAGGACAGTATTGATTGAGGATTTAAAAAGAAATTTCTGGGGCACCCTGACAGATGTTCTGTTGTCACCAAAGCTTGAGCTCCCAAGGGCATCGTCCCCTGGATCCTCATCCTCTACTTGGAGCTAATTATCTGCTGTGCCCCACGCTCCCAAAACCACTGTGCTCCGTGGAAATAAAGTTTGTCTTCAGCAAACACCCCGATGTCTTCCATTTCTTCCTTGAACATCTCCTTCAAAGTGACAAAGATTTTTCTTATGACTACAATTCTCTCCTTGTGACAAACGTTCTCTTCTTGATCAAACTTCAGTCAGACTTCCAACTAGATCCCACCCTTAAGCATATCTGTCAAGAGCTCAATTTTAGCAAGAATCCTGCTGAATCAGTTTACCCAGAACCCCCTCCCCTCAATATCTGATCACTCTCTATATCTGATCAGGTTTCTCATCCTCCATCATCGTCCAGGTGATGTCTGACCTGCCATCAGCAGGAAGCCAGTTAGGCAGATTTGGCCAGAATCTCCTGTTTACCCTTGAAGTTTCATTATAGTAATTTTCATCCATCAACACCCACCTTACCCTACCCCTCTTGACTGTGAATTTCTACTTTTCCTTGCTGTATTTGAAGGTGATCCTGTTCTCTTTCGCTTACTACAAAATCCCATTGTAGGAGGCCCCTGGAATAAAGTCTTTCTTAACATATTTAACAAGCATCATGAATAATTGTTTTCTTTAACACTTGTCTTTAGCAAATCCTGGTTATCCCTGAGTGTCCTAAGTCAGGTTCCCTGCAGGCAGATGCTGAAATGGAATATAGTGTGCAGCATATTTATCAGGAATCACAACTCCCATGTCAGAGGTGGAAGGAGGCAGAAATGGGCAGAAGGAGACGTTAAGCATGCCTTCTGCGTCTTCAAGAGAAGTGGCTCTCCTGCAGCTCTGCAGAAACCAGCCACTGGGGGTGATCTACTGACAGCACCCTCTGCAGCAAGACAATGAGTCTTCCCTTAGTGGGGGATGTAGGTAGTCCTCCTCTGTGTTCACCACCCCAGGCACCCCCTGATTACCCTGTAGCCACTCAGGTGGGGATTTGCTTTTTCTTCTTACACTATGCATACTTCAAGACCTGAAGTTGTGGCCAGTATGATCCTTGTGTGTCTCTTGGCCTCTTTCATTCCAATCCTTCTTCCTCCAAGGGCAACAGTGTGATGAAGCTCATACCTTCATGATCCGATCATCAGGCAACCCTCCTTAAGTCATTTACAGATCCATAGCTACACCTAAACCAGCACCCAGCTCACTCCCTCCATCACTGATGACTCTGACAGGGTTTACTCTCTTCCTCACCATCCCTCATCCTGTACCTTTCTTGGTAACTTCCACACCCACTGGGTATGACTTCACTATCCGTTATCTTGGCCTCTCGGTTTCTCCATCTCCTCACTTCCAATTGTATCGTTGGACAATGAGCTCAAGCCAGCCTGCCTTTTGCACCTCACCCTATGTTCATTCTTTTATACCTTCTGTTAGTATTGTTAACACCTACTTGCTACCATCCTCCCAACCTTCCTGAATACAAGCTCCATGAAAGCAAGGCCCTTTTCTGTGCAGTTCACTGCCTCAACCCCTTTAAAATGTACTTGCTATACATTAGGCATTCTCTATATATGTGTTGGATTAATGAATGAATCACACTCAGATCTTCTTCTTGGGGTAATGAGAAGAACTGACACGAAATATAAAGTGAATTGTCTTTTCCCCCCAAGTGAGTTAATATTAATTAATGATCTGGCTTCTTAAAACCCTCCTGTAGGCCCACACTCCATATGCTGGAAAACACTGACCTGAGTCAACCCTTTCCTCCCTGCAGTACAGACACTGAGACCAGAGCAGGGCAGGGCCCTGTGTGTGGTCAGGAAAGAAGGCCTCAGCTGAGCCAGGGTGAGCCTAAAGGTATCTTGACTCCCTGTTCAGCCATCTCCAGAGCCCACTGTTTGCTGCCTCTTATAGTCAAGACAACGACAGTTTCACCAAGTGATGTTGTGAAAAGGTCTTGTGAAGGGCTGGCCTCAAATTCTGGCTTTGCTCCTTATCAGTTGAGTGGCTCTGGGCAGCTGTCCACCCTCAAAAATGAGGATGTTAACCCCTCCTCTCTGCAGTGTTGGGAGGCTTAACAGATTATGAATCTCTAGCAGCAGTGACATGCCGCTGATAATCAATGTACATTCCCTTCCTAAGGTATTCATTCCATATTTCATTAATTTTAGTGAGCTACCTTATAGGTATTGGGTGCTACCCCAGGCCCCAGTGATTCAGCTCATGGACTAGTTCAAAGGATGGGAGGGTGGTGAGGCTGGGGAAGTTTGGATAATGAAGACACTTTGCATTTGCTCAATCAATGGAAGGCAAGCAGATAAAGTGCTGAGTATGAAGAGGAATCACAGAAAAGTCCTCCACTGTTGGGGTTGGGGGAGCACTCACTAAATTTACACATGTCCTAGGCTAATGAGACACACTCCCCTGTAAGAGGAGAGGCTTAAGAGAGAAAATAAAGAGAAAGGAAAGGAAAACGAGGACGCTGAACCTCTGTGACCATGGTCATTGGGGGATGGCACAGAACTCATAATAGTGGTGAAGTTTTTCAGAGCACAAATTTTGAAGTTGACTGATTCAGGCTCAAATCCTGGCTCTACAACCTTCTCGCCATGTGATACTTCAGGTGACAAAGCAGTTATCTCTCAGAGCTTCGGGTTTCTCACATCTAGTGTGAGGATCCTGTAGGACTTTGCTTGTAGACTTGCTGTGAGAAATAAAATGATGCATGAAAATCATCTAGTGCTGTTCCTGGAACAGTAAACACCCAATAAACACTTGTTTTTGTTGTTGATAATTATTGTCATTGGAATACCACCTTCTTTCATCAAGCTCAGGTTGGAGACAGTCAGTCACAGACTTGTCAGCAAGTCAGTTCTCAGCTCCAGACACTTAAAATCCTCCTCTTCCACCTCTCCTTCACTGCTCACCATCTTCCTGAAATCACTGATAGACTCTGGTTTGGTTTTGTTTTCGTTGTTTTTTAAGAGACAGGGTCTCACTCTGCCCCTTGAGGCTGGAATGCGGTAGTGCAACCATAGCTCATTGCAGCCTTGAACTCCCAGGCTCAAATGATTTTCCCGCCTCAGCCTCCTGAGACCTGAGTAGCTGGGACTACAGGCTTGCGCCACCATGCCTCGCTAATTTTGTTGTTGTTGTTGCTGTTGTAGAGACACTGTCTCACTATGTTGCCCAGCCTGGCCTTGAACTCCCGGCCTACAGTGATCCTCCTGCCTTGGCCTCCCAAAGCATAGACCCTGGCTTTACTGATCTCTAAAAGAGGACACAGGGTTTTGGTCACTGAGCTGGACCAGGAATCAAAGATTAGGAAGGGAGTCCTGGCTCTTTTGCTTACTGGCCATCGAGGCTCAGGCAAACACATTTTCTCTCTGGTCCTCAGTTTCCTCCTCCACAGAATGAAGGTGATGATCATCCTTGGGAGGAAGCAATGTGTGTCCCTAATAGAACAAAGGCTTTGGAGTCACACAGATCTCATTTGGGCCCCTGATGAGCAGCACCCTGATGACCTTGGAAAATGGGAGCCCTTTTCCATACCTCAGTTTTCTCATCTGTAAAATGGAAATAATGGTAACTCTCTCTCAGGTAATTGTGAGGATTAATTGAGCTAGCTAACATTTTTTGAACACGTATTATATGCCAGATGTGCTTCTAAGAGCTCTACAAGTGTAAAGGCATTTACATATGAGAAACTGAGGCCGAGAGAGTTTAAGTGACTTGCCCAAGGTCACCCAACTAGGATTCAGCTCCCAATCATCTGGATCCAGAGCCTAAGCACATGTTAACTCTTGCTGGCTTCCATGGTGCCTGCCAGGCCCTTAGGACAGTGTCTAGCACATAATACACACTCAATAAACCGTAGCTGTTATTACTACTTCACAGTTTCTGTGAAGATAAATGAAAGATATACTTTAAAATACTAGGAAAATTGTAGATAAAATATAAATGGAGGTCAGCAATGCAAATAATACAATTATACTCAGGACACTTGAAATTATAGTTACCCAGCTCTGTCTCCTAAATCAGGGATTGGGAGGCCAAATCCAGCTGCCACTATTTTTTTGTAAATGAAGTTTTATTGAAAGGTAGCCATGCATGTTTATTTATGCATTCTCTATAACTGATTTTGCACTGCAACAGCAGAGATGAGTAGTTCCAATAGAGGCCATATGACTCGCAAACACTAAAATATACACTACCTAGCCCTTTACAGAAATGTTTGCCAAACCCTGTCCTAAATCATGTGTGGTGTGTGTTTGTTTGTTTTCAGACAGAGCCTCACTCTGTTGCCCAGGCTGGAGTGCAGTGGTGTGATCTCGGCTCACTGCAACCTCTGCCTCCCAGATTCTGGCGATTCTCCTTCCTCAGCCTCCTGAGTAGCTGAGATCACAGGCATGTGCCACCACACCCAACTAATTTTTGTATTTTTAGTAGACACAAGGTTTCACCATGTTGGTTGGTCAGGCTGGTCTCAAACTCCTGACCTCGTGATCTGCCCACCTCAGCCACCCAAAGTGCTGGGATTACAGGTGTGAGCCACCGTGCCCGGCCTCATGTGTGTATTTTGATTTGGGGTGGGTTTTTTTGTTTGTTTTTGAGACGGGGTCTCTGCCTATCACCCAGGCTGGAGTGCAGTGGCACAATCACAGCTTGCTGCATCCTTGACCTCCCGGGTTCAAGCGATCCTCCCGCATCAGCGTCTCTAGTAACTGGGACCATAGGCTCATGCCACCATGCTTGGCTGATTTTTAAATTTTTTGTAGATAAGAGAGGTGGGGGTTCTCCCTATGTTGCCGAGGCTCATCTCAAACTCCTGGGCTCAAGTGATCCTCCCACCACAGCCTCCCAATAAAGAATGTATTTTAAACAGAGTTCCTTAACACTCAGAATGTAAGAAGTAACACAATGAAAAAAATATATATATATTAACTTGGGAGTCAGAATAAAACAACAGCTAAGACAATTGCCTCCTCCTGAGTGTTTGTCCTATGATTGGCAGTAGCTAAGTGTCTGATGTGCATAATATCACTCACTCTTCACACCAAGCCTGTGCAATAAGATTATTCCCATTTTGTAGATGAAGAGGCTCAGAGAGGTTAAGTAACTTTCTTTTTTTTTTTTTTTTTTTTTTTTGAGATGGAGTCTTGCTGTTACCCAGGTTGGAGTGCAGCGGGCACAATCTCAGTTCACGGCAAGCTCCGCCTCCCGGGCTCACGCCATTCTTCTGCCTCAGTCTCCCGAGTAGCTGGGACTACAGGCGTCCGCCACCACGCCGAGCTAGTTTTTTTGTATTTTTAGTAAAGACGGGGTTTCACCATGGTCTCGATCTCCTGACCTTGTGATTCGCCTGCCTCGGCCTCCCAAAGTGCTGGGATTACAGGTGTGAGTCACCGCACCCGGTCTTGGTAAAGTAACTTTCTTAAGGCCACACAGCTGAATAGTCAGAGAGCAGGAACTCAAGCCCAGATCCAAAGCTCCTGCTCCTAACCCCTTCCTCTGGCCACCTCCAGGTTCTGAAGACAGCTTTGCTCCTTCTCAGCGAAGCAGGGAGAGTAATTCAAGTTCTTGCTCTAGCTCAAGGTAATTTTAAGAGAAAGCAAGTACTGGGTGGGCGCGGTGGCTCAAGCCTGTAATCCCAGCACTTTGGGAGGCCGAGACGGGTGGATCATGAGGTCAGGAGATCGAGACCATCCTGGCTAACACGGTGAAACCCCGTCTCTACTAAAAATTACAAAAAACTAGCCAGTCGAGGTGGTGGGCGCCTGTAGTCTCAGCTACTCGGGAGGCTGAGGCAGGAGAATGGCGTAAACCCGGGAGGCGGAGCTTGCAGTGAGCTGAGATCCGGCCACTGCACTCCAGCCTGGGCAACAGAGCGAGACTCCGTCTCAAAAAAAAAAAAAAAAAGAGAAAGTAAGTACTAACGGACCTCTTTGTCAACACCAAAGCACTCCTTATTATCATTTTCCTTCCCTTGTGTCCATCACTTTATTTCTCTCCAACTTAAAAGGGCAGGTGTGTGCCTCTCAACACACACACACATACACATACACACACACGCACACACAAACACAACCCTCAGTGTTGTTTGACAAGCAGAGGTGGTTGAAAACAATGAAACAGAGAGTAAATCAATGTGTAGATAGGTGAATTTTTATTTTTATTTTTTTCCAAGCTTGCACTTCAAAGTCACTTTGGCCAATTGTCAAAATGTCCAGTGTGGGTTTTCTTTTCCCTTTTCTCTCCTGCCTCCTTCTCGGCTTCCTCACATTTCGTGGTATGCGCTCTGTATCAGTCCTGCCACTGAGGAGGGAGAAATCCATCGGTTTCATTAGCTCTTTGAAAAACGAGGTGGGACCATGTTGGCGAGGTGACAAGGTCACCAAGAGTCATTTATCATTTTCGATGAGGCATAATGAACTCCTCGAAGCTGGACTCTAATTTAATTGTCTTCTACTTAATTGAGAAGATGGAAGCCAGTTCCAAGGTTCTGATAGAAGGTGTTTTTATTGAAACATAGACAGTTCTTATTTGTAACTCTGTAGGTGACAGAAAAACTGCTTCTGGTTAAGCTGTCTCACTCTCTTTCATTCAACAGTCTTTATTTTGTGCCTCATGGAGCCTAGATTTTTTTTCTCCAAACTGATTAACTTCTTTCAAGAAATGGCACCACCATTCACCAAGTTGCTCAGACCAAAATGGAAGGAGTCAACCTTAATTCCTTGAACCCCAAAGCCTCATCAGTGAGTCTATCAGCAAGCAGATCACATCAGCGCCACTAAAGCTGACTGTTTCTCACCACCCCTGGAGATACTCCCTGATATGGTTTGGCTGTGCCCCCACCCACATCTCATCTTGAATAGTAGCTCCCATAATCCCCACATGTCGTGGGAGGGATGGTAATTGAATCATGGGGTTAGGTCTTTCCACTGTTGTTCTCGTGATAGTGAATAAGTCTCATGAGATCTGATGTTTTTATAAAGGGCAGCTCCCCTGCACACACTCTATTCTCTGCCATCATGTAAGACGTGCCTTTGCTCCTCTTTTGCCTTCTGCCATGAGTGTGAGACCTCCTCAGCCATGTGGAACTGTGAGTCCATTAAACCTCTTTTTCTTTATAAATTACCCGGTCTCGAGTATGTTTTTATTAGCAGCATGAGAACAGACTAATACACCACCCTTGGTTGAAGCCACAGCCATGATTCATCTGAATACCTACCAAGCCTTACCAATGTTCTCTTCGCTTCTACTCTTTACCCCTCGAAAGTTCTTTGTCCATCCAGCAGTCCAAGGATAGAAAATCAAAATCAGATGATACCACTTGAATTATCTATTGCTGCAGAACAAATTACTCCAAAATTTAGCAGCGTAAGACAAAAAAAAAATTTAGTATCTCACATAGTTTCTGAGGATCAGAAACTTAAGCAGCTTAGTTGGGTGGTTTTGATTTCAGGTCTCTCCTGAGGTTGCAGTCAAAATGTTGAGTGAAGCCACAATCATTTGAAGTCTCAAATGAGACAGGAAGATCCATTTCCAAGGTGGTTCACTCACGTGACTATTGGCAGGAGGCCTCAGTTCCTTGCCAAACAGACCCCTTCTAAAGCTGCTTCAATGTCTTCATGGCACAGCAGCTGTTTTCTTCCAGAGTGAATGAATGAGAGAGAGCAAGACAGAAACCCAGCATCTTTTACAGCTTAGCCTTCAAAGTCACTTGCTGCTATTTCCACAATAGTCCATTAATTACAGGTTAGTCTTACTCAATGTGGGAAAGTATGGATAATAGGAAGTAAAGATTACTAGGGGCTGCCTTGAACACTGGCTATCAGATGACTCCTTTGCTAAAACCTTCCAATGACTTCTTACTGAAATTGGAATAAAATTCCAATTCATTGCTAATGTTTAACAAGCCTGGTGCAATCTGACCTCTGCTTACCTCTCCATATTCATTAAGCTCCAGCTGGCGTGGCCTTCCTTCTGTGCCTCAAGCATAGTCTTCCCTCCTCAGGGCCTTCTCACTTGCAATTGCCTCTGTCTGGAATGTTATGCTTCCAGATTTTCACATGGCTGATTCTCTGTCACTCAGGTCTAGAAGCAAGTGTCACCTCCTGAGAAGTCTGCCCACCAACCCTATCTACAGAGTCACCCTCACTTTCCCATTCCCCCTACTGAGGGTTCAATAAGGAAATTAACAACATATCTTATAATGTAATGACATATAATAACTACATGTCAAATTTGGTTGAAAACTTATCCTTTTCTAATAATTTAATTGGAATGTACTCTTTTCTATTTTGAAACAAGGTTTCATTCCCATTGCCCAAGTTGGAGTGCAATGGCACAATCTGGGCTCACTACAACATCCACCTACTGAGCTCAAGTGATTCTCCGGCCTCAGCCTACTGAGTAGCTGGGACTAGAAGCACATGCCACCATACCCAGATAACTTTTGTATTTTTTGTAGAGACAGGGTTTTGCCATGTTGCCCAGGCTGGTCTCAAACTCCTGAGCTCAAGTGATCTGCCCACCTCAGCCTCCCTAACTGCTGGGATTACAACCATGAGCCACCACACTTGGCCTGGAATGTGTTCCTTTAGGTAGAGATCAGATGCTTGGGTAATCTCCCCATACCTACATACCACTTACTGTGCCCAACAATGCATCAGGTGCTATGCTAAGCACTTCATAAAGTGCATCTCAGGCAACTCTCATGACAGAAATCTCTATGAATAGAAAGTCCTGTAGCCACTTCACAAATGAAGGAACTGAGGCTTACCTAGAATTCTGTACCAATTAAAACATAAGCTGGAATTCAAACTCTGCTTTAACTACAAAGTCTGTATTCTTAACACTACATTACACTACCTTTTTAATTTTTTTAACTTTTATCTTAGGTTCAGGGGTACATGTGTAGGTTTGTTATATAAGTAAATTGTGTGTTACGGGGGCTTGGTGTACAAATTATTTCATCACCCAGGTAATAAGCATAGTACTTGATAGGTAGATTTTTATCCTTACTGTCCTCTCACCCTCCATGCTCAAGTAGGCCCCAGTGTCTGTTGTTCTCTTCTTTGTGTCCATGTATACTTAATGTTTAGCTACCACTTATAAGTAAGAACATATGGTATTTGAATTTCTATTCCTGTGTTAATTTTCTTAAGATAATGACCTCCAGTTCCATCAATGTTCCTGCAAAGGACATGATCTTATTGTTTTTATGGCTGCATAGTATTCCATGTTGTATATGAACCACATTTTCTTTATCCAGTCCATTATTGATGGGCATTTAGGTTGGTTCCATGTCTTTGCTGTTGTGAATAGTGCTGCAATGAACATATGCATGCATGTGTCTTTAGGGCAAAACAATTTCTATTCCTTTGGGTATATACCCAATAATGAGATTGCTGGATTGAATAGTAGCTATGGTTTGAGAAACTGCCAAGTGCTTTCCACATTGGCTGAACTAATTTACATTCTTACCAGCATATACTACCTTCTTTAGTGTTTACAAAGGCACTGTAGGTAGTCTGTAGAAATCCATTGCATTTATTTAAATAATATTAATAAGTGAGTTTTTCTTATCTTAACAAACAACATTTATTCAACAGCTGCTAGGCACCTAGCACTGCAGTAGTTGCTATGAGGATCCTGAAAAGCATGACACCATTCCAGCCCTCCAGAAGCTTGCAATTATATGTTGGCTTGAGAGGCTAACCAAAACCAAGTAATTTCCCCAATACTGTATTTAGAGAAAAGAGAACATCTTTGAGATAGGTAGATCAGGGTGGAGAGGGGCATTTGAGGTCAGAGAGGAAATATAGTTTGAATCAAGCTTTAAAGAATAAGCAGAACTTATTGCAGCAGAGGGAAGGAAGGAAGGAGGTATTGTAAGCAGAAGAAATGGCACCCATGAATATGGGCCAGAAAAAGTAAGAAAGTGGTGAGATGACCAGTTTGAATGAAACTGAAGCCATATGCATGAACGCAAATGGTGTAAAAACATAAAATATAAAAAGAAAATGGTGTATGAGGCAATTAACCGATTTACATGGAAGGTGTCAATAAATATTTGTTGAGTGAGACATGATAAGAACTAGTCCTGTTCCCAAGGAAATACAACTGGATAATTATCCTTCTACCTATCTGCCTGCTCTTAAGTAACCTAAATGTAAAACTGAGAAAATTGAGTAGTCTCATGTTTTCAATCAACCATGTGTTTTGGATTATATAAATAAGGTATCCAGGTACTTTAGAATTGTCTTTTCTAGCATAGTTCAAGAGAACTAAATCCCTTTGACATGCTCAAAACTATGAACAGAGTCCAACAGAGCTGGTTTCTAAACCTGGCTCAGCCACTTACTGGTTGAATGACCTAATCAAGGTAAATAGCTTTTCTAAGCTCACCTGTAAAATATGGACAATAGTCCCATTTTTACAGGGCATCTGTGGGGATTACTTTAGATAACATCCATATTTTATAGGCACTCAAGTGTTAGATTTATCTCCCTAACCTTGACCTTTCATTCCATAAGGTAGATGGTCAGATTGAGATAGGAGGGAGGGAAGGGAATGAGCATAGCAGGTGGTTGCAACCTTATAAACAGCATAGGATAGCATCAATGATTTTGGCTGCCCAGAGTACTAGAATAGACTCCTTTCCTGGGCTCTGCTCCACACCCCTATTCCTTTTTTTTCTTTTTTCCTGAGATAAAGTCTCACTCTGTCACCCAGGCTGGAGTGCAGTGGCATGATCTTGGCTCACTGCAACCTCTGCCCCCTGCCAGGATTCAAGTGATTCTCCCACCTCAGCCTCCTGAGTAGCTGGGATTGCAGGCACATGGCACCATGCCTGACTATTTTTGTAATTTTAGTAGAGACAGGGTTTCACCATGTTGGCCAGGCTAGTCTTGAACTCCTAACCTCAAGTGATCCACCTACCTCAGCCTCCCAAAGTGCTGGGATTACAAGCGTGAGTCACTGTGCCTGGCCCCTATTAAAATCACATTACAGATTCTACCTCCCTAGGCAGAATTATTGTAGATGGAGCTTATCCTAAACTAAGGTAGGCCAATGACAGGGCCCAATCTCTTTGCCATTGCCCCCATACCAGAGACAAATGGCTGACACAAAATGGGCCAATCAAAGCTCTTCCTTGGAATTTTTGAACCTAAAACCATAGAGACCGATAGAGTTTCACTTCATCTCCTCTGACAGCGCCATCTCCTCTGATAGAGCCTCTCCTATGGAAGTAGTTTAGCAATAAAATCCGAATTTTCATGTCGAGGTAGTGGCAAAGACTAAGACCATCCGAGAAGCATTTCTGGTTCCTAGTTCCATCTGTGCCAAGGATCTAGCTACCCCTGTCTCCCTCATGTATAATCTCATAAATTTCCCCTTCTGCCTAAACTGATTTGAGTTGGATTTTTGTCACTCGAAACCTAAAGTGCCCAACACCAGAATGAAGAAAGAAATGAATTTGTCATGTTCGAAGAACAATGAAAAGACCAACTTCTCTGGAATAACAGATTTATTTTAAGGAATTGTGAGATCAGAGCTGAATTAGGCGGGGTGTGAATGCCGGGCAGTGGGGAGTTACTGAGGCATTTGAGCATGAAAACAACATGATGAAAGCAGTCACTTAGAATGAGTAAGGGAGACAATCTATGATGAATAACAGAAGGTAGAGCTGGAAGCAGGAAGACCATTTGGGAGGCTGTTGGCATGGAACAGAGTAGATTTCATTACATCAAACTTCAGTAAGCAATGGAGAGTCAGGGGGCTTCACCTGTTGGCACATGAGCACTCAAATATACCTCCAGGACCTTCGGCATTCCACTTGACAATGGCTTCATTAGCAAAAGCTCTATCCACAGTCACACCAATAACTAGATGTGTAATTAACTTGCTTTCTCACCCAGTCCCCTCAAGGGGTGGCAGTAAGGATGGCTGAAAATATAAGGGCTCAATATCATAGTCAATGTTTTTACGGATGTGCCTTTCTCCAATGGGTGCCACACTGACAGCATGGCTAAATGAGGCTTAATTTGACAATCCCAACAATCCATTGTTAATGATGTGCCATTATTGTGATTTGCATTTGGTAAATGCAATTTTTTAGCTGTTGGTCTCCCCTTGCTTCCTCCTCTGGGTTCCTGGACCCCTGTGTTCTTTGGAGGGCAAGTTTCCTTTTCAACATCACAAATACTGTCTCTGCTATTGGGACACAACAGTTAAATAATGTGAAATTGCACTGATGCCAGTGAAATAAAAGTGAGTTTTACAAAACCGAGTTCCTTCCCTGAACATAATAACAGTAAATTTCTAGGGTCCTATAGTGTAATATCCATTAGATTTATTATGTTGCAATTCCCAGTCCCACTAGTTCTGCCTGAGGGTGAGTATATTACATTTCATCACAGTTTCATTTTCTCCTACAGATGAGAAATGGGAATGCGATTGCAGTTATGTAGCATGCATGTGTTAAATCTGATCTCTAATAAAATCAAACACATCACAACTCAAAGCACTTTAGCACAGTGTCGGCAAAATGAAACACCATCTGTCATCATGTAGAGATTGCCTTATTATAAAACAAAATCAAACTGCTCAGTGTGAACATTGTTACTTAATAAATGGGTAAATGAAAACTGATAATTATGATCTTATTTATTTTAAATGATTACTTAAAGCCTCCAAAAGCGCAACATAATTTGTCAATTAGACACTCTGGACCTCATAACAGTGTATACAGCAAACACCCTCAGTAAAAATGGTAAACAGACTTGAAAAGAAACAAAGAGGAGGGATTAAGAGGAACTTTTAAACTGCCAGAAGTGCAGATGAAGAAGAGAACTCAAGGCTTGAGAAATCATGGTCAGTTCTGATTCAATGTTTGCAGCTTTGACACCAAAATTACCCAATATTTTCACTTGGAAAGAAATCAACAGTTTCCAGTGTGCTGGAAGACGCAGTGACAAGCTGGAGGCACCAAGCAAAGCTGGTGGCACTGCCTTGGTCCCTGTGAGGTACACCTCAAGCCGGGACGTTGCTTCCAACTCTTGAGGGCAGGTTTTTGACTTGGTTCTAAACTTTCATTTAAACAGAATACCATTCATCTCGAGTTAGCCCTTCCTGAAAATAGATATTAAAGTAGATAGAAAATACACTATTTGGGAGAGAGGAGTGCAAAAGTTGAAGCAAAGATAAAGGCAGTGACTATTGTGAATCCACCATAAGATGGAGGAGGGCTTTGTTCTTTCTTGGGGGAAAAAAATGGAAACATCAAAATCAGCAGTCCCCAACCTTTTTGACACCAGGGACCAGTTTCATGAAAGACAGTTTTTCCACAGACCAGGGAGGGGCAGGGGAGATGATTTCAGGATGATTCAAGCCCATTACATTTATTGTGCACTTTATTTCTATTACTATTACATTGTAATATATCATGAAATAATTACATGACTCACCATAATGTAGAATCAGTGGGAGCCCTGAGCTTGTTTTCCTGCAACTAGACATCCCATCTGGGGGTGATGGGAGACAGTGACAGATCGTCAGGCATTAGATTCTCATAAGGAGTGCACAACCTAGATCTCTCACAAGTTCACAGCAGGGTTCATGCTCCTGTCAGAAACTAATGCCACCACTGATCTGACAGGAGGCAGAGCTGAGGCAGGTGGTAACGTGAGTGATGGGGAATGGCTATAAATACAGATGAAGCTTTGCTTGCCTGCCACTCACTTCCACTTTGTGGCCCAGTACCAGTCCATGGCCCGGGAGTTCAGGACTCCTGATCTCAATGACCCACTGTGGTTGTAGATGCACAGTAATGTCTCTTGCTAATGCTTTCACCTATAATACTAATTATTTGCCCTCATGAAATCACAATTATTCCTGTGATCCTACAAGATGTGTCAAGAGTTTTTGAGCTGAAAAAGCTGTAAAGATGCTTCCTGTCTTCCTGCTAAGTGTTTCATGGGGGTGTACTACACAGGGATTAACAATCCTAGCCTCTTCTTTTGTCGTGATACCCAGTTTTCCAGTCTTGTAAATACCACATATTCTCTTAGTCCCCAAGAAACTAATGGAAGAGTTTACAGATTTTTCCTAGATGTCCCAGACCTCCCCCTAAGATCTGGATATCATATGTATTAAACGGCAGAAAAATAAATTGAGTCTAAAAAATATGTAGTATACTGTCATCTTCCTACACACCTCCTTCAACACCATAAAGGATGCTTTTGTGGAGGTGTTGTCTTCATCTCAAATGATTTAGTTATCTAATTTCAAGAACACTTTATTACAAGGCAGTTTCACCTGTAATATTCAATTTGATTAGGTAAATATTTTTGGAGTTCTTGCTATATTTAAATAATGAAGTCATTTAAATAAATAGGCAGTTTGTGTTTGCATGTAATTTGCAATCTAGTTACAGGGAGAAAACTTGTAACACGGATTAGAATTTGTGGTGATAAAGGAAAAGTTAGAGTAAAAAAAAATTTGTAGGAGTTTAAAGACAGGAAAGAGCATATCCAGTTGAGGTGACGGGGAAAAGCTCACAAAGGAGGGGGCATCTTAGATGGCCTTTGAAGGACTTGGTTAAAGACGATGAAACAGGATAGGTGTAGTAGGCAGAATTCCAAGACAACCCTGGGGTAAAATACAGAATTTGTCTGGTCTTTGTCCTGCGTTTTAGGCTTAGAGTTCCTAAAACCCTTGGGATTTCCTGAGAGAAGGGAATGTCTTTGCTATGCTAATGAGGTGACTCATTGTGGGCCACTAGATAGCTTCAGGATGCGGTCTGGTCACCAGAAAGACCAACTACACGATTAGAGGGTTGGAGTTTTGGACCTGGGGATGGAGGTTGAGTTCAATTATATGACCAATGATTTATGTAATCAATCATGAACACATAATGAAACTCCAGTAAAAACTCTGGACACCAAGGATTGATGGAAATTTGTGGTTGGTGACCATTTGCGTGTGCCTGGAGAGTGATGAACCTTTGACTCCATGAGGAAAAGTGTGTAGAAGCTCTATGTTCCCTACAGCCCCCATTCTACACATCCTTTATAATAAAACTATAATCATAAGTATTGCTTTTCTGAGTTCTGTGTCATTGTAGTGAATTATCAAACTTGAGAAGGTTATAGGAACCCACAAATTTATAGCCAGTACCAGTCCATGGCCCGGTATGCAATCAGCCAGTCAATCAGAAGGGTGGCCTTGGATCTCATTTGCAGCTGACATCTAAAGTGGGGTCTGTCCTATGGAGGACTTTGTCCTCAACTTGCAGAGATTATCCTCAGCAGGCCTGACAAGTCAGGTGATCTGTTAAAAGGAGTAGGGCTCTTCCTGGCAAGACAGCTGGCAACATCAGAAGGATTCATTATCCATTACTAGCTTTGAATACAGAGTGGGCCATAAGGCAAGGAATATGGCAGCCTCCAGGAGCGTGGAGCCGTGGCTGACAGCTAAGGAAATGGGAACCTCAGTCCTGCAACCTCAAGAGACTGAATTCTGCCACAACCATGTGAACTTGGAAGAGGACCCGGATCTCAAGATAAGAGCCTGGCTGACATCTTGACAAGCTTTCATCTTGTGAAACATCCAGAATCAAGCCATGCTATACCCACACTTCTGAGCTACAGAACTGAGGTAAAAAACAGGTTTTTCTTTAAGCCATTAAGTTTGTGGTAATTTGCTTCACAGGAGTAGGAAACTGATAAAGAGGACCTTGTGATGAATATCATGAACCATATCGTCGTTCTGTGTGGCCATACTTTTTGTCCACCCAGCTTCTCTGGTTATCTAGGAGCTTCCCCACATTGCTGCCTGCATCACTCTAATCCTCCTGGTCAACATAAGAGCAGTCATTTTGGACACGTGACCTGCCCCTGGACACAGCTGATTGGTTCAAAAGTGAGATGCAGGTGGACCAATTAGAGCGCTTCTCTGGAACTCTTAGACTTGAGACTCAGAAGGTGGCTAAAATGATAAGATGCAAAATTCAAGCATTAGCAGTGACCATGTATTCCACTATGTAGGAGAAGCTCCTGCTGTGAGTGAAAATAATGAAGTTGACACACAAAGATAAACTAGGACAAGAAATGTTGCAGCCATATTTGAGCCCCTGATTCCAGTTGTTTCGCAGGCCCAAGCACAATCTACCTGTAGGTTTTGAGAGACACTCAATTGTGTTTTACAGTACATTCCCTTTTTGCTTATGCCAAATCAGGTTGGGTTTCTGTCTACTACAGTGAAAACAGTCTTAACTAATAGAATCATAGTAGTTAAAATGCATGGTCTTCATGCCTGAAATCTCAGCACTTTGGGAGGCTGAGGTGGGTGGATCACCTGAGGTCAGGAGTTCGAGACCTGCCTGGCCAACAATACGAAACCCCGTCTCTACTAAAAATACAAAAATACTAGTTGGGTGTGGTGGTGTATGCCTGTAATCCCAGCTACTCAGGAGGCTGAGGCACGAGAATTGCTTGAACTGGAGAAGCAGAGGTTAGAGTCAGCTGAGATCGCACCACTGCACTCCAGCCTGGGTGATAGAGCAAGACTCTGTCTAAAAAAAAAAAAAGAAAGCATGGTCTTCTGATTTCTATTAGGCCTAACTTCTGGCTTTTCTAGGGCACTGTTCCTCCTCCAGGGAATATTTTCAGGATCACTCCACAGACAGTATACCAGATTCCCCAGACACTAATTTAAACAAAGCCTTTACTTTTGTCTTTTAGATGTTTCCACAGGATGCCTAAATTATTGATTCAGTCGATTGATTCAGCAAATAACCTGTTAATTAGGTTAGAAAGTAAGAATTTAGCCAAAGCTGATTCATCAAACTGGCATGGCAGATAAACTTCCAACACGTGGTTGAAAGAAAAATTTGCCTGAGTTAGGACATATCCATGGCCTCCTAGGATGAAAAGTGGAGGAACATCAGCATTCCAGAGACTGTTCTTCCTCCACATTTCCCTGGTTCATCCAAAACACTGATGCAGCCACTTCTCCTGGACTCTCTGCAGTAAGTAAGGGCATTCCCCAGCATCTCCATTTCCTACATGATCATGTCTCCCAATGCCCAGAAGAAGTTCAAGACAATTTTAGAGCGTCAAAGCAAACACTGGGCATTTTAGGCCTTCTATCAGTTTTTCACATGAAAATCAAATGAGAGTGCAACAAAAATGAAAGGCTGAATGTAATAGGACCTTTTCTGTTGCAATTAAGTGAAAAAACTCAAACTGCCTTCAGCAAAGGGTTAGAAAAAGGAGTTCAAGTAACCGGAAATCTGGAAGGTTTGACCACCTTAGTCATAACTACCCCAGCCCCAGGCTTCAGCTGGGCTTCAGGACATGGTTCCTCCCTCTTCTCCTCTCCTGGCTCTGCTTTTCTTTGTGCTGGCTTTACTCTTGCTCTGGCTTTCTTCATGTGGTGACCTCATACAGGTCCAGATTACCTTTAGAGCTCCAAATCTGGCAGAGAGATTCTCTTTTTCTCCAACTGCTCCACAAAAGTGCACACCTCCAAAACCGCTAGATGAATTTGGGTCACATGTCCATCCCAAATCCCTGAGGCCAAGGGTCGACTGGGTTAGCTGACTTAGGCCTGAGTCTTATGGCAATTTCTGGAACAGGGGTTGGGGTCAGTTTTTCTACAAAGACTGAGGTGGGAGGGGTAATGCCCCCAAAGAAAATCAGAGTGGTTACCAAAAGTAGGAATGACTTCTAGATTGGCAAAACAACAAGCGTCCACTACCATAGTCTTGCCTGGTCCTGGCCCCATACCTAGAGCCACTTGGCCTACATCTGTCAGCAAAATTGGCCAAAGTGCTGACTTCAGCCATAGGACATTTAAGGAGCTACATCTATTATCCCGAAATTCAGCCTCAAGCCCCTCCTGCTGGTTGTGCTGCTCTGGTCCCGTTGTATATCCCAGGATCCTGTTCTTGTCCCCAAGGCCTTCTTGTTTTGGCCAACTGCCTTGTGTATCTCCATTTGCTAATTTTGTCCCAGAGGCTGGCTTGGAACCGCAGTCCCATATCTGACCACATGTGGACAGACTTCAATGATATGAGCACATGTTCCTGAATTCTCAGCCACCATGCTCCACTTGCCTATTGGCACTCCTTCCAAACCTATCCCTGATCCAGATTACCACCTGTCCACCACAAGCTAAGGTCTGCTTGCTGGGAAGGATTTTGCTCAATTACTTATAGCTCTGTCTGACTTTTTAAATGCTTGTCTGTAGGGGACATTTTTCTATTTGCAGCCCTCCCTCTTTCAAAGAACCCTAATTTTCCTACTGAGAATCCTTCCTGTGCCAATTCTTAGCTTGTTTGCCCCCAGATCCACTCTTCACATTTCCTTTGCTTTCTTTTACATTTCAGGAGAGCTGAATTTTCCTAAGCTGCATTTCACAGGCTCCCCTGTTAGCTGGTTTGCTGAGTGGATTAAGCCAATGAAGGGTAATGGCAGGAGACTGGAACGTAGAGGAAGACAGAAGCTGGGGTATTTCTCCCCTTTCCTTTCTGCCTTGGGTGATGTCTCTAGCATCTTCTCCATAGTGTCAGCTCCTGATAGACAGGCTCTGCTGCAGCCCCTATTTCCACCAGGTAGACCTAGCCCCTGGATTCTAGAAACAGTGTCTCCATCCTCCCTTTATCCCACCAGCAAGTGGAGGTAGCAATATCCTGCTGTTGTTAATCTCAAGGTTATTCCACCATCCCCACTTGGCTTCTCTACCCCACCATCACCCGTGTGACCAATTTCTTACCTTAAACTACCTCTGTTTTAAAGACTCAAAGTGGTTTCAGTACACCTGGTTGAACCCTGACTGACCAATACAACCCTTTTCTCCATTCTCAGCCCATCTGCTACAAGGGAAGTTAACTCCACTCGCAGCTGCAATCGTGGGCATGTGACTTACACTTGGCCAATCAGAACCTCTTACACCCCTGGCTGTGGAGACTTGTTCAGGAATTTGCACATAGCACAATCAGCTCCACTGGTAACCACTACCAGCATACTGGGTGTGTTGGGAGAGAGAGAGATTCTTCTTTTTCTGGTCTTATATCTGTAAAGATGCAAACCTGGAAGTACTGGCACCCATCTTGCTGCCTCGTGGAGACAGCCCTGCCTGAAAATGAAGTCAACATACATGGTAGCAGAGCTGAGAGGTAAAAGGAAGAAAACTGGATCTTTATAATATCTAGAGTCTTATATCTTGAGCCACGGGAATCTGAAGACAAAAAGAACTACCTTAATGAGGGTAAGGGTAGATCTATCTATCTTCTTAAATATCTGAGATCTTCTTAAATATCTGAAAAGTTCAGTCAAAGCTAGATGCAGGGGCTCAAATAATGTGATCAAGGCAAGGTATCTCCACTCCCACCCCACCCTTTTCTTGGCTCTCATTGGCTTAGTTTGATTTATGAGCACAATGCTAAACCACTGTGACTAAGGATATATTATACTTCATTGCTCTGTCTTTGTCATAGGTCTACCTATAAGAGGACTGGAGAAGAAGGTGTCAGTTCTACCCAAACCACATGGAGAGTCTGGGTAGAAGTGATTCCTGAAAGTGTTTGAAGTACTCTTACCAAAAAAAAAAAAAAAAAGAGGGAAAGGGGGCTAAAGAGGCAGTAAGAGTTCCTGACCTAGTACAATACTTTCATCTGGTAGACAGGAAAACTGAAGACTGGAAAAAGGACATGGCTTGTCCCAGGCCACAAAGCTCAAAACCACTTGTGTCATGTCTAGTATCATGATAGCTGGAGACCTCATTAGCTTCTTTCCATGAACATTCACCTGAAGCCCCCTCTGGGATCTTCAAACAACACCCAGAATGTTCCCAGACTCTCTCAATTCACAGCATCCGTGGAATCTCAGTCACTGTTCGTGATGTCTGTAGGTCAAAGCAATATGTAAAAATTCTATCTATTTAGTAGTTAGGTTCAATCAACTGCATATTTATATACTAAGAACTTAGCAATCATTTGAAGAAATTGTAGGAAAAAATTTGTATTTCATTCTTTAATACCCCACACAACTTTTTTCTTTTTTATCTTTTTTTTTTTTTTTTTTTGAGGCAGGGTCTGGCTCTGTCACCCAGGCTGAAGTGCAGTGGCATCATCATGACTCACTGCAGCCTCAACTTCCCAGACTCAAGCAATCCTTCTGCCTTAGCCTCCTAAGTAGCTAGGGCTCCAAGCATGCACCACCATGCCCAGCTAATTTTTGTATGTTTTGTGGAGATGGGTTCTCACTATGTTGCCAAGGTTGGACTCAAATTTCTGGTCTAAGCAATCCTCTCACCTCAATCTCCCAAAGTGCTGGGATTATGGGCATGATTACTGCTCCTGGTCCCACACTACTTATTAATGGGAAGCAGGCATTCACTGGACATGGCACTCAAACTTTGGAATCAGATTAGATATCAGCATCGTTATTTACTATTACACATTAATGTTCACACACTTCTTATTTTTGATCACAACAGTTATTTGGGGGAAAAAATTTCATGAAGATAAGACATCACAGAAAAGAATGTAGCATCCTCTAGTATTAACTGTCTCAAGCTAGCTGTTTATACAGTGTCCAACAGATGCTATCACTGGTTTCCTTCAAAAATGTTAAAAGATCCTATGGTGCCCCCTGTGAGTTAGCTGTGGTGCCCTGGTGTGCCTTGACACACAGTTTAGGAACTGCAGCCTTAAGATAAAAGCCCATGGACTTCCCTACCCCACTTTATCCTACCTACAGGGTGGCAATCAGTGATTCAGTGATCTTGAGCAGCAGAAGGGAGCTATGGGGAAGAATACAGATGCTGCTGCCAATTGGCCAGATTTGGAGAAATCTCAGTGCTATCTAAGCAGAGGAGACATCCTCCCTGAGACCCTCGTTTGTCCAAGAAAAATCACAATGCTACCCCCAATTCTAAGGAATTAGGGTAACCACTTCTGGCCTCTTTCTAAAGACAATGGGACTAGATGTCGACTGTCCCCAAGGACCATTTGTGGTGCTATTTGTTGCATTGTAGATGTTTTGTTTCTCCCTGATTTATTAATAGTTTCTATTTCATTTTGCATCTCTGGCCTATAATCTCATTGCAAACAAAGCACTTGGATTATAAATGTCTTCAGAAACTGAAGCAAACACCCATTTAAAAATTTTATATATTTTACTTAAAATAAAAACTGATGCTGCTTATTTTCCCTCCACTATGATCACTGACCTGGAAGTACAAAGACCTGTGCTCTCAACCTGGCTGTGCCATTCCCTTGCTATTGGATGCTTGTTGACATACACCCCCACTAGACCCCATTTTTCTTATTTGTTAAAAAAAAACAGAAAGGTGAGGAGAGACGTTGAGATTTTACCAACCAGTAAAATGTTCCATGCTTTGGAGATCAACCTGTGATTGCCTATGTGCAATTTTGCCAAAAACGTACAAAAAGCAACTACAATCTACTATCACCATTATTTTATAAAGATTATTTTAATAAATGATGCTGGGAAAACTGGGTATCCATATGCAGAAGAATGAAACCAGACTCCTGTCTCTTATCCTATGCAAAAATCAAATCAAAATGGGTTAAAGGCTTAAATGTAAGACCTTAAACAATGAAACTACTAAAAAAAAAATCTTAAACAATGAAACTACTAAAAGAAAACATTGGGGAAACTCTCCAGGACACCAGAAGGGACAAAGATTTCTTGAGCAATACCCCACAGGCTCAGGCAACCAAAGCAAACATGGACAAATGGGATCGCATCGAGTTTAAAAGTTTCTATACAGCAAAGGAAATGATCAACAAAAAGAAGAGACAACCCACAAAAGGGAAGAAAATATTTACAAACTACCCATCTGACAAGGGGTTAAAAGCCATAACTATAAGGAGCTCAAACAACTCGATAGGAAAAAGAAATCTAATAACTTGATTAAAAATTGAGCAAAAGATCTGAATAAACATTTCTCAAAAGAAGACACACAAATTGCAAACAGACATACGAAAAGGTGCTCAACATCAGAGAAATGCAAAACTACAATGAGATATCATCTCACCCCAGTTAAAATGACTTTTATCCAAAAGTCAGGCAATCCTATTCACAATAGCAAAGACATGGAATTAAACCAAATGCCCATCAAAGATAAACTGGATTAAGAAAATGTGGTACATACACACCATGGAATACTATGCAGCCATAAGAAAGAACTCGATCACGTCCTTTTCAGCGACAAAGGATGGGGCTGGAAGCCATTATCCTTAGCAAAGTAATGCAGGAATTGAAAACCAAATACCACATGGCCTTACTTATAAGTGGGATGTAAATGATGAAAACACACGGACACATACAGGGGAATAACACATCGGGGCCTATTGGAGGGTGAGGGTGGGAGAAGGGAGAGGATCAGGAAAAATAACTAACGGGTACTAGGCTTAATACCTGGGTGATGAAATAATCTGTACAACAAACTACCATGACATAAGTTTACCTATATAACAAACCTGCACATGTACCCTTGAACTTAAAAAAGTTAAAAAAGAAAAGAAAACAAGAGCAAAAGTCAGGCAATAACAAATGCTGGTGAAGATGTGTTGAAAAGGGATCCCTCATCCACTGTTGGCAGGAACGTAAATTAGTACAACTACTAGGGAGAACAGTTTGGAGGTTCCTCAAAAAACTGAAAATAGAGCTACCATATGATCCAGCAATCCCACTGTTAGGTATAAGCACAAAAGAAAATAAATCAGTATATCCAACAGGTATCTGCAGCACCCTCATGGTTACTGCAGGACTATTCACAATAGCCAAAATTTGGAAGCAACCAAAATGTCCATCAACAGGTCAATGAAAAAAGAAAATGTAATACATATACATAATGGAGTACTATTCAGCCACTAAAAAGAATGAGATCGTATTATTTGCAACAATATGCATGGAACTAGAGGTTATTATGTTAAGTGAAATAAAACCAGAAACAGAAAGACAAACATCACATGTTCTCACTTATCTTTGGGAGCTAAAAATTAAAACAACTGAACTCTTGGAGATGGAGAGTAAGTAGAGGACAGAGGACAATACCAGAGGCTGAGAAGAGTATTCGGGGTTGGGCGACGGAGGTGGGGGAGTGGTAAATGGGTACAAAAAATAGTTAGAAAGAATGAATAAGATCTAGTATTTGCTAGCACAACAGTGTCCCCATAGTATAAAATAACTTAATTGTATATTTTAAAATAACTAAGAGTATAATTGGATTATTTGAAACACAAAGAATAAATGCTTGAGCAGATGATCACCCCATTTACCCTAATGTGATTATTATACACTGTATGCCTATATCAAAATATCTTATGTAACCCATAAATACATACACCTACTATGTACCCACAAAACTTAAGCATTAAATTAAATTAAATTAAATTAAAAATAAAGGTCATTTAACTATCAAAAAGTGGAAAGAAAACATCCCAAAAATTCTCCATTTTATTTCCTTACTTTAACAGAAAACCTCATTGTTGTAATTTTTTCCATTTTGCTTCAGACTGGTGAAAACCTCATCATAATTAGCACAAATTGCAAAGGAACATTTGCATGATTGTAGTATCCCTCTCAGCCCTGACTTTGCAGAGCAGATGTATTCACTGCAGTGACTTAGCTTTATGAGCCTCAGTATCTTCATCTGAAAAATGGGCACAGTGAAACCTGCTCTCTTTACTTCTCAAGGTTATTACGAGTGTGAAATGAAAAAGTGGACGTGACGGTGCTTTGGGAAAAAAAAGAAAAGAAAGAAAGAAAGTGAAGGTATCACCCCAAGTGGCATCTTCTGGAACCCTTTATATTGTACCTAGAATCAAGGCTACAATTATGAATCTCCTACTTTTTCTCTAACTCTCCAGCCTTGACTGGTTTAATTTAGACCCTGAACATTAGTTTAACAAAGTGCTTTCATGTTTATTATATTGGATTAGCAAATTATAAGCTATCATATGAGGCTTTTGAGAACACCCAGACAAATGGCTTGCACACAGGGAACCCTCATATACTCACCATATGGGCTTCATTTATTAAAGCTTTGGACCGCGAGCTTGGGGAGAGCCAACCTCTTTACAGAGAGACTCCTGAGGATTGGTTGCTAGGAAGCTACAAAAGCTAGTGTTTTTAATGAGATTTAAAGTATCATAAATTATATATTATTTTCTGCACTTAGGACATTCACAGCTCTTTGGTTTATTTTGTGTTTCATTTCGCATTGGTGACACATAATCCCTTTACATACAAAATGGCTTGCATAAGAATTCCCTCAGAAATCAGACCAAAATTACATTTCAAAATTATTTTTTTTCTCCCTAAAATAAAAGTTCACATTGCTTTGTCTCCTCCTGCATGTCCAAGGCAGGCAATGGCTAAGAATTTATTTTCTACAGCTTAAGAAAAATTAATCCCAGCCTTTCCCAGTGATAATTACTCCAGTGAATACTGTGAGTTGAGTCTGGAGCTGCTGTTAATAAGAATTCTCATAATTCCATTTTCTGATGAGAGTTAATGTGGGTTCTGTGGGTTTAATTCCACAGATAATTACGGAGGCAGTATTTAAAAAGCCTGTTTAGTCAGTACCCTTCCTCAACTCCCTTCAGTTTTCAGCATTAAATAAAGAGGCAGCCATTCCACAAAAGAAATTCAAAAACTATTTGGTTTAACTGCCCGTCTTTAAGAAGGCGAGTCATTATGCAAATACAGTGTCCAGAATTGGCTCGTGGAGGCTGCTCCATCCAATCTGCATAATAAAAGGCAGCCGCAGGCCGGGCACAGAGGGCCACAGGCACATTTCTGCTGAAAGTGGCCACCAATAAGACAAATTAAGATGGTGGTTGTCGATTAAGAAATTGTTTTGATCAGAGATCCTTTTTGAAATGAGATTTTAACATCTTTGGAAAACAACGGTGCCTGAGCAGCACATGTCTTCTTTTTTGCTTCTCTTTGTAACTTTTCTTCCTCTTTCATGTGCTTGTCACTCATGGCCCGAAGTGTGTTTTAGAGGCATTAGGCGTCTTTCAGGAACATCTCAGCCATTTCATTTAATAGGCTATATTTTTCACTTTTAACAAAAATCAAGGGCTCTAACAAGGTGCAATTAATCAATTCTAGCAAAAGTTGTAGGGAAATTTATAAGTTGCGATGCAGGGAAATCGTGAGGCAACAATGTGTACAGGCTTATCAATGATTGTATACAGAACTACAGGGCCCATGCCTTCTTTAAATGTTGAAAGTCAGCTTTGTCTTTCCTTAACACTAGCTGATTTACCAAACTCTCCCCATTGCCTTCCTAAGAGCTCTCTCTCGGGGCTTCAGGTTTCTGATCTCCACTTCTGATTGCTTGGTTTGTGGATTCAGTTTACCCCTCGCTTGGCTCATAGCTGACCAATCAAACATCCAGGCCTCACTCAGCAACCAGGTCCCACATTCCTCCTCCTCTGCTCCGTACCAAAATGCCTTTTCCAATAGCATATTGTTTCAAAGGGCTGCGTTGAAGCAGGACTGTTCGTAGACTTGTCAACTTATGAACTATGTCCTTTAGCTGTAATTTCAAGAAAGCCACGAGAGGATGGAAGGATGACATGGGGAAGCTGGAACAAGTGGCAAAGTGGAAAAAATAAGAATTTGTTGGTAGATTGAAAAGAGCACTCGAAATCAGGGAATGGAAAGTCCGAAAAAAATACTCATACACCAGAATCATTATAGAGGCTATATGTGAGTTTCAATCACTGATTTATATTTTCTTTTTTTGGCCTCTTGTCTTTTCTATGTTTCCAACAATGATCGTGCATTATAATTACATTATTTTAAAGTTGTTTTTTTTTTTCTTTTAAAGCATGTACCAATTTCACTTTTAGTGTATGGCCAAGTGAAACCATCAAGGTCTGCCTGGCTGCGTGACCTTGGACACATTCTACCCTTTTGGACTTCCGTTTTCTGATTTGTAAATAAAGAAGCTGATTCTGAGATCTCTTTTAAGGCTCATATGTTGAGTCATCTAAGAATATCTGTTTCATCCTAGGGATAAAACAAGAATAAGAAAACATAAGGATAAGGAAGCAAAATAAATCTTAATCCTACAACTAACTCAGCAATACTAAAGCTTTTAGAGGGCTTGGAGATCTTCCAAAATCTTCTTGTGTAAGAATTATTTGAAAGGGATGTCCCACTGAGTAGGAAAATGACAGGGAACTTCTATTTTATCTCAGTGCCTTAGATGAAAAGTAAGAGGCACCAGGCTGGCAAGCCAGAGGGGGCAGAGTGAATATTAGAACTTCAGTGGTTTAGATCCATCCAGAGCCTTTTCTACCAAATTATGTGCTACCTTGAATTTGTGATGTTTTCCTATTGAACCCTTAAGTAGAATGATCAATCACTGGCATTTGCCTGGGATCATTCCGAATTATAGCTATTGTCCCAGTGTAATTCCTCACAGCATCTCTTTTGCTCTTGAACATGTCCTGAATTAGACAACTATTTTTATGGTCATGTCACCCACCCCTTAACCCAGTCCTTGCCCCTCTTTCAGCTTCACGACATTTCACCTTGCAACACAGCTTGACCCAGGTTTCCTCCTTGACCTCTGCCTTCACCAGAGAGAGGACTGACCCTAATGTCTCAAGAGTCCATATTCACTCGTGGGTCAGCTTTGTCTCTCATTCTCACTCGTGATCTGGAGGCATAAGCTAGGGTTGAACCTCCAAGCTCAGGAACCAAACTCTTCAACACATTATAAAATACAACTCAGGAAAAGGCTAGACCTGCTTAACAGGAGCCCATCACACTTATGTGGTATAACACCCTCTTTATTCCTGAAAGGCAGGATGCTGTACGTGCAAAATGGCAGATATCATTACCAGGCAACCTTCTTCCATTCATTCATTTGACAATTATTATGTATCAGCTTCCATGTAAGTTTTTGACGAAACACAAAGATCATCCAGGCATCATCTGTGTTGCCAAGTTTACACAGTCTAGTTGGGAGATAGAGGGTGTGAATGTAGACTTTATACATCACCGACTCATCATTTATCTCCTCCAGAAAACATGCCATATAGTAGGCACTCAAAAAGATTCATTGAATCCGTGTCTATATGAGGTAATGCATTAATTCATATTGCCTTACTCTCTAGATGCATTGTGTATCTATCTCTCATCTCCCAAAAGACAGAACTGTATCATTATAGTATGGTAGATCAGAGAGGCAGAAACCTGCAGCAGTTAAGAGGACACACCTAGAGACAGAGCTCCTGGGTTTGAACCCTGGCTCTGTCACTTGTTAGCTGCATGATTTAGAGCAATTTGCTTTACCTTTCTGTGCTTTACCTTTCAGTTTTCTGTTCTGAAAATGAGGATACCAATAGTAGCTACCACAGGGTTGTTGAGAGGATTAATGAGTTAATACCCTCAGAGTGCCTAAAACAGTTTAACAATTGGCTCTCTGGGGGTAAAGAAAAAAAAAAGCCCTGGTTTGTCATCTTAGCTGATTTCAGTGTTGTCAGTGCTCCCGTCACCAATGCGATGTCACTGAATGTGGAGGTGGGAAGAGTTGTGTACAATTATTTCTTCCAGGCAGCACACCATTGCACTATTGACTAACACGTAATGCGACAACGTATGTGAAGGCATTTCCTCAACTTTGTACGTGTGAGTTTGCTCTATTAATCAATCCTTTTTCTGCTTTTGGTCCCCATTGTGTTTAGCAGAATGGTGAAACATGAGATCAATATTCTAAACAATTATACAGACAAGCCAACTACACTCACCAAATCGGGCTGAACACCAAGTGAGAGAGGACTCCACGGCACTGTCTGCTGTGCACGATGTTGTCCAATTCCTTTAGAATGATGCCATCATGATAGCAACCACCATTTTAAGGAACTTACTATATTCCATGAACTGTGTCAGATGCTTTAAATACATGATTCCATTTTATCCTCACAACAGCTTTGTGAGACTGGAATTTAACTCCCAATTTACAGGTAAGGAAACTGAGGCTCAGGGAAGTACAAAACATGCTCTTTTTCCACCATACTAAGTGACAAAGCCAGGATTCAACCCTACTCTGTGTGATGCCAAAGCTCACCCTAAACCCCACACTTAACTCTCATGGCTCTTTTTAAGTTCCAGTATCATTTTAATTTTGATTATTAGTGCCAATAGGCAACATATCATAGTGACTAAGAGTATAGACTTACAGAGCCAGACCAGGCTCAAATGCTACTCTGATACTTACCAGCTTTATGACCTCAGGCAAGTTCCTTAACCTCTCTGTGCTTCAGTTTCTTCACCTATAAAATGGGGATAATTATGATGCCTGCTTTATAAGAATTAAATGACCCAGTATGTACAAAATATTTAGAACAGTGTCTGGCACATAGCACATTCTCTGTCAATGTTTATTAAATGAAAATAAAGTTCTTTTAGATGAGGCAGGCATTTGCTTGTGTTTCAAGACAGAAACGGTATGAAAGCCACACTTGGATACAACAGCTAACCTGCCTGAATGACTCTCCAGAAAAGGTCCAGGCAGATGAAATCAAACAATATCACGACCAAATGGAGACAAATACCAGGTCTAACTTTTCCTGGAACAGGTGCTTTGCACACTGATTTTCCAGTTAAAGAACCTCTGTGGTAATCACAACCATAACATGTAAAGCACAAATAACTTTTTTCTAAGTGGGTTCTTCCAAGGTGCCTATTAATGACCCTCAGAGGACACACAATAAAAAGAAAACAGGGGTTTTTATATGGTGATCAATTGATGACTTAAGCCACCTTCCCTCAATAACAGGTAACACAGCCTCCACTCAGCTAAGCAATACCAAACAAGGCCCTGTAAGCATGACTTTCTCTTCTGACTTTCATAACAATGAACACTCCTGTTGAGGGGCAAAGGCTTTTGAAAAATCTAATGAAGATAGAGACCTGGATGAAGACACTGTATCCATCAAATGGGTGGCTTTCCAAAGGCACTTGGATGCTTTTTGTCATGTTCATATTTCTTTTTTCAAAGCATTTAACTAAAAGTGGTGGCAGCAGTACTAAGTAGCTGGTCCCAAACACACCTCAAAGTATTGTTTTGCATAAGACTGATAACACCTCTAAAACCTGTACCCACATATATATCCATTGAGTCCATCACCCCCGGCATGGCACCCACAATATTCTCCAATAAACTAATAAATAAATCATTAGGGACTGCCTCTTCTACATAGAAAGTCACAATGAGATCTAACTACAAATTTACAAGATCAGGGGTTACAGAAATACGATAAATGATGCCACTGGGATGCAATCATCAAAACTAGGAAACTCTGTAGGATAAATGGCCTACTTTCTTCAATGAATCAATAATAAGGGGGAAAAGGAGGAGAGGGGAACTGTCATTAGCCTCTCTACCTTGTATATGTTTAAAGATTTCCATAATTAAAAGTATTTCCAAATTTCTGAATCAAAACACGGGAGTCTTTTCTGACTCTCCTGCCTCTTCCTTCCTTCTTTGGCCCCTTCCCTACTTTATTTGGTCACTAGGGCTGATGTCTTCTGCATACCACAAACTCTCTCCTCTCCACTCAGCAGCAGCCGCCTTAGTCAAACCCTCATATCGTCTTTCCTGCATTACTGCAACAGCCCCCCTAACAGTCTCAAGGCTCCTAAGCCACCATCCTCTCTCCCATCAGAGTAATCTTTCTAAAATTCAAATCTACTCAAGTTACTCCCGTGCTTACCACCCTCCAAGGGCTCATCCTCACCCACCATGAAGTGTCCAATCATGATCCACAAACCCCGTCATGATCCATTCCCCGGCCTATCATCCCATCCTCATCTTCCTGTCTTACCTTCAAATGCAGTAGGTTCCGGTGATACCAAGCTACTGGTTGTTTATTCATTTGCCAAGAATTTATTGGGCTCCATTATAAGAGAAATACTGTGCTAAGCATGGGAAACACAACAGTAAACAACGTAGAGCAGTCCCTATATTATGGAGCTTGCATTCTAGTAGGGGAGACAGACAATGCATAAATCAACAATGGATGGTGATGAATGGTAGACGCATGCACTTGTGCTCCCTGAGTTTGCTGTGCTCTTAATCTTCTGTGGTTTTGCATAGGCAGTTGCTTTCATTTGGAATGTCCTTCCACAATCAGCTCCTTTCCATCTGCTGAACGCCTGCTTCTCTAGTCACCCTCTAAGATTCAACCCATCCATTGGTTTCTTTGGGAAACCTTCCCCACCACTTCCAGACTTAGTTTGTCATCATTATGTCACAAACATCTTGCTTTCTGCCTAGACCAAAGTAGGTATTTAATAACTCCTTATTGAAAAAACAAATGAGTGAATGGGCTGATGGATGGATTTCTGCCTTCCTTAAAGTGACTTTCTGAAGCTTTTGAGTCATGAGCATTGTAAGCGGAGATTATATCTGTGTATTATTCTGTATCCTGAAGCATTTGGGATTCTGATGTATACTTTGTTAACCAAAGCCATTGAAAATAGATATTTGCTTAAAATTAAAACGTTTCTAAGTGTTTCCAGTGAATTTGTGTTATGGCAAAAAAGGGTTCCACAATGAAATATTTTGAGCTTAGCAAAAGTCATACTAAGTTATTCTTATTTTTTAATTTCAGAAGTTCTTAAGAGTCTGTAATATACTAATTTATGTGACCCTCTAGGATGAGACTTCATTATATGATTTTCCAAAACATGTTTGACCAACAGATGCTTTTGTTCTCAGCACATCTCAACAGACTAATGTCCTGAAAAGCACCTTTTGGAAAACATTGGCCTACCTGATGCTCTAAGAGTTTTCCTGCATTGATACATTTGACTTACTTTGAAATAAGGTAATAAGCAGGGTCTTGCCACAGTAGCTGTGCAACAGCAAGGAAGTACTGAGGCTTTCTGTTCCCTCACCTCCTTGTCTGTTAAACTATGGTAATAATGCATGTCGTGATTGAATCAGCAGAATGAAAAAGATTTTGCGAGGTCGGGGCATGGAGTTTTATTTTCCAGCCTTCTCCCTTTCTGTCTTGATTTTTCAAACTATACAGTAAAGGTAGCAATGCTTCAGTAATTGAGAAAACGGCATATCAATCAATGCTTGTTAAAACAAATGTACAAAAATGAAAACCTCTAAGGACAAAAATCAGTAGCTAGTAAGGCTGCTTCTGGATATGTGAGAAATGAAATAAGAGTAGACAATATGCCATTTGGGAGAAGAGAGTTTCTTTTAATACAATGGTTTATATTGTTTTCTAAAACATGAGGAATGCAATAAAACACAAGTGAATGTATGATTTTACACACATATATGAATATCCATCTTACACTATCACGTGAGAAAATAAAATTGACAAAGGTTTTCTTTTTAGTATACATCTTTGTAGCTTAAATGATGACTAATCTTATAGATTAAATCTGATCTCTGGATTATTGATATTAATTCTTTCTTTGGGTTGACAGCTATAGGATGGAAACGTCATAGAAACACACTGAAATCAACTGAGCTCAGTTAAACAGGCAGGACCTGAGCCAACACACGCAAAATACATCAATCACAGCTCATAATTTTATTTTTAAGTCAGAATATTTTATAACCTGCGAAAGTAAGTTTAAAACACTACATTAATAACAATGTTATTTTACATGATGATTTACGTAATGATTTCAGCTGTATTCCATTGTTTTAAACCTTATCTGTCAACAGTGAAAATTTTCTTTTAGAAAACTCTTTTAGAGCACAATTTGACCAAGAAATGTTTGGGGATAGAGGAAGCTTTATCCTCTTCAGTATTTTAAACCCTGCTTTTAGTTAAAGCTTTTAGTTAAACAAGAACAAGTCTAATCTGGCAATTTGCAAATAGGCTCATTTCTGTACGCATTCATTAATGTGCTGATTAGAATCATAATGTAGAGTTGGGGGCATCTTAAAGTCAACTCATTTATGGAAATGCTCATAAATTTAGCAAATCATTGTTCAAATAGAATCATTCCATGATGACAGAATGTAGAAAAAGAGCAGATTTAAAGCAATCAAGCATGGATGAGCATACAAGCTTCTTGTTACAAAGTTATCTGGTCTGAAGTGAAAGATACCCAGTGTCAGTCAGTGGTAGAACTGACAGACCGCAGCAAGACTGGTCACTATCTTAAGGACAGAAAGAAGTGGGAAAGAGGGAAATTGAGGGAGTCTAGATAGAAGAAGGAAGTCAAAACTACGTTTGAAAGAGGATTGACCATGAGTTAATCACCACTGGAACGAGGTGATGGATAGATACATAGGGGTTCTCTACTTTTATATTTGTTTGAAACCTCTTGTGATAAAAATGTAAAAAAAAAAAAAAAAAGTAACCTTTGGCTTCTAGCAAGAGATGTAATATTTGTTTTTCTTTGAGATGGAGTTTCACTCTTGTTACTCTGGCTGGAGTGTAATGGTGCCATCTCAGCTCACTGCAACCTCCGCCTCCCAGGTTCAAATGATTCTCCTGGCTCAGCCTCCCGGGTAGCTAAGATTACAGTCACCCGCCACCATGCCTGGCTAATTTTTGTATTTTTAGTAGAGACAGGGTTTCACCATGTTGGCCATGCTGGTCTCAAACTCCTGATCTCAGGTGATCCACCCACCTTGGCCTCCCAAAGTGCTGCGATTACAGGTGTGAGCCGCCACACCAGGCCTAATAATTTTAAATGAATAAAAAAACTAAAAGCAAATCAAAAACTATGAAAGGAACATTTTAACCATAAAGAGGAAAGAAGGGAAGAAAACCTTCTAGGGAAAGGAATAAAGATTGTATAAGGAATATTTAGAAGAAAACCAGGATTAGCAATGATTGCAGATGCATTTTGATAGATAACACATTTTTTTTCAACTTCAAGAAAAAAAACAATTAGTGAAGAACGCCATATATCTGAAGGAGTAATAGGAAAAATTTATGGGCAGAAAATTTGTCACATTATCAGGACAAAAATAATAAAGTATATAAATCGAAATTCTCATGAGGAGGTGAGTGATAAAAAAGAGTGGGAATATAAACTCCCACATACAAAAGGGGAAGTGTGAAGGTAAAAGAGGCACCTCAGAAAGTTCCAAGAATTTATTTTCTCACCAGGACAGTATGCATTCCACCTACGCTGGCCACCTTTCCCCTTCTGCGCTCTGTACCTCTAATATATCCCTCAGCATGCTTCTAACTGGTACTAGGACAGGGCAGGGGACAGGTGACACACAGTTCCTGGTTCTACCTCAACAGTCACAGAGAACAGATGCCCAGGTGTGCAGCTATGGTTCTTTAAGCCTTAAACTCTTTTGCCATTGATTTTTTTTTTCTTCCTGAGTTTTTAGCACTCTATTCCTTGTTACTGGCATCTAGTAGATTCTCAGTAAATATTTATTGAATAAAGCAAAGGTCCAGGAAAGGTGGCTCAGGCCTGTACTTCCCAGCACTTTGGAAGGGCACGGTGGGTGGATCACTTGAGGTCAGGAGTTCAAGACTGGCCTGGCCAACAATAGTGAAACCTGTCTCTACTAAAAATACAATTATTAGCCAGGAGTGGTGGCGGGCACTTATAGTCCTAGCTACTTGGGAAGCTGAGGTGGGTGAATCACTTGAACCTGAGAGGCGGAGGTTACAGTGAGCCAAGATCATGCCACTGCACTCCAGCCTAGGCAACAGAGTGAGATTGTGTCTCAAAAAGAAAAAGAGAAGAGAAAGAAGA
>NW_012115722.1:2063191-2066305 GCF_000951035.1 Colobus angolensis palliatus | reverse complement strand
GAGGAGAGAGGAGGCTAGAGGAGGGGAGGAGAGGGGAAAGAAGGGAAGAGGAGAGGAGTGGAGGGGAGAAGAGGAGATGACAGAAGAGAGGAGAGGAGAGGAGAGGAGAGGAGAAGAGAAAGAAAAGGAAAAGGAAAGAAGAGTGAGTGGATAAGAATGGATGAGTGAACCACAGAGCTTCCTCTGCACAACACCATCTCCACTAGACACCTGGGCCATATGAGCTGCATTGCATTCAGTTCCATCTCACCTTGGAATAAGCAAATCAGGAGAGCTGGTGGTTTCAGAGTCACCCTCAATTCCTCCTTGCCCCTCAGCCTCCCTATAAATGCAATGACCTAGATACATCAGTAATTTTATTTACTAGGTTTTGGAGACCCAATCCTTTCTGTGGTCTGCCAATAGTAAAAATCAGCTTGGAACATAGACAGCAAATAGCAGGGAAACAATGCCAACAGTACCCAGCTCTTGTTGATGCCCCTCCTCCGTATCTCACAAGATGTATAGGAGCGGTCGCAGTGGAGTTCCACACCCATTGTCTAGTTGGGCCCTCTATCATCCTTCACCAAGACTGTGTCAACAGCTTCCTAACTAGTGTGCTCCAATACGATCCTCTTCAGCTGCAGGTCCCATCATGAGATTTAAAATATCCACTGGCTCCCCATAACTCACAGGATAAAATCAATGCTCCTTAGCACAGCAGAGGCTTCCCACTGCCCAAGGCTGGCTTCATTTCCCAGGGCTTCCTCCATCCAACCACCAGCTCCCTCTGCTCCTAACGGGGAGCTCCCTTTGAGGGGAATTATGCCTGGTCTTGCACAGGCTTTTGTCTACCAGACATGCTTTTTTTCTCTCTTTTTCTCCAACGATAGCACTACAGATCCCTCCAAGCCTATTTCAAATGTCACCTCTGAAATGCTTTTCAATCATTTTGTCTTCTCTGTTCCCATTGGCATTTAGGTGACAGGTTTTTCTAGTACTTGTCAGATCAGCCTAGAATTATTAGTTGGCTTGTCTGCCTTTTCCACTAAACAATGAGCTCTTAGGTGAAAAATATTGATTCTTATTCAGGTCAGAATCTCCAGTTCCCAGCAAGCCTGGCATACAGTAGGTAGCCAATAAATGTTTGTCATATTAACATAGTTTACATCTGGGAATGAGAATAAAACAAAAACGGAAGTGACCCAAGATACAATCAAGAGAATGTTACAAAAAAAATCCACAAATTTCTTGAAAACAGAGTGAAGAAAGATATATGGACTCAACACATAAGGATCCTAAAGTAGCAAATGTCTGGAATGTAGCAAGTTTTGGGGCCAACTGTTATCCCACTGCTTGTTAGGAAAACTGACCATCGTTATTTTAGTTTCCCACTATGTTATATCATTCCACCCCGAAACAATTTGTTCCGCATCTGGAAAAGAAAAAAGTTGGTGCAAGCAGAAGATCATGCCATGGATTTGAGACCCGAGTTGGAAAGGACAAAAGAGGGAAGAAGGGAAAGAAGGAAGAAAAGGAACACCTAAAAAGATAAATGCAATGACCTAGTTACACCAGTAATTTTATTTACCAAGTTTTGAGGGCCCAACACTTTTCATGGCCTGCTAATAATAACAATCAGCCCAGAACTGAGACAAAAAATGGGAGTGAAGTGATCTCTCCCCTCTTCTTGTTCCTTCTTTGCCAAAGTGCCCTTGATTTTCCCCCATTAATTGCACTCCAGTTCTTCTAACATAGAGAATGCCTTCTAAATTACCCTCTGGTGTGAGAGATAATGTAATGTGTGAGATGAATGAAATACTCAGCCCCTCAAAGCTCCCCAAATACTTCTTTCAAAAATGATCCACTATTTTCTTAGCTTGAATAGTCTTTTCATACCAACCTCAGTGACTACCAAAACAGTTTAATGTTATTAGAATATCATCAAGTTTCATTATGTTTAATAAGAGATGGTGACAAGAGATAATTTTAAATACATTTTCCCCAAAATTAAAATCACAAGTTGTAAAATTAATCTTAGAAGTGTCAGTTATAATGTGATGTAATTTCAGTCTCCTTAAACTTATTCTCGTTAACTGCTCTAGTATGGATCTCTGGCAAGAAAATTACAAATATGGCAAAGAAGCTAAAATCTCCAATCCCCATTTCATTCTTGATAATGAAAACTGTGGTTTGTTTCGTCAATTTATTTGCCACTTTAAATGGATTATCTAGAGGAAATTGATTGACATGGTCAAATATCTCATTGTCTATTCATCATTCAGTGTATATTCATTGAGCATTTATACGTAGAGCATTACTGGTGGGCCCAGGGTGAACTAACAAGAAAAATAAAAGACATTGCATGCCCACTTTCCCCATTCCCTGTTACTAAATCACTCAGAGGACAACCTAGAATAGTACAAAATTAAATGTGGTTTCTATTTACTTATTCATACCCTGTTTCATGTCAAAAAGGCATTTTAAGGTTTCTTTAAAAAAATACACGAAATATAACAGGACAAAACAGAATAAACCAGGATGAAAGGAAGCAAATAGGTGAAGATTCAGTTGAAAGAGGTGGGCTCTAAATGAAGCAAGGAGCTCCATAACGGCCAAAGCAGAGAGCAAAGGCACACGCAGATACACAGAGAGAGGCATGCACCCACACACAGAAGCACATACAGAGACACAGGCAGACATACACACAGAGAGACACACATGCAGACACACACACATAAACATACACAGACACACACACGTAGACACACACACACACAGAGACATGCACACACACAGAGATACATGCAGACACACACACAGAGATACAGGCAGACACACACAGACCCAGACACAGACACACACATGCAGGCATACCCACAGAGATATACACGGAAATTCAGCAAAGTCTCAGGATACAAAATCAATGTGCAAAAATCACAAGCATTCTTATACACCAATAACAGACAAACAGAGAGCCAAATCATGAGTGAACTCCCATTCACAATTGCTTCAAAGAGAATAAAATAGCTAGGAATCCAACTTACAAGGGATGTGAAGGACCTCTTCAAGGAGAACTACAAACCACTGCTCAATGAAATAAAAGAGGACACAAACAAATGGAAGAACATTCCA
>NW_012115722.1:2062197-2062483 GCF_000951035.1 Colobus angolensis palliatus | reverse complement strand
CTGATCTTTGACAAACCTAACCAAAAAAAAGAAATGGTGAAAGGATCCCCTATTTAATAAATGGTGCTGGGAAAACTGGCTAGCCATATGTAGAAAGCTGAAACTGGGTCCTTTCCTTACATCTTATACAAAAATAAATTCAAGATGGATTAGAGACTTAAATGTTGGACCTGAAACCATAAAAACTCTAAAAGAAAACCTAGGCAATACCATTCAGGACATAGGCATGGGCAAGGACTTTATGTCTAAAACACCAAAAGCAATGGCAACAAAAGCCAAAATTGAC
>NW_012115722.1:2046545-2061687 GCF_000951035.1 Colobus angolensis palliatus | reverse complement strand
TCCTTTGTAGGGACATGGATGCAGCTGGAAACCATCATTCTCAGTAAACTATCGCAAGAACAGAAAACCAAACACCGCATATTCTCACTCATCTGTGAGAAGTGAACAATAAGAACACTTGGACATGGGAAGGGGAACATGACACATCAGGACCTGTTGTGGGGTGGGGGGAGGGGAGAGGGATAGCATTAGGAGATATACCTAATGTAAACGATGAGTTAATGGGTGCAGCACACAAACATGGCACATTTATACATATGTAACAAACCTGCACATTGTGCACATGCACCCTAGAATTTAAAATATAATAAAAAAGAAAGAAACTCATGCACACAAACACACAGAGACACACATGCAGACACACATAAACATACACAGACACACACAGAGACACATGCAGACACACACACAGAGACATGCAGACACACAGAGATACATGCAGACAAACACACAGAGACATAGACAGACACACACACAGACCCAGACACAGACACACACATGCAGACATTCAGAGACACACACACACACACAAACAGAAACTCACACACACAATCACACAGAGGCACACATGCAGACACACATAAACATATACAGACACACACACAAACACACGCAGACACACACACAGAGACATGCACACACACACAGAAACACAGAGACACAGGCAGATGCACACACAGAGACACACATGTAGACACAAACATAAACATACAGAGACACACATGCAGTCTGGCGGTTCCCCAAGGATCTAAACCCAGAAATACCATTTGACCCAGCCATCCCATTACTGGGTATATACCCAAAGGATTATAAATCATGCTGCTATAAAAATACGTGCACACGTATGTTTATTGTGGCACTATTCACAATAGTAAAGACTTGAAACCAACCCAAATGTCCATCAATGACAGACTGGATTAAGAAAATGTGGCACATATACACCGTGGAATACTGTACAGCCATAAAAAAGGATGAGTTCATGTCCTTTGTAGGCACATGGATGCAGCTGGAAACCATCATTCTCAGTAAACTTTCGCAAGAACAGAAAACCAAACACTGCATGTTCTCACTCATAGGTGGGAACTGACACACACACACACACAGAGACACATGCAGACACACACACAGAGACACAGGCACACACATAGACCTGGACACAGACACACACATGCAGACATACTCACAGAGATACACACAGACACACACAGAGACACATGCAGACACACACAGAGACATGCACACACATATACACACACAGAGACACATACACATGCATACACATGTAGACATGCATACACACAGATACACAAACACACACACATCCAGAAACACACACACAAACGCAACCCAGATTCAGACACATACATAGGGACACATGCACACACACACAGACACACACACACACGCAGACACACACACAGACACACACACACCTCAGTTGCTTAGAGGAAGCCGGGCTTTTCCAGAAACAAAACTCGAGTGAAGCTTTCCCAGAACATATAAAGAAATACTGTAATGCTTCCTTGATAACATCATCCCTACAGCTACTGAGTAGTGAGTTCCATGTAACTTTGCAGATGGCAGAGCAGCAATGCGGGCTGAGCATGCTGCTTTCTAATCCTCACTTCTGAGGACCTGGGGTCTCTGGGGAGTCCGATCAGAGCCATAGCCCACATAAGAGTTATGGTAGTTGCATGTACAAGGTATCATGAAAGCACACAAAAAAAGAAGTGACCCTTGAGCAACATTCTAAAGGGGGAAGAGGAGTCAAAAGGAAGCAAAATAGTGGGGCATAGGTCAAATCCAGCCCTCAACTTTATCTTGTGGATCTTTTCAAAATTTAAACTAGTTACTAACATTTAATAATCCAGATTTCCCATTTCTCAAAAACATATTGGAAGATTTGCTAACAGAGCCCATATTCCTCCATGACAAAAACTGGCTGAGGCTGACCAGCAGCAGCTATTTCAGAGACAGTGAGCACACACCAGTTTGTCCCAGATCCACCTGGTCCACTTCAGAAATGGCATATGCAAAGGTATGAAGTGGCGTGGTACATTAGGAAGACTGGAGTGAAGAGTACATGTAGAAGTGATGAGGAGGAGGCCAGAGTAACCAGGAGGAGCCAGACCCTATTCAAGATAGCATTTACGGGCAGAATAAAAGTTGCCACACCTGTTGTTTAGCTTATGTGGTCCATTGACTCCATTTGCCAGGAGAGCTTAGGGTCTTGTTGTTGCTGTGGTTGTAGATCTTTAATGGAGAAGCTAGGCTAGGTATTTAAGTTACCCCTCTGCAAGATGTGAATATGACTCTTCGAAAACTCACATCTCCCTCCTTTCCTGCAACAGGATGAGTACCACACTTAAACGTGGCAGTCATAAATAAACCGCAGGAATCAGTGTCCCCTGGACATTTCTTCTGTGTCTGGAAATCCATACTATGGCACATCTTCCCCACTCCTTTCTGCAGATTCGACACTCAATGCAAAGATCCTCTTTCATGAAGCCATCTGTTTTTCATCCATCTGGGGGTAATCTCTCTCTCTCTCTCTCTCTCTCTCTCTCTCTCTCTCTCTCTCCTTCAAATCCCTTGAGGCCCTCAGAACGTGGTATCTTGTATCAGAGTTATTTGTGTATACATTTGTTTCCTTACTTGATTGTTGGGATTTGGGAAGAGGAATACTGTAAGTACTTCCAGAATAAGAGAGAGTATCTTCCATTTGGTATTAGTCTGTGTCCTTCACACTCTTATCACCTCCCCAGTCATTCAGTCCATAATCCACAGTCTACCACCTACCATGTTCCAGACACTGTTCTAGGCACGGAACAACCACACTCCGAAAGATAGAAAACCATCTTAGTGTCAAAGAAGTTACATTCTAGAAGATAGATATGTTTACTTGTAAGCAAATAGATGTAATAGATCTATAAAACACAGTGAAATCAAAGACAATGGCTAGGGTAGTAATGTCCACTTAGAGACTGGTGATTAGAAATGGCCTCTATGAAAAAATGGCATTTGAGCTGAGACCCAGATCAATTATGAGGAAGAAACCATCCTTGGGAACATCTGAGGGCAAAGTTTTCCAGACAAGGAATAGCAAAGGCACAGGCCCTGAAGCAGGAACAAGCCTGGCATGTTTGCGAATAAATAAGAGGCCAAAGTGGCTGGAGAGTAGTGACTGAGAGACAGAACAAAGGAAAATGTGGTCAGAGAGGTGAGCACACTAACGCCCCATGGACTAACGAGACCAGGGGTCAGCAAACTATGACCCGTGAACCAAAAATCCAACCTGCTGTTTCGTTTTGTATGGCCTGTGTGCTAAGATTTTTACGTATTTAATGGGTTGGAAAAAATCAAAAGAAAAATGATATTTTATGGCACATGAAAATTACATAAAGTTCACTTCAGCATCCATAAATAAAGATTTATTGGAATGCAGCCACACCCATCCATTTATGGCCTATGGCTGCTCTCGAGCGTCAACAGCAGTTGAATAAGATGCAGCAGAGGCCATATGGCCTACAAAGCCTATGATATTTGCTCTCTGGCCCTTTATGGAAAAATTTTCCAACCCTTGAAGTAGACTATAAGCTTCCTAAGGTCCATTCATTTATTCAACAAATATTCCTAGAGGGCTTTCTGTGTCAGGCATTATGTTGGTTCCTGGTGATACATGGTGGATTGTCATACAATGGGAGATGCTGAATCCCAATAAAAGTATGTCCAATGCTGGGTGAGAAGGAAGGCAGTTTTCTTTGAGTTCAAGGATTTACAAAACTCTTTGACCCATGTCTCTCTCCGGCTGAACAGAGGCATCTGGCCCCATTTTCATCAACCCAAAAAGAAGAGAGAAGCTGGGTCCTGAAAAGTGACCAGCTCATTATAGAAATGAAACCAATCAGCAAAATCCAAGGGCTGTGGAATATGTTGAGTCAAACTTTTTTGTTTCAGAGCAAATACGAAAAAAGAAGATGAAGTCCTCAGAAACAGAATATTATTTAGCAAGCGATGGAAAGTGTTCTCGCTGCACTAATGAGTCATTAAGTGAGGCGTTTGGGAACTGGGGAGGCGCTATAATTAGGTTATCTGTATTTTTAACACAAGAAAAATAATCCAAGGCGGCATTAACCAATGCAGCTGTATTGGAAGGGGGACAGCTCTCTGTAAGTCTCCAAACAGAGGGGAATCATTTTTAACCACTCAGAGCTCAGCTGAGCAGTTAATTTAACAAAATGCATAAGAACAAACCCTCAGCCATCAGTACCCATCCTTAACTGTCTCCTCACTTTACCGCAACTAGAAAGCAATGCCCCATTCCAAAACACCAGGCCTGTACAGATATCAGTTTAGATGGAGTGGAAACAGCAAATCTGATCATAACAAAAGGGGAACAGAAATTAAGTGAGTGACGGGTTAGGGATTTCACGTAATTAAATTGTCAAAGGCCACAAAAAGATTGCGAAAATCAGGGGATATCACCATCACAGGGGAAGGGAGAGGGGATTTAGTTTCAAATACATTTCTGAGGAAGATGAAGAAAAAATAGATGTCCAGATTGCTCATTTTTGGCCTAATGAATAAATCATCGTGCCCCCCACCCTCCACCCCCAATGCACCTGCTGCTTTGAAAAGTCCTTTCCACACCAACCCAACAGTAAATGCTTCACGATGGCTCCAACAAGGCTGGAGTCCCGCCAGTGAAAATTACCACTCTTCAACCAAGATAAACATCATATTACTTCATTACCCTTTTAAAACATATGCAAATTAAATCCATTATTCTTTTTTCACCCAGAAATGAAGTTCGTTTGGCTGGAATTCAGCGATTCCTTTTGTTGCAGTTGACCATGAATGAATGAACTTCATGTAGATGGTGCCCACTCCCCATCTTTGAATCAAACATTAATACCATTTGACAGTAATAAATAACACTTATCACAATAGGGATGGAATAATGATTTTCCCACTCAGCTGGCTCATCAGAGCCTATCAGCTGACAACTGCATAAATGAGATTAGCATAACAGCTGCCTATGACAAATGTATCTAAATCCTTCTAATGCCAACTAGTGCTTTGATCTTCCTATCAAGTCGATGCCAAAACCCAAATCCATTTCTGCAAAATACATCTTGTTTATTATAGATACATATGTATGTTCCAGCACTGTCTGCAATCCCAAGACATCCTTAATTAAAAGAACTTGGAATATTGATTGAAAATTGTCACCTCTGGCTTTGTACTTCCTCCCATGACTTAGCTGAATATTTTAAGAAATGTATTTTCAAAATGGAGCTGAGGCTGTGCCTTCCCATACTTCCTCTTGAGTCACTCACCAGAATGTAATGAGGTCCCATTCTGATGTTTTCAAATGAAAATAATTACCATGGTTTCATTTTGATTATTGCCTTTCAGAGGTATCAGGTTCATAAAAATTTAAATCAACTCCAAGTAACATAAGCCACAGTCCTTTACTTCCTATTATACAATCACAATGAAACACAGACTTGTTCTTTGTTTCGGAATGCAAATGGAGGGTGAGATCAAACCTGAGCTATAATGTCTTCATTTGTCTCCTCAACAATCCACAGTGCTGATGAAGGTAATATGAGGAACAGTAAATACACATTTTTGGTGACTGGATCATTGAAGTCTCAATTTGTTTCTCCTACTGAACTTGAAGTAGAAGCAAGACAGAAAATTCGATGTCCAGGGAATAACACATTGGAAATGTGAGGGAGATTCGGATGTAAGAAGTTAGAGAGCCCCTTAAGAAAAAAGAGGCAGTTCAGGTTAGAAAGCAAGGCTAACACGTGAATGGAATGTGCATCTAGGTATTCCCATGGTACAAACTAAAGATAAAGGATAGTAGCAGATGATTTACTTCCTTCTCCTCTGTGTGAAGCATGTTAATCACATCCATATTATAACACTCCCCTAAACAATTAAATTAGCCAGCCCGTCAGCAGTCATTCACTTATACAATAAATATTTTTTCAGGAGCCTGCCATGTACTATTCTAGGTGCTAGGATATCAAATTAAAAAAAAAAAAAAACAGATAGACAAGGTCCTTGTCCTCAAGGGACTTGCGTTCTAGGGGGCTAATTCCAGAGCTATTGAAAAATAACTGTAGCAGTGAAGAGAGAGGACACGTTTTGGATCACATACCAGAGAAGACTTGAATAGAGTCTAACATTTGCACAAATATGGGCAGTCACCAGTAAGAACGGACATAAAAGCTTTAGGCAAATGCAGTTGATTAAGACTTCATTTTAGGTCTGACTTTTAAGCAATTTTTAGACTGAGGTTGAAACTCCTCTGCAACTAATTAAGCAACCCAATATATGAGCTCAAATTGAAACAGCAGGGAATACTCATTAATTTATTTAACAAATGTGTATTGATCAGCCACTATGTGCTAAGGATACAAATGTATATAGGAGGGAGACACACTCTCTGTTCTATGTGGCATCCCATTCTGAAGGTGGAATTATGACGAAATCACAGTGTCACAAAAGTAGCATCTACTCTGCTGGGGGAAATCAGGCAAGACCTCCATGAAGATGTGGCCTTTAAACTGAGAACTAAGGATGTGGGCTAGCCAAATACAGAGAGGAGAATCAGTGTGATACTGGATAATAACAAAAGGCAGGTAGATCAGAGCAAAAGTTGCACCAAGATCCGATTAAGGGGACTTTGGCTATTAATACCAGATACCACTGTAGTTGTCATAAAGTTATTTGTAGATGGCTGGACATGTGTTTCCTTGGGTTAATTCTTAGTAAACCATCTGTGTTTCATTGTATGAGTCCATCCATGAGTGACAGACTCCCCATGCATTATGAAGGCAAGGCTTCATCTCCTGCCAAGAGAAGGTAGATTTAAAAATAATATACATGTAGACCAAAGGTGTTGAAATAAAATCTAGCCCTTGTTAGTTTTGCCACACAAAAGCTACACTGTCAACAAATATTTGTTAGTTGATTTTTATATCACTGGTTCCATTGAAAAGGACTCTGAAGTTCTATAAGTACTATATTCATTTTTGTTAGAATAAACTTATGTATCACACAAGCAAATTTTGCTATTTTTCAAAAATATGCAGATGGTGCTATGAAGTAACAAAAAATAAAAAAGACCTTATATTATTTTATTTATTTATTTATTGAGACAGAGCCGTGCTCTGTCACCAAGGCTGGAGTGCAGCAGTGCAATCACAGCTCACTGCAACCACTGCCTCCTTGGCTCAAGCAATTCTCATGCTTCAGCCTCCCGAGTAGCTGGTACTACAGGTGTGTGTCACCACACCTGGCTAATTTTTGTATTTTTAGTAGAGGTGGGGTTTCACCATGTTGGCTAGGCTGGTCTTGAACTCTTCACTTCAAGTGATCCATCTGCCTTGGCCTCTCAAAGTGCTGGGATTACAGCCATGAGCCAATATGCCCAGCCAAATACCTTTGTTTTTTTTTTTTTTTTTTTTTTGAGATGCAGTTTCACCCTTGTTGCCCAGGCTGGAGTGCGGTGGCACGATTTTGGCTCACTGCAACCTCCATCTCCCGGATTCTCCTGCCTCAGCCTCCTGGCTAACCAGGATTACTGGTGCCTGCCACCACACCCAGCTAATTTTTTGTATTTTTAGTAGTGATGGTGTTTCATCACATTGACCAGGCTGGTCTCAAACTCCTGACCTCGGGTGATTCACCTGCCTCAGCCTCCCAAAGTTCAGGAATTACAGGCATGAGCCACCGCGCCCAGCACACCTGGCTAATTTTTGTATTTTTAGTACAGATGGAGTTTCATCGTGTTGGCCAGGCTGGTCTCAAACTCCTGACCTCAGGTGATCCACTCACCTCAGCCTCCCAAAGTGCAGGGATTACAGGCATGAGCCACTGAACCCAGCCTGAAGACATTTGTTTTAAAGCACCACTGAATTTGTCATAGCTCTATCATTGTGTATTATGTCAGCCCCGAGACACAAAAGTACTAATAGCATAAAATTGTTGGCTGGGCCTGGTGGCTCACACCTATAATCCCAGCACTTCGGGAGGCCAAAGTAGGCAGATCCCCTGAGGTCAGGAGTTCATGACCAGCCTGGTCAACATGGTGAAAACCCATCTCTACTGAAAATACAAAATTAGCCAGGTGTGGTAGCACATGCCTATAGTCCCAGCTACTCCGAAGGCTGCGGCAGGAGAATCACTTGAAACTGGGAGGCAGAAGTTGCAGTGAGCCAAGACTGTGCCATCACAGTCCAGCATGGGCAACTCCTTCTCAAAAGAAAAACACAAACAAAATTATTATTAAACGTAGAAGTTTTCATATTGGAAAAATTAGAAAGTTCTGGTCTATGTGATGAAAATGCCACATGTAAAAATGATGGATTTTGTGTTATTAGTCTTAACTAGCTAATGATTCAGAACAACCAAGCAGCTGATTCACCTCGCTTCATAGAATTTATCCTTAATATGACCCCAGGGCATCTATTTGATTCAGATCAACACGCCATATATCCAAACTTGAAAGCAAAATAATAGAATCAACAAATTCCGTGTTATTAAGAAGCTCAAACGTTTTCATTTCAGCCTTGACTGAAAACAAGTCTGACCATGTTTTGGGTTTGTTCGTTTGCATTCCTAGCACTTGCTATGGCACTTTGACATTAGATAATATCAACAAAACTTTGCTGATGCTAGGGAAGCATCTCTGATGATGTTATGGGGGATGTAGTACTGTTAAAAACATGTTTCCTGACTTCAGGGAAATTACAATGCAATTGAGGAGCAAAGATTTATGCCAAAGTTCCAATACAAGACAGGAAGCACCAAATGCCGTAAGAAATACAGGAGCTCAGAAAAGGAAAATTGTCCCAAATACTGTTATCACTAAAGGCTGCGGGAGGAGAAAACAAAGAAAGTGAGTCTGGGAGAGTGGACTGCACCAGGCATCGGGACCACAAAGTGGTCAGATTGGCTAAAATTTCAGGTGGCAAGAGGAGAAATGAGGAACCAAATTTTAAGATCACTTGATGGAGGGTCTTAACTGACACACTGGGACTCCGTAGGGTTTAAGAAGCCATTATATACTTAAAAAAAAAAAAAAACTACAGAGGAAGGTTTTGTTTTCTTTACAACACAAAGAGCCTGGAGCGGCGCAGCCCAGGGCTGGTACAGCTGTTCCACAATGTTGTCAGTTTCCTTGAGTTTCCTTGTGTCTTTCCATACCATAATTCTTTTTTTCCTTTAATTATGGTTTAAAAAACAACAACACATATCATAAAATGTACCATCTTAACCATTTCTAAGCGGAAAGTTCAGTAGTGTTACATTCGCTTGTTATGCAACAAGTTAACAAGTAAACTTTTCATCTTGCAGAGCCAAAACTCCATTCCCATTAAACTCCCCATTTCTCCCTCCGCCATTCTGTTTTCTGTTTTGATGAATTCAACTACTTTAAATATCTTATGTAAGTGGGATCACACAGTATTTGTCTTTTTGTGACTGGCTTATTTCACTTGACATAATGTCCTCAGGGTTCTTCAATGTTGTAGCATAGGACAGGACTGCCTTTCTTTTGAAGATTGAAAAATACTCTCCTATGTGTATAAACTCATCTTGTTTACCTGTTCATCAGTAGAGGGACATGTGACTTGCTTCTGCCTCTTGGCTCTGATCATGCTGCTGACTAAAGTTGTGTGAACATGGGTGTGCCACACCATCCTATTTTTAAGTGGGAGAAAATAAGACACATAGACACACAGCCATCAAGATTTAATTATATTTACCTCATTCAACTTCTCATTGCCTACTAACTAATAAGAGAAAAGAACTTATTAAAAGGTACAAGTGGCTTTCACCCAGACTTTGGCTTTAAAGCCCATGGGGAATAGCCTGTCCAACCAACTCTCCCTTCATCCTCCTACACGCAGGTGTCAGAGCTTTTTTGATAGTAGAGTATTACTTGCCTACTGAACTCCAAAAAATATTGGCATTGTCCATTATTTAATTTTGAAATAGAAGGAAGCATGAGTTTTAGCTAGGATCCCTAATTGCAGACGCCTGAAATGTCTGGCAAACATAAATGTTGAATTAACATGGAAGTTCCTACTTCCCAGAGAAGGAAACCTCTGTGATAAAGAGAAAAATATTTTAAATTATCATCCTATGGTTGGTTGGGGTTTAACAAAAATCAATTCAAAATGAAGCATCCAATATCTACGTAATTCTTTCCATTGCTTCCTTTAAGACTTAATTCAAATGGCGCCTTCTCAACACCACCATTCCTGGACCAAACCCTTTAAAATCAAACCTCCTCTAGCCCCCGGCTCTCTCTTTTTCCCTTTCCGGATTTATTGTTCTTCATAGTCCTTATCACCTTCTAATCTCCTTATTTATATTTACTTTTTATTTACCCCGACTTCCCACTCTAGAATGTTCCATGAGATCTGGGATTTTGTCTCCTTTGTTCTCTCAGAGAATCTTTGTTCTCTTCTGGTATCCCTGGTACCCATCACATAGTCAGCACTCAGTATTATTTGTCAAATCAGTGAATAAATAAATTAATGAGTTATAATCTGAAAGTAACTGCAGTAAATGCTTTTTGATATTGACAACAACCCCTTTTCTCAGAAAACTGGCCCTGCCCTCAGGCTTGAGCCCTGACAGCCATTTTTGGAGTATTCAGTCTCCCATGACCACCCAAAAGAGGACACGACCCTAACCGAACTAGCAGATTGTCTCTCCTAGAAATTAAAATTGGAACTGAGAGATGCTAATCTGAGGCTCCATGCGTGGCTGCAAGCGAGGTGCTTCTAAGCAGGGGCAATAGGGCACCCAAAGAAAGCTGATCTTCTACAAGAGTTGAGGAGGTTGCGCAGAGACAGGCAGAGATGCAAGACCAGGTGACCCCAGAGGGACCGAAGGAACTAGCTCCTTGCTTCTAGGTGGTTTCCTTGATTTTACTCCTAGCTTCTTGTAGATGCTGGCACATACCCCTGTACACTTACAATAAATTTCTTTTCTTGCTACAGCTATCTTGGCATGGGTTTCTATTCCTTACAACTACAACAGCCTTAACTGGGATGGTGACATAAAACATTTCCTAGTGCAGATGATAAATGTGTTTGCATTCATCAAAGTGATATTTCAAAGGGTCTGTGGTCAAATAAGTACTCTCGCCTTTTCTGCACTTTGTTGCTTCATTTAGAATCACTTGGAGGAGGGTTAACGCTGCAGTTTGAAGACAGGGCTCTTTATGTGGCTTTTTCATATGATAATGTAGAGTATATTTTCAGCCTAGCCTTCAATCAAATGGGCATCGTCTTAAGGAGATATAATTATAGCCGCTATTTTGCTGGCTCTTAATTGAAGACAAAGCAAACAGTGTGCTAAGAAATTATATTCAATGATGACACTTCTAACAGCAGGGAGAAGAGGCCCAGTCAGTACCGAGGAACTGCACATTCCCAGTGTGCATCTAATCCCCAGAGGACTCTCCCGAAAAATTGCAAAGACATGAGGATTGTTGGGTGTTTTTCTTGGGTGGATGGATTGTGGTTACTTTAATAGGTGGTGAAATGATTGGTGCTGGAAAACCCAACAAATCCAAATAAAATAAAGAAAAATAATTTTGATTATCAGTAAATCATATTCAGTAATAACCATTGAAGATTCCAGTGAAAACAACTGAGGTAAAGCAGTGCATCGTTTTTTGGTTTTATTTTTGGTTTTGTTGTTGCTGGGTTATTGTTTTTCTTTTGTTTCTTTTACAGTTAACGATTCTAATTCACACTGGAATTTTGTATCTTCCAGTGAATATTCAGTATTTCCATAACCTTGACTTTCGTAGTTTAAAATTATACAAAAGTTAAAATGGTGTTAAAATGATTAACAATGGTAATGTATTCTCTCTTAATACCTCAGACAATCAGCGACTGAAACATAATTGGAGAACAGTTGGTTTGTAGTCCAATTATTTATCCATCTCTGTTTCATAAGACAGAAATCTGACTTGGTCAGTCATAAAAGTGATCATGCCACATCACACATCTACTGTTGTAAAATAATTGCATTTCAAATATACACATTTCAAAATGTGTTTGAAAAGTGGGGAATAAGAGAAAATAATGTCAAGAAACACAAGGGATACACGCTTGTGTAAAGCTTGCTAATTCTTTTTTTTTTTTTTTTTCATTTCAAACACTACATAAAGTTCACTCAGACAATTGGGTTTGTGTGTAAATACAATTGACTGGTTCTCATTGCAAAACCTCGTTTCCCGCTTTCGCTAATAATATTTCCCTTTTGTTCCACCTCATTACTTCAAGCTCTCCTCCACTGTTCTAAGCTAAGTAATTTCTCTTTCTCCTCACTGTCTGCACCTTTACAAATATTTGCAAATGGTTATCGTGCCCTATCCTGGTACTTATTTCACAGGAAAAACCTTCAGTGTCTTTAATACTTAATAACTAGGGCACTGCCTTAACTGTTTTTCTCCCCTTCAATTTCAACTGTCTAACATGTTATGGTAATTATCTAAAGCAGTCCTTACAGCATGATGTTGAACTCAAAATTCATTTTGCTTTTCTTAGCAAATGCTGTCTCAGGTGAAACTGCTCTAAGAGGTTATCAGAGCCACTGAAAAGTTATCAAAGAGCCACCACTGAGTCCTGGACAGTCAGGAGACCTTGGTCACAAGATCTAACTCATAGTAATCTTTCCTCCACCACTGTGTGGCTTCGGGAAAATCACTACTTCTATGGATCTCACTTTTATTTTCTACAAAGTAAGAGTTCAAATAGATCATCTCTAAGATGTCTTCTAAATCCACGATTGTAAAGCTAACCTATATTTTTAAAGTATCCTTTTAACATCTAAATTTAATCAAGTCACTCCTTCGTAAGAGCCTTCAGCTCCTTCCTATTGCACTTAGAATTAAATCAAACTTTTTACAAAGCCGACTAACCCCTGTGTGATCTAGCCTCTCCCTACATTTCCAACCTCAGCATGTATCACCCTTTCCATTTATCTTAGGTTGGGTTCCTCCAAATGAGGCTCTGAAACAAGGATATGAATCCAAGTAGCTTACTTGAAAAGCAACTGACAAGGGAATGGGGAAGGAAGGGAGGGTAAGGAAGGAAGCCAAATGAAAGGATTCTTATCAAAGAGCTTATCATGATGGGCAGCCAAGGTTCCATCCCACTGAGGATTCCCGGGAGATAGTGAAAAGCACAGAACATGCCTTCGAGTTATCTGTCCCAAGGTGAGGGGGAGGCTGGGATGATGTTGACCCACCAACTCCCATTCATTGTAGGTTGAGAACAGGTCCTGGAGCATCAACTTCCTGGGACCTGTAGCCTGCCTAGTATGCTGACCCATCATGACGGAGAAAGCTACTACTATAGACAGGAACACAGTGCTACAGGGTTCTGAGCAGTATACTGACACAACTGCTGCCCCACCGTTTATTAAAATCCAGCCACACGCACCATCTTCTGGTTCCTTGTGCTTGTCCTCCTCTTCCCCCTTAGACCTCTGTGTACATGACCCTCTCTGACTCAGATATCTTGCAAGGTTCTCTCCTTCTGGGGTTGAGCATCACTTTCTAAGACAAGTCTTCCTTGGCCATCCTATTTAGCTTCCCTTCCCTGCTTTTATTTAGGTAACACTCCATGCTTGTTTCTTTTATAGCATCCTTCATACCTTGTAGTTATTTATTCTATTATTGCTTTGTTCAAAAATAAAGACAGGGTCTCACTATGTTGCCCAGGCCAGACTCCACCTCCTGGGCTTCAGGAATCCTGCCTCAGCCTCCCAAGTAGCTGGGACTACAGGCATGCACCACCATGCCTGGCTATTATTTAATCTATTTTACATTTTTATGCTTCACTAGACTATAAGTTGCCCTTGGGGAGGGGCCATGCCTATTTTATTTCTTAATGTATAACCAGCACTTACCTCACTCAGTACCTGATAAATGACTGGTATTCACTAAATTGTTCTTCCATGAGTGAACTGTTGAAAGCCACAGTTGTTTTTAAAAATCATTCATTTATACACAACTAAAAAGGTTTTGACGAGATGGTGAGAAAATGTTCTGATGCCCCATTCTCCTACGCATTGAAAAGTGCTAATTTCAATGGTTCTCCTGGAGGAGCAGTACTCCACAGGTAGTCTAGTTTAAGTAAATTATATAAGTGTAGTAATTGGCTTAAGCAAGAATTCAGCATGCTAAAGCAGTCAGAAGATGGGATTCCAGTCTCAGTCTTCTATGCTTCAGGCTACAATCGTGACTTTCTGCGTCTCGTGTGTGTCTGTGAGTACGTGTATGTTTGTGTATGTGTGTATATGTTTCAGAGTTTTTAATTTTTTCTATTAGAAAGATAATAATGAAGAAATTGGATTATCTCTTTAAGTCCCTCCTTAAGCCCTAATAGTCTCTTAGTCTATTAAAGTGAGAAACATAAATATGGCCCTTGCATATTATAGGTGCTCAGCAAATATTCGGTATTTGAATGTTTAGAATGTATAGATGACTGGGCCACGGGTACAGTGATATGAAATTCTGCTAACAAAAATCTCAGATTCTTCATCAGCAAAAAGTGATGGTCTTAAGTAATATGAGTCAGGGACGGCGAACACCTGCTGTGAGTACCACTGTTACCTAGGTCTGTACTCATGGCAGATGTCACTAATCAATTACCACTCTCTTTTCCACTTATCCAAACTGTAGCCCCAGAAACCTGGCAGACACTCTCTTAACCAAGAGGTCAATGTTAATGTTGCTGGTGATACATTATGTTGAAAGCAGAATAGCATGATATGATATGATGAGAAAGGATTTCACCTTTGTGACATTCTTCCCCCAAACCTATAACCCCAGACTAATGAGAAGGACATCAAGACAAACCCATTCTGAGGGACATTCTATAAAATACCTCACCAGTACTCTACAAAACTGTCCAGATCGTGAAAAACCAGGAAAGACTGAGAAACTGTAACAGACTAGAAAAACACTAAGGAGACAGAAGGACTAAATGCAATGTGGCATCTTGACTGTCCTTGATCTTGAAACCCTGGATTAGGAAAAGAGCATTAGTGAAAGACAAAACATATATAAAAAATGTAATCCAGATTTTATATA
>NW_012115722.1:2004000-2045220 GCF_000951035.1 Colobus angolensis palliatus | reverse complement strand
GCTCTAGACAGAGGCTTTTGAGGTTTAGACTAATTATGTGGAGAAAACAGGGAAACCAGGCAATTCTATTTTCCACAATGTGGGGTTTGTCTTTTGGAGTTCCATCTTCTCATCAAAATGAGCCTTTTCTCACGCTTTTTTTTTTTTTTTTTTTCCTGAAGTTTTAGCAGCTCTAGACAGAGGCTTTTGAGGTTTAGACTAATTATGTGGAGAAAACAGGGAAACCAGGCAATTCTATTTTCCACAATGTGGGGTTTGTCTTTTCAGAAATCAGGCTCAATGAATAGAAGTTCAACATACTCAAGCTTTAATAAATTCCTTTTCTTCATTTCTTCCCTCCAGGCTTTAAAAGAGGTATCACTGTCTCCTGATGGGATCAGCATTTTGGTAGAGTCACAACCAAAACGGGAGTCCATCTTCACAGGTAATAATTTTGCTATTTGGAAATATGAAATCAGGTGTGGTGGCTCATGCCCGTAATCCCAGCACTTAGGGAGGCTGGGGCAGGTGGATCACTTAAGGTCTGGGGTCCTAGAACATCCTGGCCAACATGGTGAAACCCTGTCTCTACAAAGAAAAATACAAAAATTAGCTAGGCGTGGTGGCAGGTGCCTGTAATCCCAGCTATTTGGGAGGCGGAGGCAAGAGAATCATTTGAACCCCCCAGGCAGAGGTTGCAGTAAGCTGAGATTGTGCCACTGCACTCCAGCCCAGGCAACAGAGTTACACTCGGTCTCAAACAAAAACAAAAACAAATACAAAGAAAGAAAAGCAAAAACGAGATAAGGAATTTGGCTGAGAGAAATTTGGGCTTCAAAATTCAAATTCTGCAACTCTGTGAGCTCTAATATTAACGTTCAAACTGTGAGCCCAGTGTTAGACAAGATGTTAGTATTTACTCAAATGTAATAATGTATAGCCTTTGTTCCAGGCAAGAGACTTCTATGACTCCATCCCATAGTCACACTGTATACAAAGTGTATGTGCAAGTGTGTTTACTGCAGCACTGCTTATAATAGGGAAAGACTGGATATATTCTGAAATGACCCTTTATAGTGAAATATTAGTGAACCCATCTATCTTAGTCCATTCAGCTTGCCAAAACAAAATATCAACAGATGCTGGCGAGGTTGTGAAGAAAAGGGAATACTTTTACACTGTTGGTGGGAGTGTAAATTAGTTCAACAATTGTGGAAAACTGTGTGGCAATTTCTTAAAAACCTAAAAACAGAACTACCACTCAACCCAGCAATCCCATTACTGAGTGTACACCAAAAGGAATACAACTAATTTTACCATTAAAGACACATACACATGTATGTTCATTGCAGCACTATTCACAATAGCAAACACATGAAATCAGCTTAAACGCCCATCAATGAATAAAGAAAATGGAGCACATACATACCATGGAATACTATGCAGCCATGAAAAAGAATTAGCTCATATCTTTTGCAGGAACATGGATGGAGCTGGAGACGATTATCTTTAGCAAACTAACACAGGAACAGAAAACCAAATACTGCATGTTCTACTTATAAGTGGGAGCTGAACGATGAGAATACATGGACATAGAGGGAAACAACAGATACTAGGGCCTACTTGAGGATGGAGGGTGGGAAGAGGGAGATGATCAGAAAAAATAACTATTGAGTACTAGGCTTAGTACCCCTGTGATGAAACAATCTGTACAACAAACCCCCATGACACAAGTTTATTTCTATAACAAACCTACACATGTACCCATGAACCTAAAATGAAAGTTTAAATAATAATAATAATAAAAGAAAACAAAAACAAAATATCATAAGCTGGTTGGCTTATAAACAATTATACATTTATTACTCTCAGTTCTGAAGGCTGGAAGTTCAAGATCAGAGTGTCAGAATGGTCACTTTCTAGTGAGGGCCCTTTCCCATGTCACAGACTGCCAACTTCTAGCTGTGTCCTCACACAGTGAGACAGGCAGGCAGTTCGCTAGGGCCTGTTTTACCAGGAAGGACACAAATCCCATTCATGAGGGCTCCACCCTCATGGCCCAATCATCTCCCATAAGCTCCATCCCCTAACACCATCACATTGAGGATTAGGATTTCAACATAAAAATTCCAGGAGACAATAGACATTCAATCCAATGCACCACCTAATATGATACAATCCTGGAAAACAATAAGATAGAACTCTTGCCATGTCAACTAGTTATGTTGCTCCACAGAGAATTAGACACAACTTTACTCAGAAAGAGTTAGAGTTTTCCCAAAGCTAAATTACTTGGGAGATAAGTGCTGTTGCTAAGCATATGAGCAACAGAACCAGGTGATCTAGTTCAAATCCCAGCTCTGCCCTCCATGTGACCTTGGTCTAGTTGACTATGTCCATGATCTTTGGTTTCATTGTCTAGAAAATGGGGATAATATTGACATTACCCCATTATAGAATTTTATGAGATTTAAATGAGGCAATACGTGTGGAGTATTTAGCACAGTGCCTAGCACAGAGGAAGTATCCAATAAATATCACCTGTTATTATAGTACTCAGCCAGAAAGGATCTGAGAGCCTCGCTACTCAAAGTGTGGTTTGTACAGAGGAAGCAGCAGCATCCGCTGGGAACTTGCTGGAATGCACACTCTCAGGCCCCACTCCAGAGCTACTAAACCCGAGTCTGCATTTTAACAAGATCCCAGATGATTCTTGTGTATGTTACGGTTTAGAACTAGTTGGTACTGCATAGAAACTGAGATTGTGAATTTCCAACAAGCTCCCTGATGCTGCTGCTTCTGGTCTGTTGCCCACACTTTGAGTAGCACATCAAAGCTTGAGAAGTGCTGGCTTGAATAATGCACAGTTCTGCCCCCTCAATTTATAGATGAAGAAACTGAGCTCTTTGAGAGCCTGGAATGTGACAACCAAGGCCAGAGGGCTCAGGCTCCATCCTTATACTCTGTCCTGGCAGAGCAGGGGCAGAAATGCAGCCGGATTCTATGGCCTACATGAGGACATCCCCTGGACTGTGTCCACACCACAGAGAGAGCCCTTATCATCCAAGAGGCTACAGGATCCTTCTAAGAGCCAGGCCTCTGGCCCAGGGATGGAGGGCATGGGAGAAGTCCAGAAACATGTTTTCGGTAGCTGGCCCAGGTGGTGGCATGGCACACTAGACAGGATACCGGCTTTAACATCAGAGACTTGGGGTGGAATAGAATTGCTATCACAGGATAATCATGTGATGTCAAGAATTCACCTCAACTCAAACCTCTGGCTTCCTTGAGCCCTGACCTCCTTATCTGTAAAATGGGTATGAGAAAACACTTAAGAAGAAAAGAAAAAAAAAAAAAACCTGATCTCTGAAAAGGTTAACTGACTTATTGAGGTCACATGTCAGTCCATAGTAAATCTGGGACTCAGACCCAGCAGTCCTTACTCTGAAATGTAGACTTTGAACAAAAATGTCAGGTCACAAATTGTCAGACCAGCACAGTTCTTCAAGAGCACAGCAGATTTGATATGAACTCACTCTTGGATTCTGAGATTCTGTGTGCATGTCAAGGTAAGTGAGACCCTAAATGGTTGTTTTAATGAATGCAATGTTATAATTCACACAGAGTCACTGTTGTACCTAGCAAATTCATAATTAGAGGTAATTTTGCACCTGCTGTCACAGGAAGATGGCATTTCCTTTAATTTAGCTTGATGCCTTGATTATACTGTGGGAGCGGCAGGAGACAAGGCAATCTCTCACTCCACTTCTAGAGAAAACACACAGCCTTTAGTTTGTAGTTATGATTAATAAAACTACTAAGCACCTTGGAGTCATCAGCCACCACTTCTCGTCATGCTGATGCAGTCTTCCATAAGGCAGGAGCGTGTGTCACCACCCAACCTGTTGCAGAAACGACAAGAGGTTACTGGGTTCTTTTTAGGGTGAGCCATCCCAAGAATTCCAATCAAATCAACTTCAAAACATAATCACTGAAGCAACTATGAATTTCAGCCCACTAAGTCAGAGTCACAAAAACCTTAATGTTATATTTCTATAACTGAACTTACTTTCCAGTTCCAGGCCCTGTTCCAGGAGTTTTATTGTTTGTTTGTTTGTGTTTTTTTCATGGGCTACTTTAATTTGGGGTGACTTATCTACAGCCAAGTCATTAGGGAAGAAGGGCACTTAGACATGTGTGCTAACGTCCACTGAGAGGCCTCCATCTGGTGCTGGTCATCAGTCCTCGGTGGTCATGGCTGTGTCCTCTCCTGTCTGCAATGGCAGGATTCTCTCGGCCCAGTGGTCCTTCAACTTTTAGATACTCAGGCTTCTTTCTGCTGCTCTGTGCCAGTCAGAGGAGGAGGAGGGGTCTCAGTGGATGTAATCCACTAGACCCAATGCAAAACCACCACTTCTGCTCTATTACTTTACTGGGGGGCTGTAGGAAACTGGGGATAGAAGTGTTGCCCGCTCAAGTTTCAAACTCAGGTTTAGCTGAGGCCAAGTCACTTACTGACCTCTGCACTATTGAATCTCTCATTTTCTCCCTAGCGCGGATGACAGCAAGAGGAAGGTTGGGCTTCTCTACGGCACATAAAACTTATTGACCTTTCTATGGAGGAGACAGGAAGACCAGGATTCAAGGGAAGGTGCAAGTATGATGTAAGACAAGTCCCTTAGCCTGTCTCACTGCCCCTGTTCAGTCCACCATCAGTTTAGCTCAGACGTTCTTTACAGCAGTTGAAGAGTATTCCACTGTGGGCTGGCACCCTTCTTCATTACTCTAATTCCTTGTTGATGAAAGATTGGTTGTTCTCACTTTTTCTTATTTTATATAGAGTTGCAGTACACATTCTTTAGAAAGTATCTGCTCAGGCTAGTGTCTGGACACCAGGGTTTGAGACAGAGTGGGAGTTTACACAACTAAAGAGCTGGAACCACCCGTGACTCCATTCCATAAGAGTGCAACTCATTCCCTCCGGGATGCCCCTATGGAAGGAGTATACCACTGTGGTGAAGAGGGCATGCCTTAGAGCTTGAAGACTCAGGTGCATATCACAATTCTGCCACTTACTAGTTGTATGACCTTGAGCAAGTTTCTTGACCTCTCCTAACTTCAGTTTCCTCATCTGCAAAATAAAAATAAAAGCTGCTTCACAGCATATTGCAAAGCCTAACATAGATGTGGAAGTAAATACGTAGATATATATGTAAAGTATTTGGCATTGCACTTGGCTATTGTTTATTTCCTATGGACTGGCATATAACTCACAAAATGGTTTGAGGAGGAGGAGGAGGAGGAGGAGGAGGAGGAGGAGGATGATGATGATTTTGACTTGGGTAGGGAAAAGCAGGAGAGGAGTAAAGGAAACCACCTAGGGAGAATTTATCATTCATGGATACACTCACCAGGGAGCTGTCTGCACCTGCTCAAAAGTAGCAGAGTAAAATAAAGGGACAAATCTCACTTCCACTGCCTAATCCCCAATTCCAGCACATATCTCCTCACCTCCAGGGAAAAGAGAGCCCATCTCAGGTAGCGGAGGAAGATTCTGCAATGCTCTGAAAAGGCAGATCCCTACTCAGGTGTGCAAAATTTATAACTTGCTAGTGTAGACATATAAAGTCAACATGAACTCACAGTGAAATGTAATTAACTATAAACTATTTTGGTAAATGTGAGATTTTTTGATACATGAAAAAAATGCATGATGGCTTGAAGCCAAACTACTATCCAAAAGGATATCTTGTTAATTCAGGTTTGGGATTTGGTTTTTAAATTCAAATAGTAATGGGTGGGGTACACAATTATGGGAAACATAATTACAGGGCATCATTTTCTGGTAGGTTTGTATTGTTGGGTTTTGTTTTCTTTTTAAGATGTTCTTGTTTGTATTCTATTTGTTTCACATGAGGTTCAAACCACATTTGAGACTGGTATTAAAAGACAAGCATTACCCCAAGCCCAGAGGACTGAGACTCAGCATGTTGCATATGAGGCACTTGATTTCAAGTGGCGTTAAGAGGGTTTTTAATTACTCAGCTTTGGACTCAGGTATCACCTCTCTGACAAAACAGCAAGGGAGGAACAGCATTCTAACTGGATTAGATAACTTCCCCGCCACCAGACCCGTGACTAGGAGCCATTTTGCCACACAGGAGAAGCTATTTTAAACCAGCTCATTAGGGGAGGTATGAAGAGGAGCTATTTGGAGCTCCCTGAGGCCTATGGGGAGAAAGGGGAGGGGGAAATAGACAATTATCATCAGTAGCCAACATCGCCATGTTTTCCCCACCAAAATTCTGCCTTTCACAAGTATGCTAGGCAAGCTACATGGAAGAAAAAGATTATAAAAGAATCTCACTCATAAGTGGAAGCTAAACTATGAGGATGCAAAGGCGTAAGAATGATACAATGGACTTTGGGGACTCGGAGGGGAAGGATGGGAAGGGGGCAATGAATAAAGGACTACAACATAAAAATAAAAAGAACAATAGGTAAGAGTAGAGGCTTTGAAGCTGATAGACTGCGAATAGGGTATGTTCATATTTGTCCCATAGGATTGTCCTGAGGATTAAATGGGAAAAAAATGTATACGAAGATCTTGGCACAGTGCTGGGCATTCAGTAAATGCTCAAAGGTAGAACCTACCATTTAGCATTGTAATGATGCCCTTCCCTCCTCTCTCTACTAAATCAAAGAGGCTCAGCCAGGTGCAGTGGCTCATGCCTGTAATCCCTTAGGAGACTGAGGCAGGAGGATTGCTTGAGGCTAGGAGTTTGAGACCAGCCTGGACAACATAGGAAGACCCCCATCTCTACGAAAAAATAAAAATTCGTCCGGCATGGTGGCACACCTGTAATCCCAGCTATTCAGAAGGTGGAAGGAGGAGGATTACTTGAGCCCATGAGTTCAAGCCTACAGTAAGCCATGATCATACCACTGCATTCCAGCCTGGGTGACAAAATGAGATCCTGTCTCTATAAAAATAAAAACAGAAAGTCTTACAGCAACTTTATTTTTGCCATGTGCTAAATCATCCCTTAAACGAGCATGTCTTTGATTCCACCCAACCTTGCCACTGGCGTCTGTGAGGAGGGTGTTGCATTTACCTAAGCCCTGGCCACCCTGCTTTTCGGCTCTACCATCTCTCACCCCACCTCAGGCCTGCGGTGCAAGCTTCCTTTCTAACGCTTGCCCATCCTTCCAGTACCTATACCTAGAGCACAAAAGGCAGCAGTAGATTCAGAGGATTGAAAGTCAAAGACGTGGTACATCCCAAAAGCCCTGAAAGAGGCAAGCTTAGGTGGGCCAGAGGGTTTGGGCTTAGCTTCATGGAGATAGAAGGGACAGTGGTGACCAAGAAGGCAGAATCAGCTTCCTGGGTGTGTGACCTCTGTAGTCACATGGGGCCTCACACTTTAAAATGAAATTGGTTTACTGTTCTGCCATGACCATCTTGAAATTCTTAATTTTTAAACAGAGGTCTCTACTTTTTTTTTTCTTGCACTGGGTCCTGACAATTAAATACCTGCAAGGAGGAAAAAAAGTGCAGAGATGAAGGCTAGGCTGGCTTCCTATCCCAGTTCTACTACATTCTAGAAATGTGACTGTGTATAAGTTCACCATGCATTCCACATACATTTTTTTTAACTTTTAAGTTCAGGGGCACATGTGCAGTTTGTTATATAGGTAAAGTTGTGTCATGGGAGTGTGTTGTACAGATTATTTCATTACCCAGGTAATAAGCCTAGTGCCCATTAGTTATTTTTATTTTTCCTGATCCTCTCCCTCCTCCACCCTCCACCCTTCAATAGGCCCCAGTGTGTATTGTTTCCCTCTGTGTGTCCATGTGTTCTCAGCGTTTACATCCTACTTATAAGTAAAAACCTGTGGCATTTGGTTTTCCATTCCCACATTTATTTGCTAAGGATAATGGCCTCCAGCTCCTTCCATGTTCCTGCAAAAGACATTATCTCATTCTTTTTTGCGGATATATAGTATTCCATGATCCACACACGTTTTAATGATTACCTCCTGTGATGGTTAATACTGAGTGTCAACTTGACTGGATTGAAGGATGCAAAGTACTGATCCTGGGTGTGTCTGTGAGGGTGATGCCAAAAGAGATTAACATTTGAGTCAGTGGGCTGGGAAAGGCAGACCCACCTTTAATCTGGGTGGGCACCATCTAATCAGCTGCCAGTGCAACCAGCATACAAAGCAGGCAGAAAAACGTGAAAAGTCCAGACTGGCTTAGCCTCCCAGCCTACATCTTTCTCCCATGCTGGATGCTTCTTACCTTCAAACATCAGACTTCAAGTTCTTCAGCTTTGGGACTCACACTGGCTTCCTTGATCCTCACCTTGCACACTGCCTACTGTGGAACCTTGTGATCATGTGAGTTTAATACTCCTTAATAAATTCATATATATATATATATATACACACACACACATATACATACGTGTGTGTATATATATACGTGTGTGTATACATACGTGTGTATATACATATGTGTGTGTGTATATATGTATATATCCTATTAGTTCTGTCCCTCTAGAGAACCCTAATATACCTCCTATCTGCCAGCCTCAGTGTTCTCATTCATAAAATGGGTGTAATGATGCTATCTACAGTGAGGGGTTGTTTTGAGGAGTGAGAACATGTACTAAGGCACTTGGAACTATGGTGGCCCATAGTAAATGCTGAGAAAATATCAACTATCATTATTAAGGAGAAAACAAGTTTAGGAATTGGCACAGGAAGGAAAATAGAGCTGCCAGGAGACTCTTGAGAAGGAGGAGTCCCCTTCATTTTAAGATCTGTGTATATATTTTGAGGCACCTGACAGACGCAGCACACAATAAAGGCGGATGTGATGGGTAAAAATGTAAGTAATGGTGAGTCCTGTCCTCCTGAGAGTCGTATTTTTGTGTATGAGAGGAGTAGGTTAGGAATCACTTACACGCATCCCAATGCAACAAGTTCGAGGCTGGCCAACGCTGTAAGCAGGGTACCAAGAAGTTCAGAGATGAGAGAATAAAGAAGGAGAAGCAGGTTCTCCTTTGGAGGAGCTAAGAAGGACTCCTGAGAGGTGATCAGGTTCTAGGAAGAAGGGCTTGGATTTTGAAAGTCGAAAAGGCACAGAGGGCAACACGGTGAAGGGGGCAACACAGAGCCCCTGGTGGGGAAGCACAAACAGCACTCAAGGAACAGCAACAGTGATGAGTATACATCTCAGTCCTCAAAATGCTGGCAAGTTAGACAAAGTAGTTTTGTTTTCCCTTTATTTTCTTTACATCAGCTTAAATTTGACTCCCAGACCCGCAACCCACCAAGCCGGAGCAATCTCAGTCACTATTTGGAGCTCTCTGTTCAGCCACCCCAGGTAGTTCCAAAGCCCTGGAGGTTCCACAGGCTTCTGGTCGTAGGTTCTTGGTTTACATTGGTTTCTGTTGAGATGCTCCTGCCCCCTCAGGCCTGCAGGTGCCTGTTTGGGAACAGGATCTAAGAAATGTGGGACCCAGAGGGCAGGAAGTCAGTGACTCCAGGAAATGTTGAGAGCTGCCACTGATTCAGCCTTCAAACTGCTACTGACTTTCAGTCAAACCTGATTTCAACTTTATGTAAATATTGAGGAGGGCCGAGGTGAGTGTTGCTGAAGCTGACTGGTTCTCTAAGAGGCCGTAAAGCACAGTGGTTAAGTGTCAAGTCACATGCTGTGTTCCAGTTTTACTTCTTACCAATTGTGTCACCTTTGGTAAGTTACTTAACATCTCCGAACCTGAGCTTTCTCATTTGAAAAATGGGAATATTAGTAATAGTTCCCACAATTATTATTAAGATTAAATGAGATAACATGTACAAAGGACATATTGCCTGGCATATATAAATGCACCGTAAATGGAAGCTGCTATTGTCATCATCACCATCTTTAGGCTGCACCCAAGATAAATACACACTGGATAATAAAATTCCCTTAAAAAGAGTACGTCTTCCTAACTACAGTAACAAGTTTTAAAATCAGATTACCTGGATTCAGATCTCAGTTCACTTGCTAGCTATGTGACCTTGGGCAACTTATACACATATCCTCTCTGGACCTACCTCAGTTTCCTAATCTGCAAATTGAAGTTCATATCAGTACCTAACTCACAGCGCCTTAAGGAGGACTAAATGAGTTATTTCATGGAAAGCAAATAGAACAGCACTCAGTAAATGATGGTTATTGTTGCTTTTAGTTTCTCAAACACTTCTGCATGCATTCAATTCTCAGAACGTGATTACTAATGAGGTTTAAAAAGCTGTCGCCCTACTAGAGCACATCTTTTTGTCTTCCAAATTAACATCAAATAGAAAGTCAAAGTCTCCCCAGAGGACACTCACCCAGAGAGAGTCACTGTGTACAGTTCAGTGTGCATCCTTTTAGATGTTTTCTAAATGTAGGTATACATCAATGGAATCCTCCTAAACAATCTATCTTTTTCACTTAATATGTTGTAGATATCCTTTAGATCAATACTATTGTATCTACCTCATCCTTTTCCAACAACTCATTCTATTCCATGGCATTGACATACCCTACTTTATTGAACAAGTCCTCTACCCAAAGAAATTTTGATAGTTTCCCATTTCCTGTGATCCTGAACTTATAATCATGTTAAATACATCTACACAAACTTATTTAGAATAAATTTCTAAACGTTGACTATCTGGATCAAGGGGTATGAATATTTAAAATGTGGATACCTATTGCCAGAATGCCCAGCCAAAAATGGTTTTTTTATTTTATTTTATTTTATTTTATTATTTTATTTTATTTTATTTCATCTCATCTCTTTCATTTGCTCCTTCTTCTAGCTCTGATCACATTTATGTTGGGCTACGTTCCCTTTCTACCTGTATTCATTTGCTGGGGCTCCAGTAACAGAGTACCACAGAGTAGGTTGCACCAACAACAGAAATGTGTTTTGTCATAGTTCTGGAGAGACTACAAATCCAAGATTAATCTGCAGGGTTAGTTCCTTCCAAGGCCTCTCTCCTTGCAGGGTGGACGGCTGTCTTCTCCCTGTGCCCTGACATGTTCTTCCCTCTGTGATTTCTGCATCCTAGTCCCCTTTTCTTATAAGGACACCAGTCGTATTGGATTAGGGTCCATCCATATAGCCTCATTTTACTGGAATCCCCTGTTTAGAGGCCCTAAATTAAGATTTATGAATTTTAGGAGGGACACAACTCAGCCCATATCACTATCTGTTATCTGATTTTTCATCTTTGTATTTCTGGAATACCTAGAGAAAAAAAAAAGTGTACAGTGATTTCCTGTTAATCAAATGGGTGAATTTGCCAGCATCCCATGGTCGTCACCCCAGTCCAGAGAGTCCTACCCACAGAACATGATGGGCACTAGTCCAGAGCCCTGAGCTGGAATGCCAACCCTGCCACATAATAGCTTGATGACCTTAAGCCAGTTCCTCACCTTCCTGAGTCTGTTTTATCATCTATAGTCATAGAACAACACCACTGCAGGAAATTGTTGAAGAGATTCAAATGAAAATCCCACGTGAACGTGCTTAGCAGGGAGAAAATATGGCTCGAAAGCTGCGACAATTACCGCCTGGCTCTTCCCTTCTTGCCACTGCTCCTCCCATATCGTGTTCATGCATTACCCCCACCTCCACCCCAGGCCTCTTTAGAGATGAGTTTCCCCTAGAAGAGGCCCACTTCCTGTGCAAACAGTCTCCAAAGGCAATTAAGACTCACTCCCCCTCCCCAGGGTTTATAAAATTCTATGTGTTCCACGCTTCTAGGAACATTAACCATGACTTGGTGACACTTGTCCCAAAAGGGACCGATTGGCTTTGGGATCGCAGACGATGACTTCATTGGGAAGGCCATTAATCATAATTATGAAATAATGAAATGGCTGTCAATTTGCCCATGCCTAATAACACCTAGTTAATAAGAGGGTCTTTTTATTTCTCACAGTGAAAATGGATGGCAGAGGATACTGTTTCTGGGAGAGCATTACACGTCTTGGATGGCTGAAATGCCTTGGCCAGTGGAAGTCACTCGACTCTTGGCTGGATGCCTCAGCAGCACTCTATGAGCCATGCAATAACCTCTCCGAAATGCACTGCTGCTCCTGTCTTATTGCTTAATTAATCCACTTCTAATTGATATGGCCATGCATTACCATGGCTGCCTCCCTGCTGTGAGAGCCCATAAAAACATATTTGGCTTTTTTAACAGGACTTTTGAAACAATGTCAAGAATGTGAACTTCTAAATGACATCATACTTTGTCAAGAAATGTGAGTCCCATGACTTTGGCCAAATATTATCCTGACATTTAATAAAAATGTCCAGGTCCAATGAAAGCATTATTATATTTCAAAGGATTTATATTGCAGGGAGGTGGGGAAAGAGGGGATGAAGGGAAGACAGGAACTAATTGGAACATGGGCTCTGATAGTGCCTTTTGTACTCTTCCTTAGTAACTGCCCATCTTTTTTATTTATCTATTTTTAGAGTTAAAGTCTCTTTCTGTCACCCAGGCTGGTGTGCAGTGGCGTGATCACAGCTCAGCAGCCTTGAACTCCTAGGCTCAAGCAATCCTCCAGCCTCAGCCTTCCAATAGCTGGAACTACAGGCGCACACCACCATGCACAGCTAATTTTTCATATTTTAGATATGGGGTCTCGCTATGTTGTCCAGGCTGGTCTCAAACTCCTGACCTTAAGCAATCCTCACATGTCATCCTCTCAAAGTGTTGGGATTACAGGCACGAGCCACTGCAACCAACCAGTAGATGTTCCTTCTTATTCCTTTTTCATAATTATATTATAATTGCCCAAAAAGCCTGGTAAGTACCTAACTGAGCAGTATGTGGTGTGAGGCACTGTCCTGAAAGACGAGTTATTTCTCTGTCAGTCAATTCAAGATGACTGTGAGACACAACTCTAAAAACAGACTGATAAGAGTTTAAATCCCAACTCCGTCACTTCCAAATTACCTAACCTCTATGGTACCCAACTCTCCTTTTCGCAAATTTGACACTCAGACATTTTCTTAAAAATCACCATAAGCCAGGGTTGGGACCAAGCCTTTCCAAAATTATGTATAATCAGAATCATCTTTAGAAACCCCTGTAAAGCACATTGTCTCATAACCTATCCCTCCACAGTAATCTTCAGGCACATTCAGATTTAAGATCTACGAAAGAAGTCTATATCAAGGGTCAACAAACTATGGCCCATAGGCCAAATTCAACCCACCACCTGTTTTTGTAAATCATTTTATTGGAATATAGACCCCCTCATTTACATATCTTATATCCCACCACCACAGCATGCAACAGAGGCCATATGACCCTCAAAGCCTAAAATGTTTACTATCTGGCCTTTTACTGAAAAAGTTTGCTGCTTCCTGGTCTAGATGCAGACGTCTCTCTATTGTGCTTCCTTGCCCTTCAAGACGGCTATCAAATCCCTAGCAGTGAATGGGGAGAGGTGAAGAATTCTAAAGCTCACTGACTGCATATAGGGTCAGCTTCGTTATGCTGTAATACTAAACCTCTATGGCTTTAATTTGGGCTAATAGAGTTGTTTGTGGCCAGGGAATTAAAAAGAGGTCCTGGTGTACCTCTTTCATAGGCATTAGGTTCTAAAATCAGCTGTAACTGCACTCGGGATTTGATTTCCCTAGAGACAGTGCCCCGTTTCCCAAACCAGAGGTAAAAGTGAGGGGTCAGGGGTACCAGCACAGAAGCAAGGCCTTTGGGGGCAGTCCTAGGGCCAGGCTCAGTTCCCCTGGAAGCTGGCGGGGCGAGAGACTCTAAGAATTCTCTGCAAAGGGACAAATCAGGGCTTCTGTCTCTGGACTCACAGGAGTCTTTGACACACTGGTTTTGTCCTCCAGGTCGATATTTCACTGTCAGTTCCCAGATTCATCTCCACCGCTTTGCCTGCCTCCTGTAAGAGTCTCCTCCCAGTCCAGGCAGATTCTAGCTTCTTGCTTGCTATGGGCGCAGCTTGGAGACACTTCACAGGCTATATTAATCATGCTGATTAGGCATGACCTCCCCTTTTGTAAACTCATGTTGATGGCCTCAAACCAATCAGTACCTGTCACAATGTTTATGGTCCCTAAATGAGGGTGGAAGATGGTGGAGGAAAGAGTGTTTGGTGTGAAAATGAGGAATCCCTTCAGTCCCAGCCTGCTGGTGGCAACTAATGCTTCTGAGAGAAAGTGGCTTTCAGAAATTTGCTCGTTGCTGCGGCCTCTTTGGTCTTCACTCATAAGGCATTCCCCGTCTCCCTGGTGAAAAAAATAATAACCCTTTACATTTATGCAACACTATTTTCTGTATACATGGCCTCCCTAGAAAAGTGTTACAGGCTCGTGGCAAGGAACATGGGCTCTGGATTCAAACTGCCAGGTAATGAATCTTGCCTGTGCCTCTTGGTAACCACTGGTCTTAAAGGAAGGTAAACTTTTTTTTTTTTGAGACAGAGTTTTACTCTTGTCACCCAGGCTGGAGTGCAATGGCACAATCTTGGCTCACTACAACCTCCACCTCCTGGGTTCAAGTGATTCGCCTGCCTCAGCCTCCTGAGTAGCTGGGATTACAGGTGCATGCCATCACACCCAGCTAATTTTTGTATTTTTAGTAGAGACGGGGTTTCACCATGTTAGCCAACCTGGTCTCGAACTCCTGACATCAGGTGATCCACCCACCTCAGCCTCCCAAAATGCTGGGATTACAGGCATGACCCACCACACCTGGCCCAGGAAGGTGAACTTCCTTATGCCTTAGTTACACCATCCGCAAATAAAGAACAATCTTTAGGGCCAGCTCCATGGGCGTGTAACCTTTGTAGCTGCAGAGGGTCCCACGCTTAAGAAGGGTTTTGCACTTGCTTTAGTGCTCTGCCATAACCACCTTGAAATTCTGAAGGATTTTTGAACAAAGACACTTGCATTTTCATTTTGCACTGGGTTCCGTAAATGTTGTTACTGTCCTGAAGAAAGTACTGGTATTGGGACAGATTAATGCATGGAAAGTTCTTGTTACAATACCTTGCACATAGTAAACACTCAGAAAAGAAGCTATCATTGTCAACTCTGTTGATTTGATTTCATAAAAACCTTATAAGGCAAACCAAACTGAAAGTATGATTTCGCTGGCAGTATGGTTTTATTTTATGAATGAAAAACATGGACTCTTAGGAAATAGCTTCTCAAGATCATCTGACTCAGGCTTAGTTCAACCAACATTCCTTCCTTCCTTCATTCATTCAGAAAATGCTTATTGGGCTCTGATTAAGTGCCCACAGGTTTGGGAAGACTGTGGTGAGCAAGACGAGCCTGTCTACCCTCACGCAGCTGGCCTCTTGGCATGGGAGAAACTTCAGCACTTTTCTCTTTAAAACCACAAGCCCAGGATCCCTCATCTCTAGAATCAGCAGAGCCAACTCATGTGCCCTCCCAGGCCATAGCTGAGGCCAAGGTGATAAGATAAACCAGATAAGAAGCTGCTGCCAGTTTCCCCTGCCATTGCAAATGACTGGTGAAGGTGTGAGCTATGGAACAAATAATCTACCTTTGATCACATCCCAAAACCTTTGGGAAATTTTCCAGCCCTGGTCTTGGAGACTTGTCCATTCCCTGATGTCTGACCTCAGCATTAACCTTCAGCATCATCTGGCATTGCCAGGTTCCCCTTCTGGGGATCATCCATGGGATGATCTATTGATGTTGATGCTTAATTTTAGATTCCTAAAGAGGAAGCCTGCATGCAAACACTGCCTTGCCCAGCCCAGTGCTCTGGGCTCTTGCTCTTGGGAGGGGAGTGAAACAAAAGGCACTTAGGGCCTTGGTGGCTAGTCATGGCAGAGCCAGAGCAAGGGCTGAGGCCTCACCCTTGTCCACCAGGTCCCCATGGTGAACGAGTCTCCTTTCCATGCACTCTGCCCAGTTCTCCCAATGCCCATCCTAGTCAATGCTGAGAGCTCACAACCTTCCCTGTGCCTCACTCACCTTCATTAGGAGGCCTTTCCATCTATCCAGACATAAGATACATTGTTAAAACACTGTTTCCCAAATTAGCCATTCAGGGTGTTTTCCACATCCCTGTATGTCTATCTTACCATATACGTAATATTTTTCTTCAAGTTGCCTTTTTTAAAACTAAATGAGTTTATTTAAGAGAAATTGTATATCTGTAACATTCATAAACAGGCCCACAGAAAGAAGGTGATTGAACATATAAAAATGTAAAATAAAAAGAATACCAGATCCAAGAGTGCAGGTACCACCAAAACCATCTCCTGTACCAGAAGGGGTATGCACAGTGCATTTGAGGAAACTCATGGTTAAACTAATTCTCAGCACTCCATTAATAGCTTATTGTATTAACTATTTGTGGATATTTACATTTTTATAGGGGATTCTTGGAAGTGTAATGTCTTACCCATAGAAATAATGTGGGAATTCTAGGTAGGAGGAAATGAAGAGGATATCTTTGCTTAGAGCAGGGCTTTCCAGGAAGGCTGAAAGCTTAATGCATGGACAGCCACCTTACTCACTTCTGAGTAATACAGGCAGTGAACACTCAAGAGTGGAGTCCAGACTTGCTAGAGGATAGAGAGAGAAAGATGATCTGCTTTTCCAATGAACCCCGTTTGCTTTGTACTTTGTTCCTTTCCCAAGTGAAACCAGATAAGAAGCTGCTGCCAGTTTCCCCTGCCATTATAAATGACTGGTGAAGGTGTGAGCTATGGAACAAATAATCTAACAGGATCCATGGAACAGATGCTCAGGTGCTTATCTGCTGATTGCCACGGCTGGCCTGCAGCAAAGTGGAGAAGCTGGTACTATTTGTAGCCTGGACTTTCTGGTTCTATCTTGCTTTTCCCTTAAGAGATAAGACCTGTCTCAACTTCTCAGGGCTCTATCCTCTCACCAGCTGACTTCCTTCTCTCTCTCCATCTAAATTTCACTATCTTGATCCATTTCCCATAGGATCTTGCTCCAGGTAGCACAATTAGAACATTACAGCCATGACAAGCAGTATAACTTCACACCCTTCATTGACCAGCATGGCATACAAAGCTTCCTCACTCTCTGCCGCATGATTAATCACTTCCCTGGATGATTGACAGTAGGACTATTCATTTCTTTCAGAGAAAAACACCACTTCCATCCACCAGGTATCATCTTGTTGTCACGGTCCCAAGACACAGCCACAGAAGGGTCAGCCATTGGTACATTTCACAATGTCTGGGCTGGCCAGTCTTAACCATGACAAGTTTCTTAAATAGATATATACATGTTTCCAGAGACTTTTGACTCCTACTGTTGAAATGAGGTGACCCTGAGGAGAACGACATGAGAATGAGTTCTGAACATGCTAGGAGGCTAGGGAGAAAGGTAGAAGGACCCAGGACCTGCCGAATTAGATTTCTTTTACTCTTCAAATTTTAATAAATTCAAGCCCCCATCCCTAAGTTATCAGAAGTCTAGTCTTTTCCTGGAGGTTTCTCCTCAAATATCGTGAGTGATCCCCAAGGCTGCTGACCCGTCCTGTGATCAGCCTCCCAGATGTTACCTGTTGCCACCTTTCACCTTCCAAGTTCAAATGTAACCCTGAGGTATGAAAATTTTATCTTCTGCTCTTGGTGGCACAGGGGCATGTCTCATTCCCATGGCCAAAGTGGTCCCTCAGTTAGAACCCAAATAGCTCAAGTCCAGAGAAATGCCCGGAGACTGCCTACCATGGCAAGTGCCCCACTCGTACCCCAAGCACAGCTAGAGCAACCATGGCTACTGCATGGCCCAGGCCCCAGTGGCTCCTCAAGTATGAGAAAGGGCAGCTCCATTCAAGGAAGCCCTGCAGCAAAACGGCCTGGGCCTACAACTTACAGCTTACAGCCATAGGTCTGTGTAATTCACACACAGGTAACCATTTCCACCCAAGGCACACAGATTTGTCAGATGTCTGGATCAGGAAAAAGACCAGCATCAGCCCCTCACATTGTGCCAAGACAAGGGCCAGCTCTTCCTACCAACTTTGCGGATGGAGCAGGCTCTTTTTATGTCCAAAGAGTTGGTCTAGTGGCTGCCCAACTCCCACTTCCGTTAACAAAAACACGTACATACATAGATACCTACACACACACACATGTATATACACACACATATACACATGCATTTACATACATGCATACATACACATGCATGCACATGTGCATATGCATACATGCATGTGTGCATATACACATATACATACACACATACATGCAGCTACACAAATATACACTTGCACTTATGTGTGTGCACACATCCATGCATATATATACTCATATACACATACATACACATAGGCATACACACATACATAAATATCTTACTGTAGTCTCTGTGCTTCCTTATTTTCTGCTCCAGTGTATTCATGTCCTGTGCCTGCCACAACAAATCACCACAAATTTGATGGCTTAAAACAACAGAAATATATTCTCTCATGCTCCGAAAAACAGAAGTCTGAAATTAAGGTGTTAGCAGAGCCAAGCTCCCTCCAGAGGCTCCAGGGTAGTTTCTGCTCCTGGCCTCCCCAGCTTCTGAGGGCTCTAGGAGTTCCTGGTCTTGTGTTCACATAACTCCAGTCTCTGCCTCCTCAGTCACACCACCTGTCTGTCTCTTATGAGGACACTTGTGATGGCATTTAGGGCCTACCGGATACCACAGAGTCATCTCCTCATTACAAAATCCATAACCTAGTTACATCTGCAAAGTCTCTTTTTCCAAATAAGGTCATATTTACAAATTCCAGTGATTTGGACTTGATACCTTCTGACAGCCATCATTCAACCTACTACAGCAGGATTAACTACTTCGCAGGGTGGGCAACTCCAAGGACATTTCTTTCCTTTGGGTGAAGGAGACACTTTCACCCATTAGGATTCTCTTCTCCCGTGTCTCCAACTTTCAGACACATTAGTGTATTTCCCCAACAGTTGTGTTCTTGCCATGTATAAGGTCAGTCCAATGTGGCTCTAAGTCTTGCTTTTCCTTGCATATGGGACATCAGTCTGGCCACCAGGCAACTGAGGATTCAAAGTCACGAGAGCTTTGTGCTAAGTGACTGTCTTTAAACAATCATCATTACTGAATCTTCCTTGCACAGATGTTGAGTTTTAGGTTGAAGTCCTCTTGTTCACTTGCTTGGGGTTAGGATGGTTCTTCTCTGAGTGGGTTGGCCAAACTCAGTGTCAATCATCTGGAGGAGAGGTGGCTCCTCAAATAGAAAACCAGATTTGGAAAGCAGGCTTTTTCTCTGAGGAGTGACCCTCTTGCACCGACATTCTAGGGCATTTAGATTTGCCAGAGATACTCCCAGATGGGCAGGGAAACACAGTATGGATGAGGGCCAGAAGCCAGACAGAAAGGCAACAGACTGGGACCCAGCCCCTTTTCTTTTCCCCCATAATCACCTCTCATGCTATGCTCAGGCCACTGTGCAATTAAATGTGCCCAAACGAGCCGTGTACTCATGTCTGTACCTTTGCATATGCTACCCCCTCTGCCTAGAGCATTGTCTGCTCCACCCCTTCCTAGACCAATGCTCCATACATTCACACCTACTGCAACCAAACCTAGACAATTGCTGCTTCTTCCAGAATGATTTTCCTCCCCTACTCCCCAGGGCTGAATTGGGTACTCCTCGTCTCTGCTTTCATAAATGGAGCATCTCCACTCTACACTAAAAGCCCCATGAGGGCAGAGACTAAATATCCATTGTCCTCTTCTCCATCTATAGTGTATAACATGGTGCCTGGAACATACAAGGTGCTCAATAAATATGAGTGGAATAAAAATGACTGTGATAACCCTTATAAGCACTCTCCTCGAGTCACCTGCTATTTGTCTCTATGTGTCTGTGTCCCTGTTGCTATTCCTAAGCCTTTAGTAAGGTGTTATTTTTTTAATTGCATAAATGTTGGGGATACAAGTACAATTTTGTTACATGCATAGATTACACAGTGGTCAAGTCAGGGCTTTTAGAGTATCCATCACCCAAATAATGTATATTGTACCAATTAAGTAATTGCTCATCATCCACCTCATTTCACCCACTCATCTTCCTTGGTCTTCATTGTCTGTCATAAGGTTCTATTTAAATGTTCCCAACTGGCCTCCCTGTACTATGGGGAACAATGTATTCAAATATAAGTATGCAAATTATGAGTAGCAGAGCATTAAGAGAGGAGAATTTTGCTCATTGAGGCTTGGATGGCCATAGTTAGTAACTGACTCCAAAAGCATAGTGAATTTTAGAAACAAGAGTTGGTCGAGGTTACAAAAGCGCCTTTTCCTCCATTGCTAAGCTTGAAGGACCTGGAACTGAGCTCTTACGACTTTCCTCATGATGTCTATCAGTTCTCAAAATTTTTCTCTTTTATACTGAATTACATCCAGACTCCAAGACCAAATTCTCCCTGTAATAGACATGAGGGTCTGGGGAAGAGTGAAAATGATGCGTTTGGCAGATATGTGAGTGCAGGTTGGAGTACAGCTTTATGGGAAGGAAGAGATGAGCTAGATGTCAGACTTGGGCTGAAAGATTTTTACATATTCTTAGGCATTTTGCAAATGGAGGCATAAGAAACTGCCTAATTCAGGAAGTTTGATTTGAACTACCTGGTCTAACCAAGGTTTGCACTTCCCACTACTCCAGTTGGTGTAGGGTCAATGAGCTGAAATTTGTGAATCCATGTTGCTTCTGTCTTCCCTCAGATGTTATCACACAGAGGAGGGAGCTACCCCACAACAGGGGAAAAAATATCTTTCAGTCCCAACATCCATCCCAGACAAATAAGAACACGGATAAAACAAGCGACTCTTAGAGACTCGTTTTGAAAGCCTTGAATTCTTAACAAAATCTCTGAACAAGTTTCTCCTAGGAGAGGACAGGAAAATGCAACTGAAATGAAGCCTTTTGAAAACAAAAAAGAAATGGCACATTTGACAAGGGTCAGCTGGCCAGGCTCCTGTGATGACAGCATTTGGGAGTATTAGTATGTACCAAGAGTTGTAAATGGTTGCAAAAATGCACATGGATTCCTTGACATAATGTACTAGCTCACACCATCTGCCACTTTCAGCAGTCATGGACTGCATACTTGAAATCCTTTCTAATCACTTTCACTTAACAAGGAGCTGGATTCCACACTATTTTTTGAAAATCCACCACCAGAACAGTTCGTTAGAGTTGTTGCTCCGGTGACCTTAAGGGATATCTAAGACGAGCAGAAGTCCACTAGAGAATGCCAAGAATTTGAAAATTTCTTTTGCTAGTCCACATCGGATACTAAATTAAGTTTCTCTTACACTACTGTTGGTCATACACTCTAGGTAGGGTAGTAGAATCCCCACAAACAAACATGTAGCTTTCACAAAGTCAACTGAATATGCTCAGGGGGAGAAAAAAATGTTTAATATGATACAATCTCCACATGTAAGCAACTCTTTCTCAAGAAACTCAAGATTTATTCAACTCAGGAGTCCATGATTCCAACACCAGGGGAAATGGCAGTGCTGGACTTACTAGGGGCTGAGACTATATACCTCCAACTACATTTGCTGTATTTAAATATAATATAATGGTGCATATAAAATACCATAAAAAGGAGAATTTTGATTATATACTAAGTTTTTGCCTTACACCTTTAGTGCTTAACCCCAGCCTTAAGAGTTAGGCCTTTTTGAAATTCTTTCCAAGTCCAAAAATCCCAGCCCTGTTTTGGAGCCTGGTGGGAATACACGTAAAGAAATGTAGACTAACCACAGTTAGTAGATGTGAGGGTCTCTGAGGCGCTCTCCAACTCACAATGGGTTTTTCGGGCATTTTTTGTTTTCCCAGGGAAGAGACTTTGGCAACATTTTGCCAAAAGGTTAGTTTTTGGGCCCAAATACCAGCACTTTCTAAGAAGGAGGTAAAGATTTTTCCCATCATCAAAAAGGTCATGAGATATAATATCACGCCGCCATCAAAAAGAACAAAATTGTGTCCTTTGTAGCAATGTAGATGCAGATAGAGGCCATTATCCTAAGTGAATTAACAAAGCAGAAAACCAAATACTGAATGTTCTCACTTATAAGTGGAAGCTAAACATTGGGTACTCAAGGACATAAAGAGGGAAACAATAGATGCTGGGGACTACTTGGGGCAGGGAGGGGAGACAAGGGTGAAAAACTAACTATTGAGTATTATGTTCACTACCTGGGTGATGGGATCAGTCGTACCCCAAACCTCCACGCCATGCAACATACGCAAGTAACAAACCTGCACTTGTGCCGTGCCCCCTGAATCTAAAATAAAAGTTGAAATTATACTATTTAAAAAAGAAATGACTGAGTGAAATAAATGATAACTAAGTTAAAAAAAAAGACTACATTTAAAAAGACCATGAGAGACAGAATTAATCCCAGATCAGCACGCTTACACACTCTGAAGAGATGTGAGCTAGAACCACTCACTAGCATTGAAACAGGGGCAGTTACATAATCGGGCTTTTATGTATAAGCTGCAGATGTTTGTCCCTACCTCAATGGAAAGGTCTTTGGGGTCATATTGTCCAAATGACCTGACTTGAGCACCATTCCATTGCTTTTTTAAAAATTTTATTTATTTATTTATTTTATTTTGAAACGGAGCCCAGGCTGGAGTTCAATGGCGCGATTAAGGCTCACTGCAACCTCCGCCTCCCAGACTCAAGTGATTCTTCCACCTCAGCCTCCCGAGCAGCTGGGATTACAGAAGTGTGCCACCATGCCTGGCTAATATTTGTATTTTAGGGGGTTTCACCATACTGCCCAGGGTGATTTTGAACTCCTGAGCTCAGGCAATTTGCCCACCTCAGCATCCCAAAGTGCTGGGATTACAGGCGTGAGCCACCACACCCAGCCAGATTCCACTGCTTTCTGTTAGTTTCTAGATATAATCACCATAGAATGAACTCATTTCCCACAAAGCCTCAAATGCATCTGTAGCCAGAACAGTCTCTGTCATTCGTGCATCAAACTAGATCTCAAACAAACTATGTCCATCAGAACAGGCCAGAATATGTTCTGGAAACAATTCCAAAAGCTCAGAGACTTAAAGCAGCAGATATCGTTACTCATAATACACATCCATCCCAGGTCGGTAGAGGAGCTCAGTTCACTTGAGTCACTCAGAGATGCAGGCAGATGGAACAGCCACCACCCCAAATCTTGCCAGTCACCATGCCAGAGGAAAAGAAACTGGACAGTTTTGCACCAGCAGCAAAATATGTCAGCCTGGAAAAGACAAATATTACTTTCACTCACCACTCATCAAGCTGTACTGTTGCCTGGCCCCATCCAACCATTAGGGCACAGGAAGTGCAATCCTATCACAAGCCTGGAAGGCAGATAGCTGAAACTATTTAGTAAGGATTGCTAAGGACTGCTGTACTCATTTGGGATGTCACTCACACTTTCTTTGCTATCTTCCCCAGTTGTCTTAAAAATCACAAAGCAGTCTGTGTGACTAGATCCTGTGAACTCACTTGAGCAGTAAAAAACCCTTGGGCTGATAGGTTGTCCAGAGTACTAGCAAAGCATTACTGCCCAAAATGAAATGTTGCTCCTTACAGATGTCTTTTTATCCTCTATCCCAGTGTGTGCGCAATGAGTTTTCCATCATTCCTATCCTACAGTCTCCATACTTGACTTTAATTCTCATATTTTTCCGAAACTTCTCTATCTTCCTTCCTTTCTAAGAAATGATATTTTATTCAGATAGGACAAAACATTTATTTATCTCAAAAGCATAATTATATAAATCATAGAATGAAGCAGTGGGGATTGGAGGCTTAAAATTCAGAATAGAATAATTTCTTCATTTTACAGGCAAGAAAACTGAGACCAAGAGAAGAAAAGTTATTTTTCAAGATGAGTCGAGCCTCCTCTTTCTCCCCAAACCATGTGTCACTCTACAGAGACCCCAAAAGAGATTTATTTTGCCCAACAATCATAAGAAAAAACCAAACAGGGGCTAGTACTATGAAACATGGGGAAAGAAGGGAAGATAGAAATTGAGAGTCAGTGTTCAAGAAAAAACTGGGAATGCTTTTCTACATTCAACATTTCCCAAGGTCATGTTTTGCAAGGCTGATGATTTATCCTCCCCATTTCTCCCTCTTCATTTTCTTTTTACTCACACACAAAAAGACACGAACTCAACAACAACAAGGATGTGAAATCGTGAAATCATTTCACTGGGCATTTGAATACAGCTGGGTCATAAAGGAAAACGACCACTAACTCATTATTTCGTAAGGTGAAAGGAAAAAACAGGGACTCCTGCAACATCAAGCATGTGCTTACTATCGACTTTTCCTCATGAATGGTGTTTCCCTGGGAGTAACATTCTTATTACTATTCATAAAACTGGTGTCAAAATCAAACGATAAATAACACCTCTGGCCTTGGCCACCTACCTCTTCATAAGCACAAACTGCATTCTGACCTCTCTTCTAGCTCTTTGATATTTGACAGATATTTAAATTAAATATCAGTCCTATAGAACATCTACATAATCTTAAGGAAGGTTACAGTCATGCAAATAATAATTCTAGATTAGGGACTCAGGGATAAAGTCAGTGTTAACTCTAGGTCATAATTTGAAAGCTAGACCTGTAACCTGCCGCTCTAATTACACTAGTCCTCTGTCCCCTGATTACACATACATGTGTTGTGGCTTTCAATGGAAGGAACAGGCATTTTAGAGAAGCAACAAAAGTGCTTTTGTCAATTAGAGCAGCTATTAATACTAATTGTGCTTTAGAATTCTCACAACAGTGTTAGAGACCCTAATTAATACACCACCGTTCACAGAGATATGATGAAACCTGGGTGTTACTCACACCAGTCTAATAACTAGTCTGGTTGTGATGTGGACTGGCTCAGAGTTAGAATTTTAAGTACCACACAGAAAAGAAATTAGCATTCTTCAGTCTCCTGTTGCAATGGGGGTGAGAGGAGCTGGCCTCAACTACAGAGCTGCAGTGGAAGGCACATAAAGCCCCTGAAAGGGGAATCTTGCTTTCCAAATCTTTTGATAAATGGAAGGGCTTTCCAAGTGTTGTCAATCTAAATGAACACAGCAGGGAGTGTAGCCTGGGAATGTTCACCCTCATGGTCAAACTCTAAACAGAGAACGAGAATTGCAAGTTGGTGTCCAAAGACTGACTTCTGCTTCTCATCTAGAAGATATATCTGAGCACAGAGTTCTAGAAAAGAGGAAGGAATTTGATAGAATTAAGAGCTTCCCTTGAAACGAGAGAGGGTATTTGCACTTGTAAATAAGGTGCTTATTGTTGACACCTGTTGAGAGAACACACACACACACACACACATACACACACACACACACACACACACAATGCTAGGCCATGCTCTGCAGAGTGGCACTAGTCCACCTAGGCAGCATTTCATCTCCTGGTAGAGCCCAACTTTTCACACATCTCAGAGGGCCAAGAGACTGTCGCAGATGATAAAACATACTCCCTTCACTTAACTTAAATTTACATCAAGGTTGTTGCACAATAGATTTGGTCAGAGAGCACTTAAGTTAGGAGATTTTGCTGATCTACTCATATTTTTTTTTAGGTCCTTGCTTGTCTTTGACCTCTAACCACTGCACCATTTGACAATGCAACATTTCCCTGTCCACACCTTACAATCAGGGACTTGTCACAGAAATTCATTATTACGTGCAATCATGCTTTTAACAGGTAAGACCTAACTGATATCTTCTCTTGGGTGGCGGACTTCAAGGGTTAACAATGCCATCAATCTTCAGGGCCTGAGTGGATGGCAGGATGCTTGGGGACGGGTCATTTTCTTGGCCCGTGATAAGACTCAGGATGTCTCATCCAACGTGGCAACTTTTCTCAGTGACATGAACCAGGCATTTTACTACTCCGTGTTACTGTTTCCTCAATTCTTAAAAGAAGATACTAATTACTGCCCCCAGTTCCTCATAAGAATGTTACAGAGAGGAAAGAATATGAATCCCCTTGGAGGCAGGAAAGGTGTTATATCAAAATTGGATGTCATTAATCAACTAAAGGAGAGGTTTTTAAAAATGTTGAGGATAGGTGAGAGTGAGAAAGGAAAGAAGGGGACATGTGTGCTCAGAACCCACACACCGCTTCTTCTAACCCACACTTTGCATACCTAAATAGCCCTCAATCTCCTGTGGAAGAAGCTCACATATGGATGTGTGACTGGAGTGTCCACATATTTATTCCAGAGGCTTCTTGTAGAAATAAATACAACCAAGGTGATATGAGACGAAAGACAGACCACACTGGGGGCCAAGAAATAGTTTCCCCAATGCAGAAGTCTAAGGCATTCAAGAACTCTAAATTCAAACCTGGCTTTACAGGTTAGGAAGATATATTTATCAACATAGAAGGATTTCACATGTTTTTTAGTTTTTTTAATAATTTAAAGTTATATTTTAGATTCAGGGTGTATATGTACACTTTTCTTACCTGGATGTGTTGCATGATGCTGAGCTTTGGGGTACAACTGATCCCATCTTGCAGGTAGTGAGCATATTACCCAATAGGCAGTTTTCCAACCTTTGCCTCAATTCCCTACCTCTCCCCTCTAGTAGTCCCCACTGTCTATTTCTCCCATCTTTATGTCTATGAGTATCCAATGTTTGACTCTCACTTATAAGTGAGAACATGTGGTATTTGGTTTTCTGTTCCTGTGTTAATTCACTTAGGATAATGGCCTCCAGCTGCACCCCTGCTGCTGCAAATGACAGGATTTCATTCTTCTTTATGGCTGCATAGTATTCCTTGGTGTATATGCACATTTTCTTTATCTAGTCCACCATTGATGGGCATCTGGGTTGATTCCATGCCTTTATTTAGCATATTTTGCTTAATAGTTTGTTAGCTTCATTTATAACTATTTTAGCTACATGGTGAATGGGCCTCCATTTATACTATTGTCAGGATTCTGATAATATTAGAAATGGGCCTAGATTCCAGGATCAGTTAAGTCTGGGAAACATTGAGATAAACACAGTTAAATAAGGTATATCAAAGCCTAAAATATGCATCATGCATTATGTATATCTAAGAAGGGATTATGTCATACTTCTTTCACTCCAAAGTGCCTTTTTTTTTTTTTGCATTTTAACATTTCCAAAATCAGAATGTATATTGCAATTGTAATTGGCCAGAAAACAGCTGTGTCTGAACATGCGTTGAAACTTGCACTGTGGGCGTCAGTGACTTCGAAGGAAACCCCAGAGACAATAGTGGAGCATGTTTTTGAGAAATGTTTTATTACGCAAATCCTTGATGACATACAGGAAGCTATCATGTGGGAAAACATAAACATCAATGACTCAGAATCAAGCAATGATGCTCAAGAATTGAACTCACATGAAATTTAAGGAAATCTAAACAATTTCACTTGCTTTAATTTTCTCCTTTAAGTATGCACAAGAGCGACTGTGATAAAAATCTAAGTCTACACAAAGATTACAAAATTTACAATAAGTATAAAATCAAAATTCCAAGTGTTAAGAAAGAGTTGTTTCTTGGTTCAGTTGGCAGTGGTTTGTCTTTCCTAGTGGAGCATAAAATAATGGTATGTCTCACTTATAAGTGGGAGCTAAACGATGGATACACATGGACCCAGAGAGTGGAGTAATAGACACTGGAGAATCCAAAAGATACGAGGGTAGCTGGAAGGCGAGGGATGGAGAATTATCTGTTGGGTACAATGTACACCATTCCAGTGACAGGTTGATACAGCTTGGCTCTGTGTCCCCACCCAAATCTCACCTTGAATTGTAATAATCCCCATGTGTCAAGGGCAGGACCAGGTGGAGATCATTGAATCATGGGGGCAGTTTCCCTCACGCTGTTCTCATGATAGTGAGTTAGTTCTCACGAGATCTGATGGTTTTATAACGGGCTTCCTTCCCCCTTTGCTCGGCACTTTTCTCTCCTATTGCCATGTAAGGAAGGATGTGTTTGCTTTCCTTTCCACCGTGATTGTAAGCTTCCTGAGGCCTCACTAGCCATGCAGAACTGTAAGTCAATTAAGCCTTTTTCCTTTATAAAATGCCCAGTCTCAAGTTTTTCTTCATAGCAGCTTGAGAATGGACTAATACAGTAAATTGGTACTGGGTAGTGGGGTGCTGCTGTAAAGATACGCGAAAATGTGGAAGCAACCTTGGAACTGGGTAACAGTCAGAGGTTGGAATGGTTTGGAGGCCTCAGAAGAAGACAGAAAGATGTGGCTAAGTCTGGAACTTCCTAGAGACTTGTTGAATGGCTTTGACGAAAATGCTAATAGTGATATGGACGATGAAGTTCAGGCTGAGGTGGTCTCAGATGGAGATGAGGAACTGGAGTAAAGGTGACTCTTGCTATGCTTTAGCAAAGAGACTGGTGGCATTTTGCCCCTGCCCTAGAGATCTATGGAACTTTGAACTTGAGAGAGAGGATTTAGGGCATCTGGTGGAAGAAATTTCTAAGCAGCAAACGTTCAGAAGGAGGCAGAGCATAAAAGTGTGGAAAACTTCCAGCCTGATGAGGCCATAGAAAAGAAAAACCCATTTTCTGCAGAGAAATTCAAGTCAGCTGCAGAAATTTGCATAAATAACGAGGAGCTGAGTGTTAATCACCAAAACAATAGGGAAAATGTCTCCAGGGCATGTCAGAGACCTTTGCAGCAGCCCCTCCTATCACAAGCCCAGAAGCCTAGGCAGGAAAAGTAGTTTCCTGGTCCACGCCCAGGACCTCCCTGCTCCATGCAGCCTTGGGACATGGTGCCCTGCATCCCAGCTGCTTCAGCTCCAGTCGTAGCTAAAAGGGGCCAAGGTACAGCTCAGGCTGTTGCTTCAGAGGGTGCAAGCCCCAAATCTTGGCAGCTTCCATGTGGTGTTGTGCCTGTGGATGCACAGAAATCAAGAATTGAGATTTGGGAACCTCCACCTAGATTTCAGAGCATGTGTGGAAATGCCTGGGTGTCCAAGCTGCAGGGCCAGAGCCTTCATGAGAACCTCTGCTAGGGCAGTGCAGAAGGGAAATGTGGAGTTGGAGTCCCCAGACAGAGTCCCCACTGGGGCACTGCCTAGTAGAACTGTGAGAAAAGGGCCACCGTCCACCAGACCTTAGAACGGTAGATCCAACAACAGCTTTCACCATGCACCTGGAAAAGCCACAGACATTCAACGCTAGCCCGTGAAGGCAGCCAGGAGTGGGGCTGTACCCTGCAAAGCCCCAGGGGCAGAGCTGCCCAAGGCCATGTGAGCCCACCTCTTGCATCAGCGTGACCTGGATGTGAGACGTGGAGTCAAAAGAGATCATTTTGGAACTTTAAGTTTTAACGACTGCCTTATTGAATTTCAGACTTGCATGGGGCCTGTAGCCCCTTTGTTTTGGTCAATTCCTCTTATTTGAAACAGGTGTATTTACCCAATGCCTGTGTGCATATTGTATCTAGGAAGTGAATAACTTGTTTTTGATTTGACAGGCTCATAGATGAAAGGGACCTGCCTTGTCTCAATGAGACTTTGGACTTGGACTTTTGGGTTAATGCTGGAATGAGTTAAGACTTTGGGGGACTGTTGGAAGGGCATTATTGTGTTTGGAAATGTGAAGACATGAGATTTGGGAGGGGCCAGGAATAGAATTACATGGTTTGGGCGCCCCCCCAGCCCCTGCCCAAATCTCACCTTGAATTGTAATAATCCCCACATGTCAAAGGCGGGACCAACTGGAGATAATTGAATCATGGGGGTAGTTTTCCCAGTGCTGTTCTCATGATAGGGAGTTAGTTCTCATGAGATCTGATGCTTTTATGAGTGGCTTTTCCTTTCACTCACCACTTTTCTCTTCTGCTGCAAAGTGAAGAAGGGCATGTTTGCTCCCCTTTATGCCATAATTGTAAGTTTTCTGAGGCCCCCGAGCTGTGGGAACTGTGAATCAATTAAGCCTCTTCCCTTTATAAATTACCCAGTCTTTGATATTTCTTTATAGCAGCATGAGAACAGACTAATACATGGGTACACCAAAAGCCCAGACCTCACCACTACACAATATATCCATGTAACGAAACTATACTTGTATGCCCTAAACCTATTTTTAAAAATTTAAATTCATTTGTTAAAAAGAAAAGCAATTACATGTATTTATTTAGTGTCATTTTGCACTTTAAGAAATATAATAGTTTGCAAATTTTCCCAGATGTTTTTGAACAGAAAGGCCCTTTTTCTTCAAATCATTACATAAGACTTGTGTTTTCTGGAGCATTTTTTGAGAAAGCTGCATTAAGTTATAGAATACTGAAATGCAGCAGTCGGAAGGAGCTTCAAAGGACCCAAACCCCTCATTTTCAAGACAGATAAACTGAAGCATTGAAGGTAAACTGACTTTCTCAAGTTTACACAGCACATTAATGTCAGATGTAAAGCAAGAACAGATATCCTGACTCCTGACATATTTTTTATCCTTAGATCAGTTGAAGCCTTCCTGGATTATATCAAACTGGTTATTTCTGACCCAACTAGAATTGGTCAATTAATATTTTTGTCTTGACAAATTCAAAACTTGTTTACGACTTGTTTGTCGGCCATCACTCAGTTTAAAACTAAAATGGTTGACAAAGACAGAAAATTCATCCAGAGGTCTACAAACCCACAGATTCAGGAAGTTCATGAACAGACACAGAATGAACATCAAGAAAACTGCACCAAACATTGTATAAATTACTGAAAGCCAAGGATTAAATAAAAAAGACCTCAAAAGCAGCCAGAGAAAATGAACATGATAGGTTAAAAGCATAGGGAAAATATATCATAAAACACTAATCAGGCCAAGCTCGGTGGCTCACTCCTGTAATCCCAGCACTTTGGGAGGCCGAGATGGGTGGATCATGAGGTCAGGAGATCGAGACCATCCTGGCTAACACATAAAACCCCGCCTCTACTAAAAATACAAAAAAATTATCCAGGTGTGGTGACGGGCACCTGTAGCCCCAGCTACTCAGGAGGCTGAGGCAGGGGAATGGTGTGAACCCAGGAGGCAGAGCTTGCAATGAGCTGAGATCGTGCCACTGCACTCCAGCCTGGACGACAGAGTAAGACTCTGTCAAAAAAAAAAAAAAAAAAAAACACTAATCAAATGAAAGCTTCAATAATTTTATTAGTATCAGACTAAGTAGACTTTAGAACATACCAGGAATTTCTAATGATATATCTAGTATTATTACAGACATTATAATAGCTAATGATTTAAAAAAGTCAGTCGCCAAGAAAATCTAACACTCCTAAATGTATATGCCCAATAACAGAACTTCAAAATATGTGAAGCAGGAAGTGACAGAACTAAAAAGAGAAATAGACAAATTCACAATTATAGGTGGAGATTCCAACAAGTCTCTTTTAGTAATTAATAGCATAAGTAGTGAGAACATCTGTAAAAGTGCACCTGGATGCACAGAAATGCATGCACTTCTTTGTGAAGAAGCATAATTTGAATCTGGGCTCTGCCACTGTAAGAGAATGACATAGACTCTCGGGGGGCTGCTCAGTATAGGATAAGGTCAAATGAAATGAACATTACATGTTTCTCAGATTGTGATGAGAAGTAAAGAATTTATGTCACTACATACCTGCTCTTCATTTCTACCCAAAGCATTTGAGAAACCAAGAGGAACTTTTACAGGGAATTTGCCATTGAAGGACTGAAACAGGTGTGGCCCGCTTCTTGAGGACAACCACCCCATCAGGACACATAGGGTAAAAATTTCATATTCCCCATTCCTGTGTCCTTTTCACTATAGAATGCTAAACTGTGTGCTAGGTAATCCCTGGTGTGAAAGATGCATACAATATGGCCCCCATGAATCCTGCCTCCTTGTATCTATTTCTGTGTATAGTTCCCTCCCACAGTGACTGGCATCTCAGTCCTGTGACTTCCTCTAGCCAATGAGACTTCAGTAAACATCCCACAGGGAGAAGTTTGAATGGCACATGCAAATTGGGGCTTACTCTCTCTCCTTTGTTGTTTTTGGAATCCAGCCACCATGTAAAAAAGCCCAGGCTAGCATTTTGGAGACAAGTCACCCAGGTGACAGCCAACACCAACCATCAGACATGTGAGTTAGGTCATCTTACTCAGCCAGCTCCAATGGAGCAACCAAAAGTGACTCCAGATGAGGCCAGAAGAAGCTTAGCCCCAGTTGCTGAACTGTCCACGATAAAATGGTTCTTCCGAATTTTCGGGTGGTTTACTAGGGAGCAAGGTATAACTTGTAATGTCCCAAGTAGTCAGCCAGCTCTACACCAATAAAGGCCAGAGCAGCAGCCACCCCTCTAATTACTCAAAGAAGAGACAGAAAGTGTCTTATTAAATATTGCCTAGAAATTCAGAGTGAATCTCTTCTGATGTAGCCCCTCTCTCAGTGCAGCAAATCAATGTTAACCAAACACATGTGCTGGAATTCCCCTGATGTCCTTCTAGGCAGAAGTTTTTGGTTAGGAAAAGAAAAAGAAACTTAATTTGAAGCTTTAATAACCTCCCAATTAGGTTGTTTCTGTTAGCATTAATATTTAATCATGACATTACTGTGACTATTTTAGAATTGAACTGAAATTAAGTAAAAATGTTTGATCATAAATAATTTCATTATTCAAGATAATCTTTGTTATATATGTTCCCAAGCCTATCTTTTATTACATTTACTTTTCATGTTGACATTTTAAAAGGGATAATTGTATGTTTTTGTTCTTAGTAATATTGTTACCATATATTAATTATGGCATCATGCCAGGAACACTGGTAATGAAATTCTTTAGTTTTTCTACTTTAAGAGCCAGCAGTAGGCTCTTTCGTTCACAACTAACAAATAGATGATAAACTTGGAGCTCTAAATTTATCCGCTGAATTATTTTCTCTCCTTCCTAATTTGTTCATAACTACCACTGATCTTGATTCACCGAAAAACCAGGGTACAAGAGTGGCAGGGGCTTTGGTTATATTTGCCCTTTTTTCAGGAGTTTCTTGGAGGCCACGCACATCACCAAAAACAGAAGGATGTGTAGGCAGAATAATGGTCCCCCAGAGGTGTCCACATCCTAATCCTGAGAACCTATAAATATGTTCCCTTACAAGACAAAAGGGACTTCACAGATGTGATGAAGGACCTAGATATGGATAAATTATTCTATATTATTTGGATGGGTCCCCTGTAATCATAGGGGTCCTTAAAAGTGGAAGAAGGAGGCAAGAGAGAGAGTCAGAGAAGATATGATACCAAAGCAGGGTTGGACTGATATTACGTGAGAAGGGCTCAATCCACCATTGCTGATTTTGAAGACAGAGGAAGGGGCCATGCATCAAGAAATAGAAAAGTCAAGGAAACAGATGCGCCCTGGAAGCTCCAGAAAGGAATACATCTTTTGCTGACAACTTCCTTTTAGCCTGGTGAGACCAGGGCTAGACTTCTGTCCTACAGAGCTGTAAGATAACAGATTGTGTTGTTTTAATGCACTACATTTGTGGAAATTTGTTACAACAGCTGTAGGAAACTGATAGAAGTGGCATTCCCTGGGGTACCTTGGTATGAATCCTGGAAATCCCACTTACAGGCTATGTAGCAGAGGACAAGCTGTTTAACCTCTCTAAGCTTCAATTTTCTCATCTGTAACATGAGGATAATAGTGGTTATCTCACAAGATTATTGGGATAATTAAATGAGGAAATTTGCATAAAGCTCTTAGCCCAGTGCCTAGCACATTTTAAGCCTTTATTAAAGGTCAGTTATTGCTGCCATCATTAAACCCTGTTGTGGCGGGCTCGGGAATTGTTCACATTTGCCTGTGTCCTTCCCTGTTACAAGACCCTCACTGCCTGCCCTTTGGCAAGTGACTTCTAGAGTCTTGCTGGAAGGTGGTGGGCACTTCTTGTCCCATTGTCAGGCTTGGCCATGGAACTGTTTTGCAATGAACTGTGAGCAGACATGAGCCAGGCCACATCCAAGGAGAAGTTCTGAAGCAAGTACACACTTTGGCCCTGCCTCTTGTTCTTTTCTCTTTATGATAGAAAAGTATTTCCCAAATTATTAGGTTCTACCTGAGTCCTGGCTAAGAAGGCACATGGCACAGAGCTGCTGTACATAGCATGTAAAATGAGATATAAATGTTTGCTGTTGTAAGTCATTAAGATGTGGGGGTTGTTTTCATAGTAAAGTTAATAAACACACCCTTTATGGATACTGTTTAGAGAGCTACCAACTCACAACACATACACACCCTGCTATCTACAAAAACTGTACTTTGATCATAGCTATCCTAACATTCATATTGGTATTGTGTGACCTCTGAGTCCCTGACCATGGTTAATTCAACCATATAAGAACACTTGGTCCTACTTGGGCCAAATAGATCACCTTTCCCAAAAATCTGGAACTGTGACCAAGAGGCAGCTAGAGATAAGCTCTGCCTATGCCTAGAACTAAAGAATTTGCAGAGAATGGGAAATCTTAGGAGTTATGACCTGATCATGTTGGACTCTGCAGCTGGAGAAGCAGAGAAAGAATAGAGATGTGAGAAGAGGAGAAGAGGCTGCCTGATACCACAATGGTTTTCCAATTCCTGGACTTGGTCTACCCTGAGGGCCTTGAGATATGCTCCATGAGATATGCCACTCTCCTTTCAATAAATCCTTCTTACTACTAAAGTAAGCTCAAACTGTTTTCTATAACCTTAAACTGAAAGCATCTTGGCCAAGATGAGGTTGTAGGTAGGAGTCTAAAGGAAAAATTTCCATTGATGACAATCCCTAAAGCCATGAGCGATCAGTCTGCACCTTACAGAGGGTCCAACTTTCCCTTTTCCCTGTCTGCCTGAGCCCCCAGCAGATTCCCCATTGGTGCAGAGGATGTAACTCCCCACTTGCCACCAACTGAGCTCTTCTGGGTGGATGACTCAGAACACTAGAAGAAGATGGTTTCAACACAGTTTGTTCACCATCAAACATGTGTTAGAGTCCTGCTCTGTTTTGGACACCATGTTAGCAGAAGAAATACAAAGATGAGAAGTGGCAGGGCATGGTGGCTCACACCTGTAGTCCCAGCAATTTGGGAGGCTGAGGCAGATGGATCACCTAAGTTCAGGAGTTTGAGACCAGCCTGGCCATCAAGATGAAGCCCCATCTCTCCTTAAAAAAACAAAAAAAATTCTGGGTGTGGTGATGCAGGCTTGTAATCCCAGCTACTTGGGAGGCTGAGGCAGGAGAATCACTTGAACCACTTGAACCTGGGAGGTAGAGGTTACACTGAGTGGAGATAGCGTCACTGCACTCCAGCCTGGGTGACAGAGTGAGACTCCGTCTAAAAAAAAAGAGACTCACCCTGCCATTTATAAGCATATAGCTTAGTAGGGGATAAAAGGCTGAAAAAGAAGTTCAAAAGGAAGGTTGGGGGTAAGAAGCTTAGCCCCATCTCTGCTACTGTGAAACTTCAGTAAGCCATTCACCGTCTCTGGCCTTCAGTCTTCCCATTTACAAAATAAGGGCCTGAGGTTAAATGATTTTTACAGTGTTTTCCATGATGCCTGGCCCACTGGCACTACAGGTAAGACCCAGTAAGCAAAAATGAGCCACTGAATACAGTTTAAGGCTGGCTTCATCAGAATCACGTGGGGAGCAATCTAAAAAAATAAATGTAGAGTTTTGGAGCCCTAAGCCTCCAAGTTCTGATTCAGTAGCCCTGAGCAGCACCCCGGCTTGTGCTGATTCTGACACATGCCAAATTTGGGAACCACTATTCTTGGCTATCATGAATTACCAGATGGAAATGTCTTGGCCATCCCTTAAGCATATAAGCAATCAACAGCATGATAAGCTGATAAACTGCACATTCATTGTTAATACTTACATAGCAGTGTTGGCATGGCATTGCTATGTGCCCAGCACTGCACTGAGCACTTTACACGTATTCATTAATTTAATCTTCATAACACCCTAGGAGTTGGATGCTTTACTATCCCCAGAATGATTTTAATCCTTTTATTCATCTCTTTCTTCCTTGATTCAACAATGAACTTTGATCAGGTCTTCCCTATAGGAAAGTATAATAATTTGAATAAATAATTAAAATTAAGTAAAGCATAAAAGAAGAAGAAAGCCTAATTTGGAAGGTGGCTGCCTTATGTTCCTGCCTCATACCCGCACTTCCTTTGGGACTTTGTGTCTGTATCTTCCACGTCTCTGCTAAAGGGTGAGAAAAGTGGCCAAGACACGGGTTGTGCTTTCCAGGGATGGAAGGATCTAATGCAAGGGAGATTCTAGTCATAAGTCTATTCTGCCACTGATTCAGTTGTCACAGAGATTTGCATATTAGACAAGGTAGAAGAAATAACCCAATGGGATAATCTTGAAATTTTGTCATCGACTTTGATATCAGATATTTACACCTTGGATAAATTAATAATCTGTAAGCATGGTAACATAAGCTGCTGAGGATTTTATTGGATCTGGACAGAGTTCTGCCTCAAGGAGGAAGAGCAACAAATAACAGTAGTTTAAACAACAAAGCATTCAATTATCTCACAGATTTAAGTTTGGAGGTAAGTATTCCTGAGTTGATTCACCACTACCTCAGGGAATCCATATTCTTTTCATTTTTTCCATTCTTTCATTCCACTATCTTTCATGTGTAGATTTTCAACCTTCAGCTTATTACCTCATGATCACAAGATGGCTGCTACAACCCCAGGTGTTACAACCCAACATTACAACCTCCAAGGCAGGAATAGAACAGGCCCTTTCTTTCTGCATCTCTCTCTATAACCAGGGCAGGAAAACCCCTCCAGACACATCATCCCCCTTACGCCTCATTGGTCAGAACTGTGTCACATGAGCACTGTGATGGGTTGACTTGTGTCTTCCCAAAATTCATATGTTGAAGTCCTAATCCCTGCTACCGCAGAGCATGACTTTATGTGGAGATAGAGTCTTTACAGAGGCAATAAAGTTCAAGTGAGGTCATTAGAGCAGGCTGCAATCCAATATGGTGGGTGTCCTTTTGTGAAGAGAAAAATTGGACACAGCCACGTAGAGAGGGAAAGTGATGTGAAGACACAGGGAGATGGGAGCCATCTACAAGCCAAGGAGAGAGGCCTGGAAGAAACCCTTCCCTCACAGACCTCAGAAGGAACCAACCATGGCAACACTTTGCTCTTGAACATCTAGCCTCTAGAACTGTGAAACAAGGATGTTCTTTTGTTTAAGGCACCCAGCTTGTGGTACTTTATTTATCTAGAGACAGAGTCTCACTCTTGTCACCCAGGCTAGAATGTAATGGCGCAATCTCTCCTCACTGCAACCTCCGCCTCCCAGGTTCAAGTGATTCTCCTGCCTCAGTCTCCAGGTAGCTGGGATTACAGGCACCTGCCACCATGCCCAGCTAATTTTTGTATTTTTAGTAGAGATGGGGTTTCACCATGTTGGCCAGGCTGGCCTTGAACTCCCGACCTCAGGCTATCCACGCACCTTGGCCTCCCAAGATGCTGGGATTACAGGCATGAGCCACTGCACTCGGCCTGTGGTACTTTGTTACAGCAACTCTAGCAAGCTAATGAAGTCACCCTTACCTAACGTCAAAAGATGACATGAAAGTGAATATATAGTCAGCCTCTATTGTGGGAGGTAAATCTATAAGCAGAACTATGAGAAAGAGAATGTCTACTGACTGGTTAACCAATGGTGACAGCTCCATCCTTGTTTACAAATCACAAAAATAGAATCTGGCTCAGTCAGAGAAGGAATATATTAGAATAATACAAGGAAAGGATAGGAATCGATGGGAAGACTAGACAAGTTTAGAAAAATGAAGAAAGCCAGGCAAGACTAGGGATCTGAGTAGCAGGGATGACATAATCCTCTTACCATGATTCCACCACGGTGATGTATGAGCTCCTGATACATTTTTTGCCATTAAAATGCTTAGGATTTCAAGCTCCAGGAGAGCAGGGACCCACCTTTTGACCACAGGAGAAGAGGGAATAATGACATGATTTAAATCCAACAAAGACTGCACCAAACTGGAGACAGACAATTCTCCAAAGGGAAATCAAGAAACTGTTTCTTAAAGGATTCAGAATAAAAGCTGGGAGGCCAAAGAAACTACATGTCCACTTTACGTGTGGAAGACAGGCAATGGATTAGAGACAAAGCAGGGCTTCTTTACAACTACTGTAGGTTGTCCCACCTCCTAGGGATGAGTCCTCAGAGCCAAGCTCCAAGACATGGTTAAACTACCCACACTTCTTATTCCAAAACTCCCAATCCCTGAGCATGATAATTAATTACCCAGTACCCTTCAGGGATTATTTTCTGATCTCTTCTTCTAGTTCTTCCTTCTCCCCTTTGGATCTTAAGCCCTCAAAGGATTAAATTAAAAAGCAAACACAAAAACAATGGTTTAAATTCATCAGAATCACCCAATTTCTCCAGACTCAGTACCTTTTTCCATGCAAACGACAGAGAAAAAAATCACTTAAGTCTGTGTCAACGAGATACCAAAACATTTAGTCAATTAGATCCAGTTGGGAAACAGCCTGTCACCCTGGTGGAGGGAGGAGAGAATCTGCCAAATTAGTTGTTTGACTGAATTGACGAGCTGTCTTGGTCAAAATAAGTCTTTTTTATTAAATGTTGACAGATCATAGTACATCAAAAAGAAAATCTACAAAAGCCACTTTTCATCTATGTAAACAGTAAAATCAAGGTGACATATTGGAAATCTCTAAATAACACTTTGTCTACATAAAAGGGTGTAATTCTTTAGGTCAGAATAAATTAGGAAAGAAAACCTCCTTTTCAAGTAGAAAAGGATTGAGAATCTAAATTATCCCAGACGATGTGTCACCAATATCACTATGATTTCTCACCACCTCCACCATTTCACACCCCTTACATAGTGACAGCCGCATGTACTGAGTGAGCACCGTGCTAAGTGTTCTCCATTTAATGTTTAATTTAATCTGATCAACAACTCCATAGGGTAAAGACTGCTATTCCCATTGTAAAAGAGGAAACTGTGGCTTATGTGGTCTACATAGACCTGAATATATACCTGACTTCAAAACCCTGGGTTTTAGCCCCTTGCTGGCGGTTCCCTTCTAAGAGTACTTAATTCTTCATTCCTACCACATTATTGGCACCTTCTCTTTGGGCCAACTCAAAAACCCTAGACCATTCTCTAATTGTTTGGGCTCAAAGAGTACCCCTTTTCATCAGCTTAACAGTCCCAGCCTCAAAATTCCTTGACCCAGGCCAGGCGTGGTAGCCCACACTTGTAATCCCAGCACTCTGGGAGGCCGAGGCTGGTAGATCACCTGAGGTCAGGAGTTTGAGACCAGCCTGGCCAACATGGCAAAACTCCATGTCTACTAAAAATACAAAAATTAAGCCAGGTACAGTGGCTCACGCCTGTAATCCCAGCATTTTGGGAGGCCATGGCAGGCAGATCACCTGAGATTAGAAGTTCAAAAGCAGCCTGGACAACTTTGTGAAACCCTGTCTCTACTAAAAATACTTTAAAAATTAGCTGGGTATGGTGTTGGCCACCTGTAATCCCAGCTACTAGGGAAGCTGAAGCTGGAGAATCACTTGAACCCAGTAGTCAGAGGTTGCAGTGAGCCAAGATCACACCACTTGTACTCCAGCCTGGGTGACACAGCGAGACTCCATCTCAAAACAAAACAAAACAAAACAAAAATTAGCTGAGCAGGGTGGTACATGCCTGGAATCCCAGCTACTCAGGAGGCTGAGGCAGGAGACTAGGAGAATCAGTTGAATCCAGGAGTTGGAGGTTGCAGTAAGCCAAGATCACAGCACTGCACTCCAGCCTGGGCAACAGAGAGAGACTCTGTCAAAATAAAATAAAATAAAATAAAATAAAAAAATAAATTGGCCGGGCACGGTGGCTCATGCCTGTAATCCCAGCACTATGGGAGGCTGAGGCGGGTGGATCACGAGGTCAGGAGATCGAGACCATCTTGGCTAACACAGTGATACCCCGTGTCTACTAAAAATATAAAAAATTAGTCGGGCGTGGTAGTGGGTGCCTGTAGTCCCAGCTACTCGGGAGGTTGAGGCAGGAGAATGGCATGAACCCAGGAGGCGGAGCTTGCAGTGAGCCGAGATCGTGCCACTGTGCTCCAGCCTGGGCAACAGAGCGAGACTCCATCTCAAAAAAAAATAATAAAAAATAAAATAAAATAAATTCCTTGACCCAGTACGATCTCGCTTTTCTTTTTTCTTCTTTTAGGCTCAATCCCACAGAGTCCAATAAGGTCTGCCCGCCCCTTTCTAACATTCTAATTGCCACATGCAAAGTGGGTTCCAGCTTCTGCTGCACAGTCTGAGTGCTTATAAAGGAGAACTTTCACATAATAGTGTCTGACCCAGGGTATCCAATACTGCCTTGTTTTATTTAGCTCAGGCATTGGGGGCTCTTTCTGTGGGCACAACGGTAAGATTTTCATTGTATTGTCATTGACTTTTGTCTTATATTTATGACCATGTCTTCAACTTCTCCTTTAATTTAGAAAACAAGACCTGTGAAAGACACCACAACCAGCTCCTCAGTGGACTATTTCCTGCCACTTCTTATGATTTCTTACCTTTTAGTCATCACGACTTCAATTTCTTCTTTGTGCAGTGTGACCAAACCCCAAAGATGATCACAGAACATGAAGCAATGGTTTCTAATTAACCCTTTTCTTTAGGCATAAGGGCTCAGGATATACATAGAACACTTTACGGCGTGTGCACTTTTTATTGTTTGCCTTAGGATTGTAACATAAATTAATAAAAAGAAACAATAAACTTCCCACAATCGATTCTAGTAAGACACAAAATTATTTTGAACAACTGCTTCAATGCATGAATCTGGTTTTAAAAAAAAAAAAAAATTCTAGACCCCTATTTTTCAACACTTACCTCTTGGACAAGTGTTATGTTGATCTAAGTGCTAAACCCTTGGATCAAACTAAGAAGGAAAAGGAGTTATGGGAGAAATGAGGTTTGGAGAAGTGGAATTCTCCTGAAAAAGAAAAGAGAGAAAGAAGGTGAAAGAAGAAGAAGAAGAAGAAGAGGAGGAG
>NW_012115722.1:1979101-2003790 GCF_000951035.1 Colobus angolensis palliatus | reverse complement strand
AGGAGGAGGAAGGAGGGAGAAGGAAGAGGACAAGGAAGGAAGGAAGGAAGGAAGGAGAGAAGAGATCTTTGCAAGAGATGCCAACCTTCGTTTCTTGTTTTCTTTAATCCTACCCATCTCTACTCTTAAAACTTAAAATAATATTTTGTATTTTCTGAAATTCTTTTTTTCTCTGAATTTATATTAACGTTCTAAGACAAGGAACAAATAGAGGTATAAAACATGCTCACAGAATCATCTGCCCCAAATGCATCCCCAGGGTGCTCCCCATGGCATTGCTGTTAGGTTTGTGTCATGTTAGCAAAGGCTGCAAGTTTAGTCTCTAGAAAGAGATCCATTAATGGCCCAAAATTTCTTGAATCTAACCAGTATTTCTTCCACTTTTCTCCCTAACCCAAAATTTTATTAAACAGATGATTCATTTTATGATCCATGGAAATTTAAAGAAATAATCAATCCTCCTGACTCCCAATTCAGGGAAATTTTATTAATCTATTATGCAATATTTAATGTATATCACATGTATTATTTTGTATGCAAATAATGAAGCATACAACAAAATGAAGATCTGTGAGCCCAATACTTAACGTTTTCTACTATTGTACCTACCCAAGAGGTTCTTCCCTATCCCAGTTCCCTGCCACCTCTAATGGCAAGAGTTTTCATTGTTTCTTTTCTTTTTTTTTTTTTTTTAGTTTTTACACGTGTGTCTTCCTAAAAATATTGCTTACTTTTGCTTGTCTTTGAACTTTCTAAAAATAGCATCACACCATATGATGTCTCGAATGACCTGCTCTTGTCATTCAATCTTATGTTTAATCATGGAATACAGTGCAGACATAAAAGAACAAAATCACGTCCTCTACAACAACACGGATGCAGCCAGAAGCCCTAATTCTATGCAAATGAATACAGGAACAGAAAACCAAATACCACATGTTCTCACTTACGAGTGGGAGCTAAACATTGGGTACACATGGGCATAAAAATGGAAACAATAGACACTGGGAATTACTAGAGAAGGAGAGAATGAGGGAGGAAAGGGCTGGAAAACTACCTAATGTGTGCTATGCTCAGTACTTGGGTGATGGGATCATTCATGCCCCAAACTTCAGTGTTACACAATATACACATGTAACATACCTGCACATGTAACCCCCTGAATCAAAAATAAAAGTTGAAATTAGAAGAAGCAAAACCAAAATAGAATTTCAAGGAACAATCTTACATTTCTAAGATTCACTCATGGTTGGTCTACGCAAATGTGATTCATTTATTTTACTTGCTGCGTAATATTCCATTGTGTGACTATACCCTAATTCATTTAACTATTCTTGTATGATGGATATCTGGATTTTTTGCAGTTTTGGTTGCTCTAAATATTATTTTATGTCTCCCAGTGAATACATCTAACAACATCTCTAAGGCACATACCAAGGAGTGGAATACTAAATAGTAGAATATGCAAATGTGCAATTCTACAAGATAATGCCAAATTGTTTTCCAAAGTAGTTACAACAATTTACATCCCCACCATCCTCTGTGGCAACCTTTGTTTCAATCTTGTAAAAATTGAGAACAGTACTAAAAGAATGAAACAGAGGATGAACGTGGTTTGATGTAAGTCAGGAAACAGTGCAAAAGAAGATTGCCCATAGAGGTGCTGCCTACACCAGGAAAGCTAGGCTAGAATCTTTTTCCTACCTGGGTCATTAATCACTGCTGACCTGGCATAGCCCATAGCCACAGGCAACCAATAAAAAATCCACCATGGCTGCCTGGTCCTCAGAGATACTCTCACCCTTGGCTTCTTTCGTGCTACCTTGGCAGAGTCTTATAGTATCTGTCATTGGCTTTGTTCCTATATACAGTCAGTCAACAAGCACTTCTTGAGCGCCTATCAATTACCAGATACTGAAGGTATAGCAGAGATATGACAGGCAAGGCACTTACCCTTACATTCCATTAGATGGAAACATGTAAGAAACAAGTAAACAAAAAGGTGAGTCCAGATTGGGACTCTTGTCATGTACTTGATTTATTTCCTGATAACAGGTAAAGAACTTGGGAAAAGCATTCCAGCCAGAGAGCAAGCACAAAAGCCCTCAAGCTGGATGGAACTGGTATGTCCAAGAGTCGAAAACAAAGCCTTTGGCCAAAGTGTTCTGGAAAACCAGAGTGGCAAAAAAGGAAACTGGAAAAGCAGACAAAGGTCAGATGGTGCAGGGTGCTTTGTAGGCCAGGATGGTGACTAAGTAGCATGGAGTTGGCTGGAGAGAGGCAGAGAGATCCAAGTTCGATCCATCCACAGGACACAGAAGGAGAACTTGGCCGGGAAGGACAGGTAAAAGGGAGAAATGGAGAGGGGTATCTTCAACTGAAATACTCTTTTCCTGCTTAACACCTTTAAAAAATATATTTTATTTTATTTTAGAATTGGGGGTACATGTACGTGTTTGTTACATGAATAGATTGTGTACTGGTGGGGTTTGGGCTTCTAGTGTACCCATCCCCTAAACACTGAACATTTTTCCCTATGGGTAATCTTTCAACCCTCACTCTCCTCCCTCCATCCCTTTTGGAGTCCCTAATGTCCAATATCAATATCCAAATATTCCCATCTTTATGTCCATGTGTACCCATTGTTTAGCTCCCATTTATAAGTGAGAATATGTGGTATTTGGTTTGTTTCTAGATTCGTTCACTTAGGATAATGGCCTCTAGCTGCATCCATGTTGCTGCAAAGGCCATGATTTCATTATTTTTTATGACTGTATAGTATTGTATATATACCACAATTACTTTATCCAGTCAACTGTTTTTTTTTTGTTTTGTTTTGTTTTGTTTTGAGATGGAGTCTTGCTCTGTCACTCAGGCTGTAGTGCAATGGCACAATCTCTGCTCACTGCAACCTCCGCCTCCTGGATTCAAGTGATTCTCCTGCCTCAGCCTCCTGAGTAGCTGAGATTACATGCACCCTCCACTATGGCCAGCTAATTTTTGTATTTTTAGTAGAGATGGGATTTCGCCAGGTTGACCAGGCTGGTCTCGAACTCCTGATCTCAGGTTATCCACCCACCTTTGCCTCCCAAAGTGCTGGGATTACAGGTGTGATCCTGGCCCCCTACTCTGGGATTTTTAATTCTTCCCATCGTGTCTTACTTTTTAGTTAACACTGGGTAATAATACTTATGCCCTGATTGGGATTTCTAAGTTATAAGCACGGCCATCTTTTTTAAAATAATAATTTTTTTTCCTTTGGGTCGACATTTAGTAGTGGGATTGCTGCATTGAATGATAATTTTATTTTTAGTTCTCTGAAAACCTATTTACTGCCTTCCAGAAATTGGTTAAGGCTCATGATCCATGTAATTCACATTTTGCATTTCCCTGGGACACTGCTTCCAGGATGGCTGAGGAAAGAGAAAAGAAACAACAAAAAGAAAGGATGACTTTCTTTCTCTTTCCACCTCGAAGTTTGGACCATCTCTCAACTATTGCCAAACGAAGCTGTGGCTTTAAGGGGGGAGCCTGGACATAGGAATAATGGCCCCAAACCTGCTTGGTAATAATGTGACATATGGGCAGTTGTTTACCCTAAGACTCAGGTTCTTAAGAAGTGAAACTGATGCTAGGAGAGACTTTGAGCTCCTATTGCACATTGGCTGTTGAACATACTTCGTCTCTTTAATCCTGAGAATAATGCTATTTTATGGATGAGAAAGCTGAAACTGAGAGTTGTTGGGACCACGATGCTGAGATTCCAACTAAGGTTCAAGAAGGATTTACAGAGCACTGCCTCAGGGATATTGCGAGCAGTGAGTAAATAAATATGTGTGAAAAGATTCATCAAGCAGAGTGTTCTTTGCAAACATAAGGTATAATTACTTTTTCTATAAAACTCATTTCGAGTTGCTCCCCCACATACTTTCTGTCCAATGAGCTATTTGTTTTTTCCCAAAAGCTTCGTGCACTTTAATGAATACCTCTATTCATACATTTCCTTTTGCTCAAATACCCTTCCCCCTCTTATCTACCAAGTAATCTTATGAATAGCTTTCAAAAGACTTGCTCAGAAATTACTTCCTCTCAAATTTTTCCTACTTTTGTCATGCAAGCAAGACTGATCACCACTTTTTCCAGATTCTGATGGTACCTAAGATATGGACTGTATATGTAGCATTAGCTATTGCCCCACAATAATGTATTAACGATACACCCCAAAACTCTATGACTTCAAACAACAATGATTTTTTTGCTCCTCACAATCTAAGGGTTGGCTGGCAATTGGCTGATCTAGGCTGGGTTCAGCTCCAAACCACACACTGGTTCAGTCTTCCTCATGAAAGTACTACTTGGAATTGCTCCATAGAAGTGAGCTCTTTCTCCAGTGGAAACAGTTGTAAAGTACAGTGGCAAAGGCTTTACAGCCAGGGATATGTGAAGAGTGAAGGTCAATAACTCCATCTGTCTCACGTACCTTTTAAAATGCTCTTGTATGGGCTGGGCATGGTGGCTTATGCCTGTAATCCCTGCACTTTTGGAGGCCGAGGCAGGTGGATCACCAGGTCAAGAGATTGAGTCCATCCTGGCCAACATGGTGAAATCCTGTCTCTACTAAAAATACAAAAATTAGCTGGGCCTGGTGGCCCACTCCTGTAGTCCCAGCTACTCAGGAGGCTGAGGCAGGAGAATCGCTTGAACCTGGGAGGCAAAAGTTGCAGTGATCTAACATCGCGCCACTACATTTCAACCTGGTGACAGAGCGGAACTCCATCTCAAAAAAAAAAAAAAGAAAAGAAAAGAAAAAAAATGCTCTTATATGTATGTGGTGAAGAGGGAACACTTTTATACTGCTGGTGGGAATGTCAACTAGTGCAACCACTACGGAAAACAACTACGGAAGTTTTTACTTAAAGAACTAAAAGTAGAACTACCATTCAATCCAGCAATCTCACTACTGGGTATCTACCCAAAGGAAAAGAACGCATTATATAAAAAAGACACATGCACATGCTTTCGTAGCAGTAAAATTCACAATTGCAAAGATATGGAACCAACCCAAGTGCCCATCAACTAATGAGTGGATAAAGAAAATGTGAAATATATACACCATGGAATACTACTCAGCCATAAAAAGTATGAAATAATGTCTTTTGCAGCAACTTGGATGGAGCTGCAGGCCATTATTCTAAGTGAAGTAACTCCGAAATGGAAAGCTAAATATCATGTGTTCTCATAAGTGGGAGCTAAGCTATGAGAATGCAAAGGCATAAGAATGATATAATAAACTTTGGGGACTCAGCAGGGGAAGCAGGGGATGAGAAACAAAAGACTACATATTGAGAGTCTGGGCTCGGTGGCTCACGCCTGTAATCCCAGCACTTTGGGAGGCTGAGGCGGGCAGATCACCTGAGGTCGGGAGTTCATGATCAGCCTGACCAACATGGAGGAACCCCATCTCTACTAAAAATACAAAATTAGCCAGGTGTGGTGGCACATGCCTGTAATCCCAGCTACTCAGGAGGCTGAGGCAGGAGAATCACTTGAACCCAGGAGGCAGAGGTTGTGGTGAGCTGAGATTGCACCATTGCACTCCAGCCTGGGCAACAAGAACAAAACTCCAACTAAAAACAAAAAACAAAAACAAAAAAAAACCTTCAAAAGACTACATATTGAGTACAGGGTATACTGCTTAGGTGACCCGTGTACAAAAATCTCAGAAATCACCACTAAAGAACTTATACATGTAACCTTTTTGGTTTTTCCACCTGTTCCCCAAAAACCATTGAAATAAAAAAGAAGGAAGGGAGACTCACTAAAAGAAATATGAAAGTCCTCTCAACTAATTGAAAAAAAGAAATGTTCGTATAACCACTTACTCACCAGTTGAGTACCTATTCTGTGCCAGGCACTCTTCTAGGGGCTGTGAACACAGTCAGAAGCAAAAAACAGAGAAGGTGCCTGTGTCTTCATGAAGCTGACATTCTCATGGGAGGGCACAGACAAACAGGCAATAATTTCAACTAGTGGTCAGTACTATAAAGAAAATAAAACCTGGACATCTGAAAGAGTAACAAGAGCAGCAGCGGGAGCAAAGGGGAGCTTAGATGGTGTACTGGGGTTCTCTAGAGGGACAGAACTAATAGGATAGAGGTATATATAAAGGGGAGTTTGTTAAGGAGTATTAACTTAACGATCACAAGGTCCCACAATAGGCTGTCTGCAAGCTGAAGAGCATGGAAGCCAGTCCGAGTCCCAAAGCTGAAGAATATGGAACCTGATGTTTGAGGGCAGGAAGCATCCAGCACGAGAGAAAGATGTAGGCTGGGGGGCTAAGCCAGTCTAGTCTTCACATTCTTCTGCCTGCTTTTTATTTTAGCCACTCTGGCAGCAGATTAAATTGTGCCCACCCACATGAAGGGCGGTCTACCTTTCCCAGTCCACTGACTCAGATGTTAATCTCCTTTGGCAATACCCTCACAGACACACCCAGGAACAATATTTTGCATCCTTCAATCCAATCAAGTTGACACTCAGTATTAACCATCACACATGGGATGATAGGGAACAGCCTTTCTGGAGAAATGACTTTTGAACAGAAATATGAATAATGAAACAGAGCAGATCTCATCAATCATGGGGAGATCTGGGAAAGAGCACTGCAGATAGAGGGACATCTCCTGCGTCTGAGAAACAGAAAGCACCAGTGCAGTGAGGATGCACAACCAGCATCAAAATCACCCGGAAGGCTTCTTAAGACAGATGGCTGGGCCTCACCCCCAGAGCTTTTTATTTGATGGGTCTAGTTCAGGCCCCAAAATTTGCATTTCTAACAAGTACATGGGTGATGTTGATGGCACACTGACTCTACGTTTGCAACTGGTGTGCTTGTATGATCAAGAGAGTGTGGCACAAGGTAAGACCTTGAAGGCTGTGATGAAGAATGTTAATGTTATGTTATGTACAAGGGAAGCCACTGGAGGACATCAAGCAAGGGAGTGATGTGACTTGATGTAGAGTTTGGGAGTTTTTTTCTAGCTTCATTCAGGTATGATTAACAAATTAAAAGTGCATGTGTTTAGGTTTAGTAGAGCTTCTAGAGCCGGGGGGATAAAAACGGTGCAAAAATGGAAGAAAGAAGTTAAGATATTTATGATATCAAACCATCAGTTTTCCAGGGTTCCTACTTGGAGCAATGGGACATACAGAGCTTCCACTGGCAAAGATGAGAATCATGGTGGAGAAGAAAGATTGGTAAGGGAGTGAGGTAGATTTTGAACTCAATTTGAGGTCCCATTCAAGACCACTGTGTTACACACCTCTGGAGGTACATGCACACTGCATATAGTGTGAAAGGCAGCCTGGCAGCACAGAAGAATAACACCTCCTAGAATTGTGCAACGTAGCCCAAATATTCTTCCTCTTCTAAGCTTACATGTTAGTGAAAGAGGCAGGCAATGGGTAGGCAAGATATTTTTAAATGGTGTTTGGTGTCATAAAGAAAATAAACTCTCGGCCGGGCGCGGTGGCTCAAGCCTGTAATCCCAGCACTTTGGGAGGCCGAGACGGGCGGATCACGAGGTCAGGAGATCGAGACCATCCTGGCTAACATGGTGAAACCCCGTCTCTACTGAAAAAATACAAAAAACTAGCCGGGCGCGGTAGCGGGCGCCTGTAGTCCCACCTACTCGGGAGGCTGAGGCAGGAGAATGGCGCAAACCAGGGAGGCAGAGCTTGCAGTGAGCTGAGATCCGGCCACTGCACTCCGGTCTGGGGGACGGAGCGAGACTCCGCCTCAAAAAAAAAGAAAAGAAAAGAAACTCTCAACTCTGCAGATCTGGACAACTTATGATGCTGCTAGCAGTCACTGACTATATGGATGGGGCATTCACATGTTCACTCCTAGGACCTACTTGGTTAAAGAGAGCACATGGAGAATCGTAACTTGTAGGTAAAATATTAGGTGGGTGCAAAAGTAATTGCGGTTTTTACCATTACTTTTAATGCCATTACTTTTAAAAACTACAATTACTTTTGCACCAACCTAATAATAGTAACTAACATTTACTGGCACCTATGATGTGCCAAGCACATTAAGTCCACGTATTAGTTCAAAGAACAATCCTGAGATGTGTGTCCTGATTGTCCTCATTTTAAGTAACTTGCCAGAGGACATACTGCTAGGAAGGGGCAAAGACGGGATTCAAGATAAGGGCTAACTACAGAGCTGGCTCTTGTACACATTCAATGATGTGGCTCTCGGTTACTTACAGGCAGAGTCTGCCTGAAGAAGGTCCATGTCACCCTTGTTCCCTGGCCAGGCTCTGGTATTGCCAAAAAGAAAAATCCCACCTCGCCACGGCCTACATTCTTTGCCAATACATAGCTAAAACTGTCACAGTATCTGTAGCATTAAGAAAACCCCATGCCTGAATCTATATGCCAGACCTTTTACACAGAGAAAATATGGACATTTTCTTTTAATAACGCTACAGGGAAATAATGAAATGGTAGCATTACAAAAACATAATTAGGTCTTCAAGAAAAAAAACATCTCCACTGGAGTCCTATAAAAAGACCACAGGTGTTCGTCATTATTTTTTATTTAGCAGACAGTTTTAGCCATTGTTTGTTTTTTCCTCCATTTATTAAGTTCTGGTATTTTAAGATGATTTGTGTGTAATAATAACAATAATTTCCTGTTTGCCTGTCAGTTGTGAGCTGTTTTAATTACAGATATTCATTTTCAGAAGTTAACTTGGTAAACACACTCATTTGTTATGTTCCCTGTTCATTAAATCAGTTAACACAGCTAGTAACTATGTTAAGTATTTTGCTGTTGGGTTTCAGCAATGTATCTTCATGGATTTCCAATGCTATTTCTCACAAAGACAGACACAGACTTCCTGAGAGTCCCTTCCCATTGGTTTAAAGATGCCAAGTCTTCCATCTCTGCAAGGCCAGGTGCATTACACCCAATGGAGGCATCCACTCGAGACCCTGCATATCACAGTCTGAATCATTAATTCAGACTAAAGTGCAGTGCTTAACAGCCAGAATCATGATATGGGATAAAGGAAGAGGAACATCTTGGCAAGGAAGGATTTGAGTAGACATGCTTGGAGCATACCTGATCACAACCCTGTCTTTGGACAGCCCTCTGCACCCATTCTGCAGAAGCAGAGGGCCTCAGTCACCATGGGGATACCAGATAACCCTGATCCCTGACAGCAGCTAATTATTCCAGGGTTGGACATCAGAGGTCATCAGTTGTCTAACTTAAGCATTTGAAGGATAGAAGCCAATTTGGAGATGTAAAATTCAGAGACAATCAGGGCTGAGTCTCTGAGCCGTAGCAGTCCCAAATCACACACAAACTACTGTTATGGAAAGACATGAAGAGATTAATGATGCGGAGACTCCTCAACAACAGGAGAGCATGCAACCAGGAAAGAAAAAGTAGAGCAAAAGAACATCGCCTGAAGATGTTGCGGCTCCCAAGAAGACCAACCAACTGTTTCTTTGAGACTTTCATGCATCTTTACAATAAACCAGTCACTTAGCTAATTTAGTAGGTCTCTATTAGTCACAACCAAGCATGCTCTGAGCAATACATTTTTAATCATGGTGACTAGGATGACGGTGGGTCCACTAAAAGTGTCACATCTGGTAAATTTCAACTTTCCTAGAAAGCAGCCATGGGTACTGGAACTTGGTCATCCGTCATCAGTCACCTGAGAATTAGATGTTTCATTCAAAGTTTTCCTTTAATAGGGACTATGACTACTGTTGACATGCCAAATCGGGACTAAGGGAAATAAGACATTCTAAGTTGCCAATAGCTAAGTCACAAGGCTCTAGAGGAAATGACTCATCTGAAGTGTGAGTCAGGACAGAGGAATTTGTGTCAAAGGTGCATATTCCCAGTCAGAATGGTGATTATTAAAAAGTCCAGAAACAACAGATGCTGGCAAGGTCGCAAAGAAAAAAGAACGCTTTTACACAGTTGGTGGGAGTGTAAATTAGTTCAGTTATTGTGGAAGATAGTGTGGCGGTTCATCAAAAATCTAGAAGCAGAAATACCACTCAATCTAGCAATTCCATTACTGAGTAGATACCCAATGGTATATAAATCATTGTATTATAAAGATACATGCACGTATATGTTCATGACAGCACAATTCACAATAGCAAAAACGTGGAATCAACCCAAATGCCCAACAATGATAGACTAGATAAAGAAAATTTGGTACATATATGCCATGAAGTACTATGCAGCCATAAAAAAGAATAAGATCCCATCCTTTGCAGGGGTATGGATGGAGCTGGAAACCATTATCCCCAGTGAACTGACACAGGAACAGAAAACCAAACACTGCATGTTCTCACTTATAAGTGGGAGCTGAACAATGAGAATACATGAACTTAGGGAGGGGAACAACACACACTGGGGCCTGTCGGGGGTGAAGTTAGTGGAAGTGAGAGCATCAGGAAGAGTTAATGCATGTGGGACTTAATACCTAGGTGATGGGTTGATCTGTGCAGCAAACCACCATTGGCACACGTTTACCTGTGTGACAAACACGCACATCCTGCACATATACCCCAGAACTTAAAATAGAAGTTGAAGGAAACAAAACAGAATGGATATTCAAAGCAGAACAAAAGTTCAATGAGTTGCCCTGTGTCAATTATTTATAACTACTCTGCCTCACCTCTTTTGGAGCCTTGCTAAGCTTTCCTAAAGAGAAAGATCCATTGGTTGTAGCTAGACCAGCAATGATGAGAAACAATGAGACAAAGGTTTGACATAAGCACAGGGTGATTAGGGAAAATGATATTAGTCTTGTTGAGCTTAAGCCAGGTCATCTAGGTGGAGGCCTCAGACATGAAGGGGCCCCATTAGCTCATCAGAGGGCGCAAGCCAGCATATTTAACAAATCCAAACCAATCTGGTAAGGATTTTCCAAAAGCCTCCAAAACTAGTCCCACACTATTTTCTCCATGATACTTGGCTTTGCTCTACATTCCCTTCCTTTGCAGTTTCAAGTCCTTTATGCTTGGTTCTCCCATCTTTTGATGGCTTCCTCATCTTCTGACTTCTCCTGTAGGTCTCAGTTGTCTCCAGATGCTCTCTCCTTCCAGCCCTCATCGATCCCTAAGTCAATACTGGAAATACATGCTGGAATTCAGGAGGCAGCTTAGTCTCATGCCACACCCAAAAGTATAGATGGAACACCACTGACACCACAGAATCATGGAGGTGCTGGGTCAGCAGAGAAGGAATTTTGGCAGCAAGGCCCCCAGAAGAGGTGGATGATGATAGCACCTAGAATGTATGTGAAGAGTTATAGACTTCAAAGCGAAGGAAACTTGAAAGGAAGGAGAAATGTTGAAGTAAAACAGAAGAGTGATGAGATATCTCCCTTTAGAGATCTCTGTAAAGTAGAAGTGTGCTATGAGTGCAGGGCTCAGAAGTAGAATTACAGGCATGAACAGAAGACTAAATATTTGAAGAAGGTAGTGTCTATATACTTGCTGTCTTGGCTGGGCGCGGTGGCTCATACCTGTAATCCCAGCATGTTGGGAGGCTGAGGCGGGGGGATCACAAGTTCAGGAGATTGAGACCATCCTGGCCAACATGGTGAAACCCCGTCTCTACTAAAAAATACCAAAAAATTAGCCGGTCGTGGTGGCTGACGCCTGTAGTCCCAGCTACTCGGAAGGCTGAGACAGGAGAATTGCATGAACCCAGAAGGCCGAGCTTACAGGGAGCCGAGATCGCGCCACTGCACTCCAGCCTGGGCCACAGAGTGAGACTCCGTCTCAAAAAAAAAAGACTTGCTTTCTTAAACAAATAGAGTAATTGCTGTGCTGGAGCTCTGTAGGTTTTTGCCAATACTGCATCCATTCTCCTTCCCCTGGTAATAGCACCTAATTGTGATTTGCAAATCCCAGTAGATACAATCTTATTGGGACAGTTAATCAGAGGGTCCCACCCTTCCCTTCCCAAGGAGTATGCACATGACCCAAGCTGGGCCAATCAAAGGTCTAATTTGAATTCTGAATACAGTAACACAAAGACTGAAAACTGTTGGTGCTGATTTTTTCTGATGGTGGCACCAGAAGGGACCTACTCTCCAGAACCAAGGAGGAATTCTGGTGACAATTTTTACAGAGGTCTTATTCTCTCACTCTTCCTTGAATTTTGTGAACCAATACGTATCTTTCCAAGAACATCGTTTTTGGCTTATAGTAATCAGACCCAAGTTCTGTTGCTTATAACTTAGAACTCCCAACCAAGGCATAAGTAGCATTACCCAGTGTTAACTAAAAAGTAAGACATGATGGGAAGAATTAAGAATCCCAGAAGAGGGGGCCAGGCTCACGCTTGTAATCCCAGCAGTTTAGCAGGCCAAGGCGGGCAGATTTCTTGAGGTCAGAAGTTCAAGACAAGCCTGGCCAACATGGTGAAACCCAGTCTCTACCAAAAATACAAAAATTAGCCAAGCATGGTGGGTGTGTGCCTGTATTCCCAGCTACTCGGAGGCTGAGGCAGGAGAATCGCTTAAACCCGGGAGGCAGAGGTTGCAGTGAGCCAAGATCATGTCAATTCACTCCAGACTGGGTGACAGATTCTGTCTCAAAAAAAAAGAATTCCAGAATGGGGATTCCACTTTCAGCATTGCCACTACCACTAAAACCCTGGGCAAGTTTGAGTAAGTCCCTCAAGCTCACGAAGCTTCATTTCAGACAGCTGTAGAAGAAAAGATTGACTAAAAAGCTGCAAAAGTCCTTTTCCATCTTCATAGAAATAGTTTTACCCCTATCTCTTATTTTAAAGAGTCTCTAGTCTCCATTCCCTGACATCCACTGTCAAAGGACTTTAAGCATAGCAAAGAAAAGAAACACATCATATCCCCTTCTAATAGACATGGGACTCGGAATTCATTCATAAAGAGAATGCCAAATCTCATGTATGAGCCCATTTTGTTAAGCAATAGAAATTTAATATGATTTCATTATTTTTTCATTCTTTCATGTGGCATCTGCTAAGTACTTCTTGCACAGGTTTTACATTCTCTATGAGGTGAAAAAGGAAGTCAGGACCTAATCTCTGTCCTCAAGAAGCCTGACATTTAGTGGAGGAGGTACATGAAATCCCTAGACAATATTTCCAGGAGGTCTGAAATCACATACCCAGCACCTACCAGGTGCCAACTATATATAGTAGGTGCTTAATAATTGTTGATTGAATGAGGTATAATATATGTGTACATACTGCTATGTAGTTTATAATAATAATTCAAAATGATGAGAAGATTAAATATTTATTTTGCAACTACTGTGCACTTCTACTACATGATAGTTTGACATGAGCTTCAGTTTTTAAAATGTTGTTCAAGAGATCAATTGAAAGGTGAGTATTTGCATTTCAAAAAAAGAATATTCCTACCTGAAAAAAAGTGTATTTAAAGAGTCTAACACATTTACAATAGATTTTTCTTTGTGTGGAAGCTTAAGGACATTGTTATGAATAAATGAAGGTAAACCTGAACTTAACATGCCAAGACATAACTTCATCCAAAAACTTCCACCTGTCCCTTAGACGCCAGTGTAATAGCACTTGACATACAGCAGTGTTAAGCAGATGAAGCTGTTAAAGCCGCAGGCCACTCACCAGGCCTGTCAACACGCGGAGGTCTCAGTAACACAGGGGACTTTTGATTCAGGAGGCAAAGTTCACCCCGAAGATCACAGTGCCTTAGGGAGGAACGAAAGCCTTCTGGTATGGCCAAGTGGACAAGACCAGGGAAAACCTGGACAGAAAATGCAATAAAATTAAAATGCAATGGGAGTGAACTGTGGTGGCAGCAAGCATAATCTTCTTGGTGTCTTTAGCAGTGTTAATGGATCCACTTACGGCACAGATGGTGGTTTTCAGAAAAGTCATTTTTTTCTCTAACAAATTCATGACTAAACTAAAAAGACCACTATCAACTTCATTATGCTTTCCAATTGACTTGCTTTAAGGGTTATTCTTTTATTATAGCTCTTAAGCTCCCATTTCTTTTTTAAAGTGCTTCTTTTAATACCAATTTTCACAGCACTAAGAAATTTAACACTCTTCAGTGGTTATATTAATGGCAAGGAACTGTTGCAGGTTGAAGAGTAGCATGAAAGACACTGGTATTGGTCATTTGTTATCTCATCTACCACAAGTTACCGACCCGGATCCCAGGGGGTGACATTGAGGACAGTGGTGATGAGAGAAAGCTGGTGACATATCTCCTTTCTACAACATAAGAGTTATGACACACAGCACATTCCATATTGCTCTCTTCAAACACAATCCTACTTCAAGCCTCTCCTATCTAAGTGTGCCCAGTTAGCTCTTTCAAGTGACCAGAAGATCTAATTAATTGCACAAACAAATCCATGAGTATTTTACAAACATCATCGCAAGTAACTGTAAACACGAAGATAAAACAGTTTGTACAACATGGGGTAAGCCAGAGTCCTGAGCCAACCAAACAATTAGATTTTTTCAAAGTGAAATTGACTTGGAGGAAGATCAGATTTCATAGGAATAAAGAAATTACTTATTGTAATATTACTTATAAAAGCTAAATTGAAATAAATTTCCCAGCAATGGGCAAACAATTAACCATATCTGCTCAGCTATTAAAAAGAAGATTGGGATGAAGCACAGTGGCTCACGCCTGTAATCCCAGCAGTTTGGGAGGCTGAGGTGGGCGGATTGCTTGAGGTCAGAAGTTCAAGACCAGCCTGGTCAACATGATGAAACCCTGTCTCTATCAAAAATACAAAAATTAGCTGGGCATAGTGGATCATGCCTATAGTTCCAGCTACTTGGGAGGCTGAGGAAGAGAATCACTTGAACTCAGGAAGCATAGGTTGCAGTGAGCCGAGATCATACCACTGCACTCTAGCCTGGACAACAGAGTAAGACTCTGTCTCAGAAAAAAAAAAAAAAAAGGAAGAAGAAGAAGATTGGGAAGAATATGCACAACTATGGAGAATCATTCTAATGTTAAGAGAAAATCCAAGACACAAAATATCTAAAAACCAGATAATACAATTACATATGACACTTGATATATAGGGAAAGTCCTAGTAGAAATATGTGAAGGTACCATCGATAGTTGTCTATGGGGGCAAGGTTACACACATGTGCTTGTAAACTCCCATTTTTCTATTTTCCAATCTTATTTCAATGGTGCTTACCTATTTAAACTCATAATGAAGAAATTTTAATATTTTATCTCACGTGAAGAAAAGATAGTAATCATTCACACAGAGATTTTGGTGGCAAAAAACTTGTTTACAGGGATTTGGATTCTGTGTGAAGTCCTCTATGCTATGGCTTTTGGACTGTTTTGACAACCTTCCATTGAAAAATCACATTTTGCATCAAAGCTAGTTAGAGGAAAGGCTGCATGCTCCAACTCTTCCATTTTACGGATGGAAGAACTGAGGTTCAGAAATCCCTTACCTGAGACCTAGGGAGATGCCTCTTCCCTCAGCTCCCTCACCTCTCAACCAGATCATTCCTTACAAGGCAAATCCTCACCCACAGCAGAAATCTAAGACTCAAAGAAAATAAAATAAAATTTAGACCCCACTTAAATCAGGCATAATCAAATTGTTTCACTCTATTTTGCCGTTATGTTCCAAATCAGTCTCAAACTCTGCTGCTGTGTTAGCTTTAAGGTGACAATTCCTCCCCACACACACAAAAAAATTTATATTTTATGTATTTATTTTGTAGAGATGGGATCTTGCTATGTTGTCCAGGCTTGTCTCAAACACCTGCTTCAAGCAATCCTCCCATCTCGGCCTCTGAAAGTGCTAGGATTACAAGCATGAACCACTGCGCCTGGCCCTAATTCTTAATTTATAAGAGGAACACTGTGGCCTCACCTTTTTGTTTTGAGGCCCACTCCTGGTTATGGGTGCTATGTGATGGTGTGTGCAAGTGACTACAGTTTTGAGCTCTTGTCTCCTTATTTGGCTGAGAAAACTCTGGAATCTGCCTTTGCCCTGCTTCACCGTGACATAGGCAGTGCACGGTCTAGATGTTCCGTCCATATGGAGAGGCACAGAGAAGCCCGCATTATCTAGGAAACAGGACCTTGATTGGAACACTCAAAAAAAAAAAAAAAAAAAAAAAAGTGGCTTGTTTAATCCACTCCTGGAGGGAAGGCGGGAAATAACATATTGAAATATCAGAGGAAAATTAAAGTGCTTTTCAATGAAAGGTTGACTTTTTTGAGAAAGTTTTCTCCCCTCCTTTCGTCAGAGACATTTCTCCTCTTTGGAAATGGAGAGCAATTATTTTTTATTCAACCTGTCTTTAATTTTTATCTCACGTGAAGAAAGAACAGTGATCACTCACAAAGAGGTTTTAATGACAGCAAAAATGGTCTCATGATTGATCATTTCATATCACGCATTCCACCTGGAGCGCTTGCAGGCCACCAGCCTGGGAGCGCCTCTCCCTGCACAAGCTGGGGGCAGGCCTCGCGGGCTTTGTGTAGGGGAGCCAGTCTTTGAACAAAAAAAAGAAAACAGGAACAAAGGGCCACAATTAGAGGCACTTTTAGAGATGGGAGAAATAAAGACTCAGACTGCGAAATATTTGAGTACTTTTGAATGTACTTTAAACTTTTAAACTCTCTCATCATTTCTCAAAACCTGATTTTTAATGAGGGACACTGCAGACAGAGAGAGAGAGAGATACTAAAAAAAAAAGAAGAAAAGAAAATCTGAATGAACAATCAGGAGAGTCCTTAAAAATCAGGGACATTTGAAAGAAGTGACATCTATTTGTAATTCAAACTTTGAGTTAAAACAATGTTGAACTATAAGAAAATTGTTCTTTGTCTTAATGTGCAGTTTCTCTCTAAGTTATCCTTAATGCTATATTTATCTCTTTTTTTGTTTTTCTTTTGAGACGGAGTTTTGCTCTTGTTGCCCAGGCTGGAGTATAGTGGCGCAATCTCGGCTCACTACACCCTCCGCCTACTGGGTTCAAGTGATTCTCCTGCTTCGGCCTCCTGAATAGCTGGGATTACAGGCACCCGCCACCATGCCTGGCTAATTTTTGTATTTTTAATAGAGATGAGGTTTTACCATGTTGGCCAGGCTGGTCTTGAACTCCTAACCTCAGGCGATCCACCCACCTCAGCTCCCAAAGTGCTGGGATTACAGGCATGAGCCACCATGCCTGGCCTTTATCTCATTTCAGTTCTGATTTCCCAACACAGTCTTCTCTGTAGCAGAGTCTTATTTAAAATGGGCCATCACATATCCCTGTGGAAAATGTTATTTTCTTTCCATGGACTTCCAAGTTTCCAGGGTGCTGACTGACACTGCTACTCCAAGCCTCCCAGTAAAATGCCCACAAAAGTCCTAGGGTATCTACAACACTGTGAATCAAAGGTTGAAAAAATAAATAAATAAAAAGACCCAAAGACAGGGAGAATCGATTCTCACTCTGTCATTAAGTGAGACGGATATAGAAACACATAACATACTCTCTAACCAAAACAAAAAGGTTAGCAAGTAAGGTAAGAGAGGTAAGGTAAGAGAATTTTTAACTCCCTTTCAGTAAGGTTAGAGAATTTTTAACTCCCTTTCACTACCTATGGCCCAACTATATGACCCAAGGGTTGAACTGATAGAAAAACAGCCACTTCTCCATCTCTGACATTTCTAAGTAGAGCCCCGAGCTTCTCTCCATCAGCTTTCTTTCCATCCACTTGGAGTATCAGAATCCAGTATGCAATGTGGCATGGTGGAACACAGAAAGGGTGGACCAGAAGTGTGTTTTGTCTGGTTTGGTTTTGTTTGAGACAGAGTCTCCCTCTGTTGCCAAGGCTGGAGTGCAGTGGCATGATCTTGGCTCACTGCAACTTCTGCCTCCCAGATTCAAGTGATTCTCCTGCCTCAGCCTCCTGTGTAGCTGGGATTACAGGTGCGCGCCACCATGCCCAGCTAATTTTTGTATTTTTAGTAGAGACAGGGTTTCACCATCTTGGTCAGGATGGTCTCGAACTCCTAACCTCAAGATCCACCCCCCTCGGCCTGAACAGGGGTGTTTTTGTAGCTGGAGCTACACTGTTTCACAGGAATAGCATAAGAAATAAGAATAGAAAACAAAAAGTGCTGGGAGCCGTGGGAGGTATTGGAGAGAGAGTAGTTTTCATTTCATATGCTACTCAAAATACTGGGAGTAATCTGTGGCTCAATTTTAAATCAGGTTGTAACACAATCTGTAAAAGAGACAAAAATAATATATAGCAGCCTAATGGCCAATATGCAACTGATTTGCTTTCATTAAAACAAAGGCACATAACTTACATGCAAATACATGCACACATGCACACACATACACATACACTCCTATTCCAGTCATATCTTTCTCATCATGAAGGCCTGGGAAAAATCTTAGCTATGAAAGCAGGAGAGATGAGGTAGGATTCTTTAAAAATACAGAAGCCCAGAGAAACAACAAAAGCATCACTCAGAGCTGAGTGTTTAGAAATGGTTTGAAACATTCTTCTAATCTGAAAAAAATAAAAATCAAATCCTGGAGAGTGTCAGAGGATTTTAGTACTTAACTTTAAAAAAATGTTTAGTAACTCACTTTGGCTACCTCAACAAGAGTTTCCCAAAAGTGACAAGTGGTGTTAGCCATTATCATTTGGCTTCACTTCCTCGTCTTAAGACAGGAATGTGATAATGACATTTCTTGAAAGACTACAATAAAGAGAAGACATTAAAATAACTCAGATGGTCTGCCTGAAACATTCTCTGAGACCAAAAAGAAGTCACATGCATTTATTATACGGCAGAAGTGGCAAATATGAGGAGGACTGGGGAAGGATCCTGTTAAATGAACTCTTTCGCTTCTATTGTGTTAACATTTCCCTGCATGACCCAAACGAACTCTCAGGCTTGGGGAAAGAAGTTCTTCCTCAAAACCGATTTTGTAATTAGATATCTAAAGAAAGACAAGCTAGTGTACGTCCCTGAATATCAGAGCATCTCAAATGCCTGATATTTCTGATTTTGTGCTTTTAAAATGTAAAAGTATAAAAGTCCTTAGGAGAATCATTGCCTCCATGGAAAAGTACCGCTTAAGAAACCCAAGTCAACTTATTCTTTTGGGGACTTTTATATCAGAACTATTTTGGTCATACAAGTTCTAGAAAAGTCATTGTTAGGAGTACAGCACATTTTCCAGAACTAAACTGCTTCTAGGAATATCAAGGCACAAACTGGCCATTTTACTGAGACAGCTTGTCTTCCCACTGTCCAGAAACTTTTCTCTACAAGAAAAGTCCTGATACTGAACAAAAATTCATCTAACTACATTCAACCAAATTCTATGGAGTCCTGAGCAGGAATTCAAGGGAAATAATTGTAGAATTTCCAGAGACACAATATAGAAATCCTGTTTCATAAGGGTTCCAAAAAAGAGTTCATGAGAAGAAAATCCAAACATGATCTTTGGGGATCTAATTAATAATCTTAATAATAACCTTAGGTATCAAGTGTCTCTTGTGAGTGGCACCAGGGAGCCATTCCATCCAACATTCTTCTCCCTCCAGACATTCTCTACAGCACTGGACACAGTTGATCACTCCCACTATGTTAATAGCCTTCTCTTGGCTGCAGTGACATCACAGTCTGCTGACTCCCTCCACCTCAATGGCCACTACGACTCAATATTTTCCTCCAGGCCATCTCTAAATGTTGGCACAACATATGAACTTGAACATTAAGGGCTTTCTCTTCTCCATCTAAAGCTCTCCAGAGCTGATTTACATATGTTTTAGTCTCGTGGTTTTAAACACTCTATATACAGAGGAGTTCCGGGCTCTCACCTGAGCTACCAACTCTGGGTCCAAGTGCCTATTTGGCATTGATGCAGGTGCTGCCCCTCTCCCTATCTTGCCATATCACCAGCTGCCAGCACCTACATCTCTTTATCTAAGGGCTTTCTCTGACTACTAGAGGATGCTACAGCTGCACACATAGCAGGCAGGAGCTAGTGCCAGGAAATTCATTTTCCCTCAGGAACAGCCTTCAATCTACAGCTGCTTGGAGAAACAGCTTCTCAACATCGCTGATTATTAGAGAAATGTAAATCAGAACCACAATCAGATATCATCTCATGCCAGTCAGTATGGCTATTATTAAAAAGTCAAAAAAACAAACAAACAAAAAGATGCTGGCAAGGTTGTGGAGAGAAAGGAATGCTTTTACACTGTTGGTGGGAGTGTAAATTAATTCAACCATTGTGGAAGACAGTGTGGTGATTCCTTAAACCTACAGGCAGAAATACCATTTGACCAAGCAATCCTATTACTGGGTATATACCCAAAGGAACATAAATCATTCTATTATAAGATACGAGCACACATATATTCACTACAGCACTATTCACAATAGCAAAGACATGGAATCAACCTAAATGTCCATTAATGATAGGCTGGATAAAGAAAATGTGGTACATATACACCGTGGAAGACTATGCAGCCATAAAAAGGAACGAGAGCACATCCTTTTCAGAGACATTGATGGAGCTGGAAGCCATTATCCTCAGCAAACTAACTCAGGAACAGAAAGCCAAACACCATATGTTCACATTTATAAGTGGGAGCTGAACAATGAGAACACATGGTCATGGGGAGGAGAACAACACACGCCGGGGCCTGGGTTGGGGGAGAGCATCAGAAGGAATAGCTAAGCGATGCCAGGCTTAATACCTAGGTGATGGGATGACCTGTGCAGCAAATCATCATGGCACACTTTTACCTGTGTAACAAAACTGCACACCCTGCACATGTACCCTTGAACTTAAAATAAAAGTTGAAGTTAAAAAAAAGAAGCCCAGCTTCCTTGACACTCAGGTGGAATAGCACTGAGGTGCATGTTCTACACCCACTCACAGGGTTCCCCCATGCGCTTAAGCTTCAGTGGCCCTTAGTGGTCACTTGCTTGATCAGGTACCCTGGATCTGTTGCCTTCCTTCCTTCCTCACCTTCCCCTCCCTCCCTCACCTTCCCCCTCCCATATCAGTGTTTCCTGGAACCACTTTCTCAACAATCTAACTGCACTCAAATCTTTATCTCAGGGACTTCTGGAGGAAACTCAAACTAAAATAGCATCACTATCCATATATGAACCCCTCCCCACCCCCTTCTCTCCTAGTTTCTCAAACAAAAAACTAGGAGCTATTCTTGATATCTTAGCTCAAGCTACTCTAACAAAAATACTATAGATGAGGTGGTTTAAACAACAGAATTGTATTTCTCCCAGTTCTGGGGGCTGGAAGTCCAAGACTAAAATGCTGGCCAACCTGGTTTCTGGTCAGAGCCCCCTTTCTGGTTTGCCGACGGCCGCTTCTCATTGTATCTTCACACAGTAGAGACAGAAAGCTCTAGTATCTTTCTCTTCTTGTAAGAACACTAATCCCATCCTGGGAGCTCCACCCTCATGAGCTTATTTCCAAGCCTAATCACCTCCCAAAGGACCAACCTTCTCAATCCCATTGGGGGTTGGGGTTCCAGATGCATTTGAGGGAAACATAAACATGGAGTCAATAACACCCCATGTTCTTCCGCTTTTCTTCTCTAGTCCTATTGTCCAATGACTTTTGTTTGAACTACAGCAACAGCCTCCCATGTAGCCTCCCTGCCTCTATTCTTGCCTCCCTACTCAGATTATGTTCTCCACAAAACATCCAGAGTGATCTCGTAAAAACTTAAGTCAGATCAACTCACTTCCTTGCTTTAAATATCACAATGGCTTCCCATGATACATTGGGTGTGATCTAAACCCCTGCTCACATGTTCCCCAACCCAGGCCCCAGTGTGTGCTGTTCTCCGCCCCGCAATGTGTCCACATGCTCTCATCACGCTGCTCCCACTTATAAGTGAGAACATACCGTGTTTGGCTTTCTGAACCTGAGTTAGATTGCTGAGGATAACGGCTTCCAACTCCATCCATGTCCCTGGAAATGACATGATCTCATTCCCCTTTATGGTTGCATAGTCTTCCATGGTGTATATGTACCACATTTTCTTCTTCTAGTCTGTCATTGATCTAAATGCATAGCTTCACAATCTAGCCCCTGCCTCTCTCTGCAACTCATTTCGTGCCACTCTCCTCTTGCTCACTCCACTCCAAACATCCTTGGAACTCTCCTTCAGGGATGCAAAGCTCATGCCTGACTTAGGATCTGGGATTGGTTTCCCTCTGCCCAAGATGCTCTGCCCACAAATATTTTCATGACAGATCCTTTGCCATTCATGTCTCTGCTCAAATGTTCCCTTTTCACAGACACGTACCAGATATGCAGTCTCAGAAGTAATACCCATCCCTCTCTATTACACACTCTGCTTCTCAATCCTTGTCACCACCTGAAACCCTAATTTACTTGCTCTTATCTGTCTTCCTATGCCATCACATCAGCTTTTGTCTGCCATAGGCACCTCTGTAACCTCGGCCTCTGGAACTGTGCCAGACACACAGCAGATGCTCAAAAATACTTCTTGAGTGACTGCACGCTACATGTGAAGCACCATGCTAGGTGCTTTACAGCTACAAGGAAAGCATTGCTGTCGACATTTTCCACTCTGACCTTCAATTTTTCCATCTATAAAGTGGCTTGCCAAAGATCACTCAACTAATTAGTGGGGATAACTGCCTACTCATGGATGCTGAGAGTTAGGAATGAGGGCTCCTTGTTAATTGTTTCAGTTAAAACAGCCAAAGTCATGAACAGCTGCCACATCCAGAAAATTCACATAATTAGGTCACACATTTGGCCTAAATTTCCTACCTTCTTATATCCATTTTCGAAGATACTAAACTTGAGGACACCAGTACCTTGGTATATAAAAAGGCATATAGAACAGAATTGTGAGTGGAAGCATTCTTATTTAAATCCTAAAAATGCAAATATATTGTCTCTATGCTAAAGAGACAAACTTAATCAGAGACTTTGAAAATTAGATTTCACTGACATAAAAGTTACCAAATGACAGCAGGGTCTTATGATAGTGTTTTTATCAGAATTTACACTTCAGAACCTCTCTTGGTGAGTGAGACTATTTTTAGCATCCTTTTGATAGGTTGGGCTTGCTGGATGATCAAGGCCCAGTAGGAAGAGTGTGCATGTGTGTGTGTGTGCACGCGTGCGTGTGCATAGGTGTGTTTGTATTTTATATATATATATGTATATGTATATATAATTCTTTATTACTTTTAGCATGCTTTATTATGATAAAGTGCATGTTTTTCAAACTGTCAAAGGACTTTCAGAATTTAGAATCCCAGGCACAGTCCACATAAAGCCTTTGTATGGTTTCCTACTTAATAAGGGAATTACTTGAACTAAAAATTGTTTGGCTAGCTAATCACAGTTTGGTTACAGAAGATTCGATTCTGATGACAAACTTACTTCTTGACCAACCCAGTGTTCTATGAGAGTGTTTGCAGATGAGAAAGATTATCTCAAAAGAAGCAACCTCAGAACTGAGGGAGGAAAAACCCTTTACTTTTAATAAATTCATTGTACTGATTTGTACATCTCTTACTCAGTAAGAATTCTATCAATAGAAGTTAGATGAGAAAAGACTATGTCTCTATAACCATGAGGTATATTTGAGTTAACAGCTGGAAACCAAATCAGATATATGGACACTATGGACATTCCCAAGATAACTGCACGTTTTGTTCATTGTAATCCAGATGCCAGCCCTTGAATGGAGGGGAAGGAATCAGCGGATAAAACTCCCACCTCCCATCCTTTGGGTGGACATTCCTGGAAGGTGTTCTATTTGCTTCTCAGGAGTCCTGGTAAATTTGAACATTCACTGCGAAAGCAGCAACCTCAATTACACACCCTTGTGTCTACTTTTCCTCCTTTACTGTTGCCCTCTTCCTGTTTCCTCACTCCAACCTCCTAGGGGCACATTCACCCAAGTCTTTGTCTCAGGTTTTCAGGGTAGTCTAATTAAGACACGATTCACTGGAGTTTGTATACGTGAATTAAAGTAATCATGTCTTCTATTTTATATAGTACCTTACTTCTTCCAATTTCCAAAGAAATTTCACATACTTCTTCATTGAGATCTCTTAGAAATGTCCAGGATTGTTAATGGAGGAAAGGTTATCTTTCTCATTTGGACAGTTGAGGAAGCTGAGATGCAGAGGTGAAAAGAGGCTTGTCCAAGATTTCAGGGGTTGTACATGGTATGGCTGGGATATCATCACCAACCTGGGGCTGACAGCAAATCCTTAGCCCTATCCAATGCACTTTTATTTATCTCAACTGCCCCCTTCATTGTCTGCCTGGCACCCTTCTTTCACTTGTCCTACAAGAGTTAGTTCCAGCCTCATTGAGTCCAAGGAGACTGCCTTGAGTATTTGTTTTTTTGATGGGGTTTTACTCTTGTTGCCCAGGCTGGAGTGCAAAGGCACTATCTCAGCTCACTGCAACCTCCACCTCCTGGGCCTTAAGCTCTTTTAAGGGGAAAGACCAGGTCTCGCTGGTTGTATTAGGATTCTCCAGAGAAAAAGAAGATAGATAGATAGATAGATAGATAGATAGATAGATAGATAGATAGATAGATAGATGATAGATA
>NW_012115722.1:1920170-1978951 GCF_000951035.1 Colobus angolensis palliatus | reverse complement strand
CCTCCATCAAGGTCAAGACACTTTTGTAAGCAATGATGCTCATCATTTAGTTCATCCCTAAAGAATTGAGGGCCCTGGCAACTGAATCACATCAGTAGTCTTTTTTATATTATTAACTGATGAAAAAACTGGTGCCCTTAAATAATTTTTTAAGATTTGGGGGAAAAACAAAACCAGAATGAGCCAAATTAAGACTGTGAGGTGGATGCTTAATGACTTTCTATTGAAATCATCCCCAAATTGCCCTTGTTTCATGAAAGGAATGAGCAGCATTGTCATGGTGGAGAAGGATTCTCTGGTGAAGCTCTCCTAGGCATTTTTTTCTGCTAAAACTTTAGCTAACTTTTTCAAAACAGTGTCATAATAAGCAGATGTCATCATTCTTTAGCCCTCCAGAAAGTCAACAAGCAAAATGCCTTGAACATCCCAAAAAACTGTTGCCATGACCTTTGCTTTTGGCTAGTCCACTTTTGTTTCAACTGGAACACTTCCACCGCTTGGTAGCCATTGCTTTCATTGTGTTTTGTCTTCAGGATTGTGCTGGTAAAGTCATACTTTCTTTCCTGCTACAATTCTTCAAAAAAATGTTTCAGGATCTTGATCCTACTTTTTAAAAATTTCCATTGAAAGCCCTGCTTTTATCTGCAACTGATCTGGGTCCAATGGTTTTGGCACTCATTGAGTAGAGTTTGCTCAACTTCAATTTTCAGTCAGAATTATGTAATTTGAACCAATTGAAATGTCTATGTTTTTGGTTATAGTTTCTGCTGTTAATAATTGATCCCCTTCAATTAGGGCACAAACAAGATTAATTTTTTCCTCAAAAATTGATGCAAATAGTCTGCTGCTACAGGCTTCATCTTTAACATTGGCTCATTCCTTCTTAAAACAAGTTGCTCATTTGTAAACTGCTGATTTCTTTGGGGCATTGACCTTATATACTTTTCATAAAGCATCAATGATTTTAACATTCTTCCATTCCAACTTCACCATAAATTTAATGCTTGTTCTTGCTTCAATTTTATCAGAATTCATATTGCTCTGATAGTCTCTTTTCAAACTGATGTCTTATCCTTCTTAGTGCCTCAAACTAGATCCTGTTCAGAAATGTTATAACAAGTTAGTACATGTTTATTTTCATGCCAAAACATTTTAAATACATGCATTGTTTTTTCATAATACGCATTTTCCATGAACTTTTTGAAGACCCTTTGTATTATAATGAATTGGCTTATGCAATTACGGAGGATGAGAAACCCCAAGACCTGCAATTAGCAAGCTGGAGACTTAGGAGAATCAATGTGTATTTCTCGTCCAAGTCTGAATGCCTCACTCTTTGAGTCATTCTCACCCTGCCCTTATGACCTGTTTACCTGTCTGACCGCCCATCCGTCTGTGAGCCCCCTTCAGAAATCTCAGAAATCACCACTAAAGAACTTACTCATGTAACCAAAACCCAAAACTATTGAAATCAAAAAAGAAAAAACTATTGACATTAAAAGAAAACGATTGAAATAAAATTATCTCAAAGCTATTGAAATAAAAAGAAAAAATAAATCACGTTAGTCATCTCCATCTCTCCTGCACCTAGGAGAGCATCACATGCTATTAAGCTGGTACTTAATAGCATTTCCTGAATGAATGAATGAATGAATGAATGAGAACTTTACATTCCTAAGAATACTATGACACTAGGCATAGGAAAACCTAGCTGGAAGAAAACTCTGGAATGAGATCACAGAAGAATCAAATCCACAAAGAGACAAACATGGAGCACAAGCTTTTACTAAGCCATTATTGGTTATCATAATCCAACAACTGTAGTTATATATAATAAATATTAACTATGTCACGACTAATGATAAACAATGTACACCTGGTAGTTTTTACCATATAATGATGGTTTTTTCACAGAAAGAGCAGATAATCATGAACAAGTTCTATAACCTTTGTGTACCTTGGGTTTCTCATTAATAATAGTAATAATAATAATAACAATAATAATAGCTTCATATATCAAGGACTGACTTTGTGCCAGAGCTGCCACATTGCATTGTCATCTATGAGACTGGTGCCCTGTAGAGGTGCAGTTCACAATTAACATGGTTTTACCTGATGGTCCTATGTTGTACTAAGCACCTCATGTGTAGTGTCTCCTTTAATCACTCTCAACAACTCTGAAAAATATAAAATTACAGGTTCCATATTACAAATAAGGAAGAAAGTCTAGAGAGGTCAAGTGATTTATTCAGTATCACACAGCCATAGGCTATGAAATCAGGATGTGCACCTCCTATGGAATCTAGCTCTGTGGCTTCCAGTATTAACCTTGGACAACACTTTATAGTATTACTGCAAAGTTATAATAAACTCCTAGAAAAGAAACATTTTACGAAGAGTAAAGTCAATATATCTTTTAAAATTATTTTTATCATGACTTTTCCTTGATTGTCAACCTGTGATGGTCAAAACCTGAGAGGTTTTATAAATAACCTGGGAAAATTTCTAAGGCATCTTTACAAATGCATCTTTTATAACCTGAACATGAACTGTACATAAGGGAGAAATAGAATAAATCCCAGCCATGATTGATGTTTCTTATCAATAATGATAAATATAGAATGATTCAGAGCAAAGAGGAGACACAGTTAGAATCTGTCGAACGGGGAGTCACAGAATTTCCTTCCTTCAAAAAAGTTCTGGAAAATGTACTGAAAAAATCCTCAAAGGCATCAATTCAGCAGCAGCCCAACTATGGTCGAGTGATGAATTTCCAGGGGTTCGAGCTAGAAACAACCAATTCCCCCCACTCCAAGTTTAACTTGAGTTGTCCAAGAGACCCTTTTTCCTAGAACACTGTTTTTCAGCCATCAGTATGAACTGTGAGTATGTAATGTACATTTGATCATCCTATATAGATTTTTGTAAAAATGGAAGGAGGAAGGGGGTTATGTAGATTTTGAATATTCGTCTAAGACCCACAGAGAATCTATCCAAAGACGCATGTGGAAAGTTGGTTTCATTAGCTTAAAGAGAAAAAAAATTAAAAATACAGTGACACTTAAAAAGCTACAGATTTCAGAAAATGAAGGATTCCATGAGTTTTTCAGATAACTGATGCTTACCCCATTAAGCACCAAAATGCCTTTTTATTTTAATCTGCTTGGTTAACTCTTTCAAATACATTTTCTAATTTTCTTTGTAATAAAAATATATAAGATATATTTAGATAATGCCTGCAGGACTTGGGACCTTCATTATGAATCTCAGTTATCATATCCGAAGACATATCATCAATCTTACTATGATACTCCCAGAACCATTTCTCCCTTGGGAAATGGAAGGGTCTTGAATGGGTGCACTTTCTACATGGTTCTGTCTGCCTTGAAGATGTTTTCTTCCCCTTTCTTCTGTCCAACAGCTACCTCTTAGGACTGCCCTTCCTGTGCCCTGGTAAGTCTAATCTGTCACCATACTTGAGATCAGGGGTGGGCAATTACAGTCTGCGGATCAAATCCAGCCTGCTGCTTATTTTGTAAATAAAGTTTTATTGGAACACAGCCATGTGCATTTCTTTCCATATTGCCAGTGGCTGCTTTCACTCACCAACAGGCCAAGTGGAGTAACTGCAACCAAGGCCACATGGCCCTGCAAAGCCTACAATATTTACTATCTGCTCTTTACAGGAAGAGTTTGCCAGCTCCTATTTTAGATTCATGGATAAGTCAGAGTCTTTTAGAAAAATCTCCTCTCTTTCTGGAAAAAATAAGGTGCTTGGCAACACCTGTGCTCCTAGTAACTGAAAGGCTGTTTTTCACTTCCATCCATCTATGTTTCCAAATGTGTCCTGGGAGGTTGAGGAGGCTACAAGACTAACCTTCAAAGAAGGGAGCATTTCCAAGACTTTTAAAATTATAAAATTCCATTATATTTGATGCTAGATTCCAATGCCTCAAAAACAATATTTATGTGTTCCTGTAATAGAGCTGTCTCTATCACCTTAAACCAGGTGTCATTTGGAGAAGATCTGATGCCTTCAAGTAATTGAGCACACAGCTAGCCCCAACCCTCAAAGACCAGCTAGAGTCACTGACTTAAATAATAATAGAAAAATGAGATGCAAAAGAAAGAAATAGGAAATCACTCAATTTAAAAAACAAATTTTAAGGAACAACAACTGAATCAAACCTGTCCCTGAGATTTACAGAGGAGAAATCAACCAAAGACATTGTTTAAAAATGAACATGGCATTTTAACCCAAAGCAGATTTCCAGCTAGAGGGATTACAGCATATGGTATTTCGCACACAAAAGGTAATTAAGAACTGCCTTGGAAAAGAGCTTTTGTAGCCACCTCATCAGTGACCTAGCAGGCTGGTTTGTATCACTTACTATTCATTACTGTCAGTAAGAACAAAACAGGGTATGATTAATGCAGTCCAGTGCAATGAATTCCAACAGAAGATGATGCCTTGAAAAAAAATGCAGTTCAAAAAAAAGACCATCATTTATGAAGGCTAGGGATTCTATTTGCATTTTATACCTATAGTATTGTTATAATTATTATTATTACTAACAAAGTAATGAGCATTTAAACACTGCCTAATACCAGTCTGTATGCTATATGTGTGTTAGTTCATTTACTTCTCAAAAAATTCTGTGAATTAGATATTAACATTATTCCTAATCAACAGGTAAGGAAACAGATTCAAAAGGGCAGATAACCTGCCCAGTGCAAGAGTCTGAATTCACAACCAAGCCTGAGTGACTCCCAAGGCCACACTCTGCATCTTAGTTCTACGATACCCTATCACTCATTTTACTTGGGTTTAGAAATTTGCAGCTAGACATTTAAGATACTCCAATACAGTCTATTACATCAGTGTTGTCCAATAGAAATACAATAAAAGCCATATGTATAACTTTATATTTTCTAAGTAACCACATTCAAAAAAGGAAAATTAAATAAGTGGAATTAATTTTAATAATATGTTTCTATTTAGCACAATATATCCAAAACATTATCAACATATAAATAAACTATTAATAAGATGCTTTGTATTATTTTTATGTTACACTTTCTAAGTCTGATGAGGTTTATACTTACAGTTCATCGCAATTTGGACACTAAAATTTCATTAAAAAGTACATGATCTATATCTAAATGTCATAAAATTTACAGTTGAAAAAAGTAAATTTATGTTTCAAACATGCTTAAAAGTTTTCCAATACTTGAATGAGGTGTGTCCTTAAATTTAAGCTTCAATTAATTACATTAAAATTCAAACTTCAGTCCCTTAGCTACACTAGTCATTCAAGTGCTAAATAGCCAGAAATAGCTAGTGGCTACTATGTATTGACAGTAAAACTTTATATCCTACTTTTCACACCCTAAGTACTGGAGAAAATTCAGCAAGTGGCAAAGGGCATGGGTAAATTTTTTAAAAAATTAAAAGAGGACAAATTGGGAATCTAAGGACTGGATTTCTCTGATTCTGAGTGTTCAGAATTATGTGACCTTGGGTAAGCCATTCAACCTCTCTGGCCCTTTCTTATCCTCTTTGCAAAACAGGGTTAATAAGAGCTAGTCTATCTACCTCTTAAAGCTTTTTGTTAAGATTAAATAAGATGGTATCCTTGAAAAAAATCAAAAATTTAATTACCATATCAATGTTAGATCCTCTGATCAGCCTATCTACTTTTCATGATGAGTAACTCGAATTCTGTCAGGTTACAGGTTAATGTCAAACCAAGTCATACCAGCATAAATCGCCATTCCAGTGAGGGAAGGACTATAAGAGCAATAATTGAAGTATTGCAACTTGGACTTGTGTGAAAATCTCTAAATTATTACCTCCTTAAGGTTATAGGGACTGTAACAAAGTTGTGACTCAATAAATATGAGTTAAATTCTTTAATAAATGATGTAATAAATCTCTTAGCCAGTTGGCCTGATTGAAATAGCAGGTTTATCTAATTTGGTTGCATGGCAATCTAACTGTATGTCTAAAATATTTACATTTTTCCTGTAAGATACATAATGTCTTGGTGGTCTGTACACCTCCAGTGGGGCTGGGATTGGAAGTGGCCCAGCCTGATGACTGGAAACATGGAAGGATTCCTCCCTTCCCAGAGCAGAAGCCAGCAAAGTGTGTTCCATAGGATAGTAATAGGTGTGAGCCAAACTTTTAAAGAATGGTACCTTGGCCAAGGAAGTCTTGGAAAAAGAGAACTAATTTTCTTAAATTCTGAAATTCTTAGAGCTTTTAATGTTTTAAAGTGTGTTGGGAATCACCAAGTGGAAGAATCTAGTCTACAGAATTTACCAAATTCATTTGACCAGGGAAACTCTTTTACTTGGAGTACCTTATAAAACTATTATCCGGAGAAATCCCGACTGGGAAATGTTATAGAGAAAGATTAATGTCCCAACATTTTTCAAAATAACTAAAAACTTATTATTAACACAAACTAGTGGTGCCAAAAGACAGAAACCTGGGAGATTGACTTGTCAGCAGTAGATCTCTGGTTTCAAGCACAGCTGAATTCTGGAGCTCAAATATGGTCATCGGCATTCTGTTCCTCTCCAGGCCTTAGTATCCCTATCCATTGTGTGGGCTTCCTTCCCAGGCTTCACAGGGTAGCCCTGGAGTGCCTCCTCTCACTTGCTCAAGCAAAAACCCTAAGATTTCTCTGATTGAGCCTAATTGGCTTGGCTTAAGTGTGTCCACCCCTGACCCAATCACTGTGGCCAGAGGACGAAAATTCTCTGAGTGGCCAGAGCAAGTCACGCATTCCACCGCTGTGACTCCGCATAGAATTAATACTTCCCAAAGCACAAGGGCTAACAGAAGAGGAACAGGGAAGTCTCCAGGGAAAATCTAGGGGACTCTTACTAGAAGGTAGGAAAATGGATGTAGAGAGACTGAAATGACAAATCTGCATGACAATAATTAATTTCCTGAATTTCCAAAAAGCAAGTCATTTTCTGGCTGGTTTGGGGAATGTCCCCTCACGTTGAGTTGATTAAAATTCCTAAGCTAAAATAACAGCTGAGAAGGATGTGAGATCTCCAGAACGCTTCAGGATCTAACCCAACTAGTAAACCTTGTTCCGTGCTATTTATTTCCCTTTCTGGGTCTCACTCTGTCACTCAGGCTGGAGTGTAGTGGCGTGATCAAGGTTCACTGCAGCCTCAACTACCTGGGCTCAAACAATCCTCTCACCTCACCTTCCTGAGTAGCTGGGACAACAGGTGTGTGCCACCAGGCCCAGACAATGTTTTAATTTTTTTTTTTTTTTTTTTTTTTTTGTGGAGATGGGGTCTTGTCATGTTTCCCAGGCTGTTCTCCAACTCCTGAGCTCAAATGATCCTCCTGCCTCAGCCTCCCAAAGAACTGAGATTATAGGCGTGAGCCACCATGCCCTGCCCGTTTCTGTGATAGCTGTGGCTGTAGTCATCAAATTAGATGGCAGAGTGCCATCTATTCCGTGTTTTTCTTCTATATGTTAATTCCTATTTCCCAAGACTAAGGAATAAGTAATAAGGAATAAGAAGAGCCAAATATATGCTCATTTCCTTCTTGACAGATCCCAAGTGTAAGTCTCTTAGTCCTGTGATCTACATAAGAAACAGTGTGATTTCACCGCAGTTACTTCCCTATTGTTCATTATTGTACATTGTATCACAGTATTAAGGAAACTGTTAAAAATAACAGGTTCTCATGTTCTTAACCTGTGAAAGAGCTAAATATTTATCTGCCGTAATGGGAAACGTTTAAGTCTGTGCCATGCAGCATAATGGCTACCAGCCATCTGTAACTAGGAAGCACTTGAACTGTGGCTAGTTAGGACTGAGACTTTCTCTAAGTTTAAAATGCACAATAAATTTCAAAGAGTACAAAAAATGTGAAATATCTCATTAATGATTTTTATATTGGTTGCATATTGAAATGATAATATTTTAGATACTTTGGATTAAACAACATACAGTCATGTATTGTTTAACAATGGGAATATGCTCTGAGAAATGCATTTCATCATTGTACAAACAGCATAGAGTGCACTTACACAAACCTGGATGGTATAGCTACTATACACCTCTGCTACAAACCTGTAGAGCATGTTACTCTACTGAATACTGTAGTCAACTGTAACACAATGGTAAGCATTTGTGTGTCTACAACATATCTAAACATAGAAAAAGTACAGTAAAAATATGATATAAAAGATTTTTAAAATAGTGCACATGTATAGGGTGCTTACCATGGATGAGGCTTGCAGAATTGGAAGCAGTTCTGGGCAAGTCAGTAATAGTGAGTGAATGTGAAGACCTAGGACATTATTGCACACTACTGTAGACTTTATAAACTCTGTACACATTAAAATTATTTTCAAAGTATTTTTCCTTCTTCAATAATAAATTAACCTTAGCTTACTGTAACTTTTTTACTTTATAAACTTTTTCGCTTTATAAACTTTTTCATTTTTTGACTCTTGTAATAACACTTAGCTTAAAACAAAAACTCATTTTACATCTGTAAAAAAACTTTATATTTTTATTCTATAAGCGTTTATATTTTAATGTGTTCTATTTTTATTTTTGAAGTTTTTGTTAAAAACTAAGACATAAACATACATTAGCCTCAGTCTACACAAGGTCAGGGTCATCAAGTTCACCATCTTTCACCTCCACGTCTTCTCCCACTAGAAGGTCTTCCGGGACAACAACACGCATGGAGCTGTCATCTCTGACATCTAATGCCTTCTGGAACACCTCCTGAAGGACCTGCTTGAGGCTTTTCTGGAGGAGTAGGTTTATTTACACAAGCCTCACCACAAACACACGGGTAATGCAAGCACCACAACATTACCATAGCTACAGAGTTAAAACTGGTATGAGTCACTGGGTGATAGGAATTTTTCAGCTCCACTATCATCTTATGAGGCAACCATCATATATGCAGTCCATCATAGGCTGAAACATCATATGATTGCATATTATTAAAATTAATCTCTCCTATTTCTACTTTTTAACAATGCGGCTAATAGAAACGTTTAAGTCACATAGGTAGTTTTCATTACATTTCCTTTATTTCATGTACATCATCTTTTTAAATTTTATTTTGTGTTCTTTTATTTTATTTTGAGACAGGGACTCAGTCTGTCACCCAGACTGGACTGCAGTGGCATGACCATGGCTCAGCTCACCGCAGCCTCAACCCCTTAGGTTGAAGTGATCCTCCCACCTCAGCCTCCTAAGTAGCTGGAACTACAGGCATGCGATGTCACATCATGCTGTTTTTTGTATTTTTTTCTAGAGATGGGGTTTCATCATGTTGCCCAGGCTGATCTCAAATTCCTGGACTCAAGCAATCCACCTGCCTCAACCTCCCAAAGTTCTGGGATTACAGGCATGAGCCACCATGCCCAGTCCATCTTTTTATTTTTTAGATCAGTTTTAGGTTCACAGTGAAGCAGTTCTGATGGTACAAACACTTACCATATACTCCCAGCCCATACAAATCCACAGCCTCACTCATTACGAACAACCTCCACCAGAATGACACATTTGTTACAATCAAATCTATATTGACAAATCATTATTACCCAAAATCCATAGCTTACATTAGGGTTCACTCTTGCTGTTGTATATTCTATGGATTATGAAAAATGTATGCTAACATGTATCTATAATATCATTATCATATCACATAGATTCATTTCACTGTCCTAAAAATTTTCTGTGCTCCATGCATTCGTCCTTTCTTCTCCTCTAACCCTTGGCAGTCACTGATCTTTTTACTGCCTCCATAGTTTTGCCTTTTCCAGAATGTTAGAGTTGGAATCATACAGTACACAGCCTTTCTAGATTGGCTTCTTTCACTCAGTAATATGCATTTAAGTTTCCTCCATATCTTCTTGTGGCTTGATAGCTCATTTCTTTTCAGGGTTGAGTAATATTCCATTGTCTTAGTTTTTATTATAGTTCTATCGGATGGCACTGCTCTAGGTAATTCTTAAGACTGGCAAAGAAACAGTAGTAGGAGCACTTTTCAGATATGGAAGTAAATACCACAAGAGATAGCTAGAAGAGCTAAATGTGGTTGCCTCTAGGAAGCAGGGCTGATGATTTTTGGGTTAAGCCATTTATGTATGATCTAAATTATCTTTGATTATACTGTTTCATCACTTTGATTTTTAAAATTTTGGCAGCTGCAAAATAATAATTAAGCATTTCAGGGGACTTTATTGAGACATTTTATAGTGAAGGTGGGCACTTGTTTATAACTGCTTCAGTTTTGTTCCAAGCTCAAGGCCTGTGCTCCTTAGCCAGGAGAATGGCTCAGAGTCACCTGGGAAGCTTTAATAGAAATATATAAGTCTGGGAACCAGCCTAGAGTTTCAAGCACGCTATTTTTTCCCAAAGATTCAAGGTAATTCTGTTAGTCATACCTAATTCAGAACTTCTGGTCTATGACATAGAACTCTGAGATCTCATGGTAAGTGTGCTAACAGAGGCAAACCTATTTACTGAGGAAAATCTTGGCAGAGTCTATAGACATTCTATAGGTAACAGGTGCACCTTTCTTTGGTTCATCTTAAAATCAGGAGTGTCCTTTTCAGGCTCCTCAGTTTTACCCTCAGGAATATATTCAACACATTATGGCTTAGTACTTTTTGCTCCCACAGAATAGCTTCAAGGCAGGTATTTGTCAAGGTGTTACCTGAAATGCACCACCACTCAGCACATATCTAAAGCCCAACTCAGGGAAATTTTTGTTTGTTTGTTTGTTTTGATACACTGTCTTGCTCTATCACCCTGACTGGAGTACAGTGGAGTAATCATGGCTCACTGGAACCTCGACCTCCTGGCCTCAAGCAATCCTCCTGCCTCAGTCTCCCGAGTTGCTGGGACTACAGGCATGTGACACCATACCCAGCTAAATTTTGTATTCTTGTAGACATGGGATCTCCCCATGTTGCCTAGGCTGGCAACTCAGGAAAATATTAGTGAAAGATTTCAAGAGAGATACACAATCCAGCCATTTCTCTAGATCAGGGCTTCTCACTACATGGTGCACAGACTATCTGCATGGAAAGCAACTGGGGTTTCCAAATAAGACACAGATTCTCTTCTTCCAGGCCCAAAGCATGGTTGCATTTTGCCACCCCCTTGCAGTTAGGCATGACCACAAGACTTGCTTTAAGCAATGAAATGAACTTGGGAAGTAACATACATATCTTCCAGGTGGAAGCTTTAGGAACCAATATGCAATTTGCCCCAGGCTTTGTTCTGCTTTGGCAATCATGGAAGCATGGAGGTGGAGCCTGGGTTCCTGAAAACAGAAGCCATAGAGCAGAGACACCACTACCCATCACCCACCCCTGACTTCCTCTGCTGACCTGCAGGGGTTATGGAACATGAGCAAGAAAAACACCTTTGTTATTTTAGTCTGCTTAGTTTTGGAAGTTGCTTGTTTCTGTAGCATAATCTGGTTTATTCCTACACATGGGGAGAGGAGGAAGACCTGACAACTTTTATTTGCTGGGTGAATCTTATGCACAGTGAAGTTGGAGAACCACTACGTTCGTGTGCTGAGCTCTTTTCTTGGCTTAAGCAAGAGCAAGAGAAAACTGCCTGTCTAGACTGCACATTTGGCCCCTATAGAAATGCTTCTGCTGCTTAGTACTGGGCCATTGGCCTTCAGGGAGGTACAAGTATAAAGAAAAGCCCAATTAATTGATTGTGTTTCTTAAAGATCTATTGAAGACTCTTGTCTGTGAATTATAGTGTCCTCTTAGTGAGGGCCCAGAGGGAAAAACTCACTCTGGTGTCAATACCAAGGGCAGTTTGGCTTCTCCTGAGTCATTAATATGTTTCTAATCTAATGGTTGCCAAGAATTATGGCATTAATCCTAGAAGGAGCCTCCAAGCCAAATGCATGGCTCCACTCTAGCAAAGTGCCAGATTTCATAGCACATTCATTTTGTGGGTCACCCATGCCTTTATTTTATTTTTCTGAACCTATTTCCCCCTTTCCACCAATTTTTCTGACTCACCCATTCTTATTTTATTTTGAATTATGTATTTTTGCAAGCTGCCTTAATTCTTTTCAGGAAAAAGGTAGGACATGAATAAAAATATGTATGCAAGCATGCATACATAAATAACAGGCCCTTATTTCCAGAGGTACAATAATGAACCTCAACTTGCTTTTTAATGATGCCAGGAAGGGAGGAAAGAAAAGAGAGGGAAGAAAGTGAGGAGGGGACGGGGGAAGGCTGTGAAGCCACAGTATTCGTGTTCTGGCTCCTAGTTAATAGGCAGCAGAGGAAAGCAACTTTATCTTCAAGATAAATGTTATAAATTGCACATAATGAAATAAGGTCTTATTTTCCCACCTTTTGGTTTCTTATTTTTAAGATATACAGTCCTGTGTCAACCAAAATATCTAGACTTATAGCACACGATTCTATTCAGCTTGTAGAACAAATTCACTGGTACTGTCGATTTTTATTTTAATTATTTGTATAGAGTGGAAAGGAATGGCCTGATTTATTACCGAGTTGGACTCCAATGGCAATATTATTATAGTTGCAACAGATGAATAAACCAATATATTTCTTAGAGCCATAAAACAACCAGCTGCATGTCAGAGAAAATTGTTCTCCAAAACAACTGAAAAAAAAATACATCAAGGGAAATAGTGGCCTCTTTAACCTCCCAAAGTATTCCAAAGAAAACAGGACTCCCACAAACCAGGAAAAATTCATTTCAACAAACTCACTTTCCATTTATCTGCTGAAATTAAACATTCACCAAAATAATTTATAGTATTGTCTCCAGCATTGATTTGTTATTGCATTTGAATGTGCTTTTTAAAAAAATCAGTAGCCGCAGAAGATCACTGTTCTTCAATAGCCCAAAGTTTGACATGCTGATGCAGCCTTCGGCAGCAAGCTACAGGATTAAGTTGATCAGAACTATGTACCATGATGACATTTTAATGCCTGATCAGAACAGAACTGTTCTTTGCAATTTGCTTTGAAGGGGAAATGACGAGAGACGGGGCAGAAATGGGAAGAGGGGTTTTGCATCCATCTTTGCTTATCTACAGCATGCACACCAACCCTGCATGGGCTTCTCACAATGAGAAGCAGACCACAGAGAGTAGGTAAAAGTCAAGGGTAGCATTGAACACCTCTCCTGAAGCTTTCATTGGATTAGTGGAACTCAGTCTGTGCTGACTGCCAGGCCTCAGAGTAACCAGAGCTTCCTGGCACTGTTACCCACTGACATGCCAGTGTTGATTTTTCTGGTGTGTTTTCTATTTGTCTCTGTTTCAAGCAATGCCTCTAGATGGGCCACACACCTCAAAACATGCAGAACTACCCTGTGAATGTGAGATGTGAGTTTTCAAGAAATGTGTGGCCATTAAGACCTCAGGCTCTAGAATCAAAAACTCTGAATGAAATCCTGGTTTCATACATTTCTTGCTATGTGTTTTTGGCAAGTTCCCTGACCTCCCCAAGGCATACTTTTCTCCTCTGCTGAGTGGCAATATTGATGCCACTCATGAATGGTTGTTGAGAGGACTTCATGCAATGCATTTAGCACAGTGCCTAGCTCACTCACAGTAACAACAGCAGCTCCAGTTGGTTGTTTCCGGCAAACTCAATCATTTCTAAATTATACACACAACCTTTTGTGCCAATAGCCAGTTCCAAATTCTCTCATCAGGTCTGTACTTGGTTGTATGGGAGTTCTCTACAAGTACTTAACAGTTTCTCGGAATGTCCTATTGGAAAATCTGTCTGTCAACGTAAGTACTACATCATCTTAATACAGAGAAGATAAAGCACATGCTAGGAAACATGGAATGTAAATGCTACAGGCCTAAAAATACTAGTATGCCCACCAGATGCCCAGGGCTGTCAAACATCAAGCTTTATGCTTGTGGGCAGCAAAATGTGAAAACAATAACCACCACCACAATTACAATTGCTAACATTTACGCAACACTTACTATATCCCAGGCACTACACTAAGCCCTTTTTATGCTCACTTGATCATCACAACAGCCCTATAAGGTGATTATAGCTGCATCTCCATCGCACAAAAGAAGAAACTGGCTAAAGAGGTCAAGCAACTTTCCCAAACTAGGAAGCGACTAAGTGAGAATTCAAACCCAAGTTGGGGTAATTCCACAGCCCATGCTTCCAACCAGCCCTTAGTGAGAATCTGATTTGCTGGTCACCCGTGTTCTGGTTCGTCCCCTTTCAGGTTGTTCTTGCTCCTGCTATTGGTGAGGAACTAATACGGCCCCTCTTGCTTCTGCTGTAGGTGCAATTCATTCAAGAAGCTCATTTCCAAAGGCACTGTCATTATTTAAAGGAACGACTCCAATCATGGGAACCTCTGGCTTTGAAAGAATGGATTCTCCATCACCGAGAATTCAACGTACACTGTTCAGGCACTGTAGAAATATATCAAATTATTTAAAAGATTATCTCTGCTCTGAAGGAATTCCCCTTTAAAACCAAATGCCCAGATGAAAGAGTTCCTCATCCACAAACACCCCCAGACTTAAAGGGAAACATAGCACAAAGGTCAGAGTAAAGAAGACCTTTTTTCTGAATGCCAATCTTCCCTCCGCATAATTAATTAATTAATTAATTAATAGCTAAAAAGCCTCCAACTCATCCAGCCTGAATACCTCGTCTCCAGCTCAAAGTAGACAATGACCAAGATCAAAAGAGCAAAAACTATATGATCTAAACCTCTCTCAACTGTGAAAGAAAAACATTCATATTTATTTATTCCTTATTCCAAAAAAAAATTCATTTCTAACTCTAAAAGCATTCATAGTTTCTTCAGGCCATTGTTCTGATTTGGTGCAATTCATCACAGGGTGATAACATGCTGATGATGTGTTACACTAATACATCCTTACATTGGTAATGCTCTAATGATCTGGCAGGCTCCTAAATCACCAGAGAGCTGTCACTCCCATGATGTGTTACTCAGAGATACGGCTCTGATCAGGGGAAGGCATCCAGGAACTCAACAATGAGAGAATTATATTTTTTGACTTCAGAATTTCTGGACTATAAATAACATTCTCTTTCATAGAAAATAGAAAACTCAACCTAAAATCAAGAGAAGCAGCAAAATTTCTTGTATTTTGGAATATACCAGAGATACAAAAATAAGCACATATATTAGTGGAAGCCTTGGCTGTGTGGTGGAGGAACTTACTGATAAGAAAATGATTTCTGAAGTATCAATGGGGTGCTGAATATGTTTCCAAAAGGTAATCAGTTGGGCGCTTATGGACCCATTTATCACTGATGTGGATTTCATCAATGCCTTAAAATAAACAGCGCTAAAACGTGAGCCAAGAGAAAAATAACAGAGTGGGGGACAGGTACCCTCTTCACACTGTTGGCAGGAGAGTAAATTGACACAACCTTTCAGAGGGCAATTTAGTAACATTTATGAAAATTTGAAGCATATATACTCTGGACCCAGCAGTTGCATTTCTGAAAATCTATCCAGCAGACATATTCGCACACATACAGAAGGACATATATGGGTAAGAACACTTACTGTAGCAATTGCTGCAACTGACCAAAAAAAAAAAGAAAAAACAGAAATCACCTAAATATCCATCAATAGTGGAGTGCTTAAATATATCAGTGAGAATCCATTCTATGAAGTTTATGTGGCCATTAAAAATTATGATGTGGATCAATGGCCTTGAAAGTGTTACAGAGAATTGTAGAGTTATCAGATTTCTGTGTGAATCAGAATCACCTGGGGAGCTAATAAAGAATACAGAAGCCTGGCCGGGTGTGGTGGCTCACGCCTGTAATCCCAGCACTTTGGGAAGCCAAAGCAGGTGGATTGCCTGAGGTCACAAATTCAAGACCAGTCTGGCCAACATGGTGAAACCCAGTCTCTACTAAAAATATGAAAAAATTAGCCAGGCATGGTGGCATGCACCTATAATGCCAGCTACTTGGGAGGCTAAGGCAAGGGAATTGCTTGAAACAGGGAGGTGAAGATTGCAATGAGCCGAGATCACACAACTGCACTCCAGCCTGGGCAAGACTCCATCTCAAAAACAAAAAAGAAAAGAAAATACAGAGGCCCAGGCTTATTGAAGTAGAGTAAGGCCTGGGCCTCTGTATTTTCATCAAGTTCCCTATGCTTGATGAAAGTTCCCTATGCTTGAGAGTTGTGAGATACACGAAACTCAACTCTGATGAGAACCACTTTTCTAGGATACCCTGGAGACGCATCAGAAATCCTATACTTTCACTCTGTCTCATCCAGGGAAGTTTTGTGTGTGTGTGTGTGTGTGTGTTTAATTATAGCTCTAGTAATGTTTTATTTTATCTTTTATTGATATGTAATATTATACATAGTTATGGGTACATGTGTTTGTTTATGCATAGAATGTGTAGTGAACAAATTAGGGTATTTGGGGTGTCCACCACCTTGGGTACTTACCATTTCTATGTGTTAGGTACATTTCAAGTCCTTTGTTCTGGCTACTTTGAAATATATAATACATTGCTGTTAACTATGGTCACTATACTCTGCTAATTTTCAGCACCATTTATTGAAAGAGGTATTCTTCTTCAAGGAGAACTACTAAACACTGTTCAAGGAAATAAGAGAGGACACAAACAAATGGAAAAACATTCCATGCTCATGGATAGGAAGAATCATTAGAACTTATATCTTCTATATATAACTGTATGCCTGTACCCACTAACCACCCTGTCTTCATCCCCGCCCCCTGCCCGCCGCCACTCACACACCCTTTCCAGCCTCTGGTATCTATCTTTCCATTCTCTATCTCCATGAGATTTACATGTTTAAATCCCACATGTAAGTGAAAACACACAATGTCTGTCTTTCTGCGCCTGGCATATTTCACTTAACATAATGACCTGCAGTTCCATCCATGTTGCTGCAAATGACATGATTTCCTTTTTTGTAGTGTTCTATTGTGCATATATATATATATCACTTTTTATCCATTTGTTCATTGTGGACACAGGTTGATTTTATATCTTTGTATTGTGAATAGTGCTGCAGTAGATATGTGAGTGTTTTCTTTAGAGACAGGGTCTCACTCTGTCACCCAAGGTAGAATCATAGCTCACTGTAACCTTGAACTCCTGGGCTCAAGAGTTCCTCCCACCTCAACTTCTTGAGTTGGTAGGACTACAGGCATTCACTACAAAATGGGCTTTATTATTATTATTATTATTATTTAGAAATGAGGTCTAACTACATTGCCCAAGCTAGTCGTAAACTGCTGGTGTCAGCTTATCCCCTAAACTGGACCTCCCAAAGTGCTGGAATTACAGGCATGAGCCACCAGGCCCAGCCTTTCACCCACTTTTTCATGGGATTATTGGTTTTGTTTACTGTTGAGATGTTTGAGTTCCTTGTATATTCTAAATATTGGTTCTTGTCAGATGAAGAGTTTGAAAATTTTTTCTTCCATTTGAGAGATTATCTCTTCACTCTTGATTATTTCCTTTGCTGTGCAGAAGCTTTTTAGTTTAATATGGTCACATTTGCCTGTTTTGGTTTTTCTCTCTCTGTGCTTTTGAGGTCTTAGCCGTAAAATCTTCAGCTAGACCAATGTCCTGAAGTGTTTTCCCTATGTTTCCTTCTAGCAGTTGGATAGTTTGGGGCCTTACACTTAAGTCTTTAATCAATCTTAAGTTGATTTATGTGTATGGTGAGAGATAGGGGTCCAGTTTCATTTTTCTGCATATGGTTATCCAATTTTTCATTGCCATTTAATGAAAAAGGTATCCTTCTTCAAGGAGAACTACAAAACACTGCTCAAGGAAATAAGAGAGGACATTCCATGCTCACGGATAGGAAGAATCAGTATCATGAAAATGGCCATACTGCCCAAAGTAACTTATAGATTCAAGGCTATACCCATCAAGCTACCACTGACTTTCTTCACAGAATTGGAAAAAAATACTTTAAATTTCATATGGAACCAAAAAAGAGCCTGCATAGCCAAGACAATCCTAAGCAAAAAGAACAAAGCTTGGAGGCATCATGCTACCTGACTTCAAACTATACTACAAGGCTACAGTAATCAAAACAGCATGGTACTGGTACCAAAACAGACACATAGATCAATGGAACAGAACAGAGGCCTCAGAAATAATACCACACGTCTACAACCATCTGATCTTTGACAAACCTGACAAAAACAAGCAATAGTAAAAGGATTCCCTATTTAATAAATGGTGTTAAGAAAACTGGCTAGCCATAGGCAGAAAGCTGAAACTGGATCCCTTCCTTACACCTTATACAAAAATTAACTCAAGATGGATTAAAGACTTAAATGTAAGACCTAAAACCATAAAAATCCTAGAAGAAAACCTAGGCAATAGTTTTCAGGACATAGGCATGGGCAAAGACTTCATGACTAAAACACCAAAAGCAATGGCAACAAAAGTGAACACTGACAAATGGGATCTAATTAAATTAAAGAGCTCCTGCACAGAAAAAAAAAAAATAATAATCAGAGTGTCCAGGTGTGGTGGCTCACACCTGTAATCCCAGCAATTTGGGGGGCTGAGGCAGGCAGATCATGAGGTCAGGAGTTCAAGACCAGTCTGACCAATATGGTGAAACCCCCTTCTCTAATAAAAATACAAAAACTAGCTGGGTGTGGTGGTGTGCACCTGTAGTCCCAGCTACTCAGAATGCTGAGGCAGGAGAATCACTTGAATCTGGGAAGCGGAGGTTGCAGTGAGCCAAGATTGAGCCACTGCACTCCAGCCTGGGTGACAGAGGAAGACTCCATCTCCAAAAAAAAGAAAGAAAAAAAAAAGAAACTGTCATCAGAGTGAACAGGCAACCTACAGAATGGGAGTAAATTTCTGTAATCTATCCATCTAACAAAGGGCTAATATCCAGAATCTACAAAGAACTTAAACAAATATACAAGAAAAAAACAAACAACACCATCAAAAAGTGGGCAAAGGATATGAACAGACACTTCTCCAAAAAGACGTTTATGCAGCCAATAAACCTATGAAAAAAAGCTCATCATCACTGGTCATTAGACAAATGCAAATCAAAACCACAATGAGATATTATCTCACACCAGTTAGAATGGCATTCATTAAAGAGTCAGGAAACAATAGATGCCAGAGAGGATGTGGAGAAATAGGAATGCTTTTACACTGTTGGTGGGAATGCAAATTAGTTCAACCATTGTGGAAGACAGTGTGGTGATTCCTCAAGGATCTGGAACTAGAAATACCATTTGACCCAGCAAACTCATTACTGGATATACACCCAAAGGATGATAAATCATTCTACTATAAAGACACATGCACATGCACACGTATGTTTATTGCAGCACTATTCACAATAGCAAAGACTTGGAACCAACCCAAATACCCATCAATGATAGACTGAATAAAAAAAATGTGGCACATATACACCATGGAATACTATGCAGCTATAAAAAAGGATGAGTTCATGTCCTTCGCAGGGACATGGATGAAGCTGGAAACCATCATTCTCAACAAACTAACACAAGAACAGAAAACCAAACACTGCCTGTTCTCACTTATAAGTGGGAGTTGAACAATGAGAACACAGGGACATGGGGGTGGGGTGGTGCATCACACACCAGGGCCTGTTGGGAGGTGGGGAGCTGGGGAAGGGATACCATTAGGAGAAATACCTAATGTAGATGACGGGTTGATGGGTGCAGCAAACTACCATGGCATGTGTATACCTATGTAACAAACCTGTATGTTCTGTACATGTACCCCAAAACTTAAAGTATAATTTAAAAAAGAAAGAAAAAGGTATCCTTTTTCCCAGTGTACGTTTTTAGTATCTTTATTGGATATCAGATAGCTGTAAATACATGGGTTTATTCCTGGCTCCTCTAATCTGTTCTATTGGTCTATGTGTCTGTTTTTATGCCAACACTATGCTGCTTTAGTTACTATAGCCTTGTGATCTACTTTAAAGTTGGATAGTGTGATGCCTCCAGCTTGGTTATTTTTATTCAAGATGGCTTTGGCTATTCAAGCTACTTTTTGCTTTTACACAAATTTTAGGATTATTTTTCTTAAAAAAAAATGCATTGGTATTTTGATAGGGATTACATTGACTCTGTAGACTGCTTTGGGAAGTATGGTCATTTTAACAATGTTAATTCTTCTAATCCACGAGCATGGGATGTCATTCCATTTGTTTGCATCCTCCTCAATTTCTTTCATCAGTGTTTTGTAGTTTTCCTTATAGAGACCTTTCATCTTTTTAGTTACATTTATTCTAGGTATTTCACATTTCTTGTAGCCATTGTGCATCCCATATTGTAAATGGGACTGCCTTTTCAATTTCTTTCTCAGCTAGCTCATTATTGATGTATAGAAATACTACTGATTTTTGTATAATGATATTTTACTGTATTTCTGAATGAGTTTCTAAGGTCTAAAAGCTTTTTCACAGAGTCCTTAGGTTTTTCCAAACATAAGTGCATATAATCAGCATAGAGGGACAATTTGACTTCCTCTTTTCCAATTTGGATGCCTTTTTTTCTTGCCTGATTGCTCTGGCTAGGACTTCCAGTACTATGTTGAATAGGAGTGGTGGAAGTGGGCATCCTTGTCTTGCTGCAGTTCTTAGAGGAAAGGCTTTTCAGTTTTTCCCCATTCAGTATAATCTTAGCTGTGGGTTTGTCCTATGTGGCTTTCATTATGTTGAGATGTGTTTCTTCTAAGCCTAGTGTTTCAAAAGTTTTTATCATGAAGGGATGGTAAATTGTATAAAATTCTCTTTCTGCATCTTTTGAGATAATCATATGCTTTTTGTCCTTCATTCTATTGATAGGATATATCATTCTATTGATAGGATGTTTTCTGATTTGCATATGTTGAACCATCCTTTCATCCTTAGGATAAATCCCACTTAATCATGATGTACTTTCTTTTATGTGCTGTTGAATTTGGCTGGCTAGTATTTTGTTGAGGATTTTTTTTGTCTATGATCATTAGAGATATTGGCCTACAGTTTTCTTTTTTATGTTGCATCCCTCTCTGGTTTTGATATCACACTCATGCTGGCCTTATGGAATGAGTTGGAGAGAATTTCCTCCTCCTCAGTTTTTTGGAATTGTTTGAAGAGAAATGGTGTTATTTCTTCTTCGAAAGTTTGGTAAAATTTTGCGATGAAGCCATCCAGTACTGGGCTTTATATTTTTGATGGGAGAGTTTTTATTACTGATTCAATCTCATTACTCATTATTTGTCTGTTTAGGTTTCCTATTTTTCATGATTCAATCTTGGTAGGTTGCATATATTCATAAATGTACCCATTTATTCTAGTTTTTTAATTTGTTGGTGCATAGTTGTTCACAGAGTGGTAATCTTTTGTATTTCTGTAGTATCAGTTGTAATGTCTCCTTTTTCATTTCTGATTTTGTTTACTTGGGCCTTTTCTCTTTTTTTCTTGGCAAGTCCAGCAAGTGGTTTATCCATTTTGTTAATGTTTTTTCAAAAACAACTTCTCATTTCATTGACTCTTTGTAATTTTTTTAGTCTCGTTTCTTTTAGTTTTGCTCCAATTTTTATCATTTCTTTCCCTCTACTAATTTGGGGTTTTTGTTTGTTCTTGCTTTCCTAGTTCTTTGAAGTCCATCACTAGCTTGCTTATTTGAAATCTTTCTACTTTTTTAAAAAAGAAAACCAAAGACTGCTTTTACTGATGCACCAGTAGACTCATTCACAATTTGGAAGGGATAATAGTGATACAATAATAATCATCAAAACAAACTAAAATAGAATGGCTACTTGTTCCTTTCTTTCTCTCTTATTGTTTATTCTCATGGTTTGGTAGTTTCCTGTAGTGGTAACATTTAAGTCAGATATGGTTTGGCTCTGGAATCCACCTAAACCTCATCTTCAATTGTAATCTCCAAGTGTCCAGGAAAGGACCTGTAATTCCCACATGTCGAGGGAGGGAGGTGGTTGAATCATGTGGACAGTTCCCCTTATGCTGTTCTCATAATAGTGACTGAGTTCTCACGAGACCTGATGGTTTTATAAGTGTTTGACAGTTCCTCCTTCACACGCACTTCTCTCTCCTGCCACCGTGTAAGACATGTCTGCTTCCCCTTCTGTCATGATTATAAGTTTCCTGAGGCCTCCCAAGCCATGCAGAACTGTGAGTCAATTAAACCTCCTTTCCTTATAAATTATCCAGTCTCAGGTATTTCTTTATGGCAGTGTAAAAATGGACTAATACATAGTCTTTTCCTCATTTCTTCTCTACACCAGTGGTTTTGTATTTTCATGTGTTTTCATGATGCTAAATATCATTCTTCCACTTCAAGTTGTAAGGATTTCTTACAGGTGTGATCTAGTGGTGATTAATTCCCTCAGCTTTTGTTTCTCTGGGAAAGACTTTCTTTTTTCTACATTTATGAAGAATAACTTTGCTGCCTATAGTATCTTTGGCTGAAAATTTTTTTTTTCTTCCAGCACCTTGTATATGTCATCCCATTTTCTCCTGGTCTGTAAGGTTCTGGCTGAGAAATCTGCTGTTAGTATGATGGAGCCTCCTTTATAAATGACTAGACACTTCTTTTACTGTTTTTAGAATTATTTCTTTGTTTTTTGACTTTTGACAGTTTGACTATAATATGCCATGCCATGGAGATCTTTTTGCATTGTATCTGTTTGGGGATCTCTGAGCCTTCTGTAACTGTGTGTCTAAATGTCTTGCTAGTCTTTGGAAGTTTTCATCTACTATTTCATTAAATAGGTTTTCTAATATTTTAATTTTCTCTTTACCTTCTGTGACTCCAATAAATAGAACATTTGGTCATTTTATTATTCCCCATTTGTCATGCAGGCTTTTTTCATTTTTTTTTATGTTTTTTCTGACAGAATTATTTCAAAAAACCTGTCTTCAAGTTCTGAGATTCTTTCTTCTAATTGCTCCAGTCTGTTGTTGAAGCTTTCAATTGTATTTTGTATCTCATTAAATGAATTTTTTAGTTCCAGAATTTCTATTTGGTTTTTTTAATGATGTTTATGTTTTTATGTGTATTATTATCTTATTTATGATCTCTTTGGTAAATTTCTTATATCCTGAATTGTTTTCCTTATTTCTTTATATTGTTTTCCAACATTCTCTTGTATCCCACTGAGCTTCTTTAAAATCAATATTTTGATTTTTTTTTCCAGAGTTTTACAAATTTCTTTTGGATTGGGATTTGTTGCTGGATAATTATTGTGTTCCTTTGGAGGTGTCATATTTTCTTATTTTTCATATTTCTTATGTCCTTACATTGATATCTGGGTATCTGGTGAAACACTCACTTCTTCAAATTTTTTAAATTTGCTTTTGTAGAGGAGGACTTTTTCCTGAAGCTGTGTCTATGGAGTGGGTTGAGTAGGGCACCTTGGCTTTGATTCTGATTATGTATGTATGGTAGTGTAGTCTCTGTATGCTTTCTTCAGCTATAAACAGAGTCAGTGGTGTCTATTATTTCCTCAATAACCTAGAGTGTGCTTATTAGTGAAAGCTGTGATGAAGTTTTGCTGGAGACTAGGATGCCAGGTGGTCCATTCTTTGGGTTCCAGTGGAGGCAGCTCTCCTTGGGCCCTAGGGCAGCCTTTGCATGCCAGTTTTAGCTGGTGAGGTGGACTGATTCTTGGGTCTTTGGGTGGATTGCTGAAATACCAGTAGTGGTAGCAGTGGGCTGGATGGGTGGGTGGGTTCTCAAGCCCTTGGGCAGCAGGCATGATGTAGGCAATGGCAGTAGCAGAGGCAGGATAACTATCTTGGTATTAAATGATGAGCATTGATGTTAATGATGGCAGCAGCTGCCTTGGCAGGCCAGTTCAAGCCCATAGGTAGCATGGACAGGTGGGTGTCAGCTGTGGTGGTAGTGGCAAGTAGGTGGCCCAACCTCAGGCTCCCAGGAGAAGCGCTCAGGTGCTGACAGTGGTGGGTGGGATTGGTGATCCTGAGACCCCCAAACTACATGCTCTGGCATAAGGGTAGGGGAAAAGCCAGGCTGGGAAGGCTTGTTCTTAGGCACCCTGGTGGTACATGCAGGAACTGGCTTTGGTAGGCAGGGATAGGGTGATTTCCAGGCCCCCAATGGAATGGTCAGGTGAGAAGTGGCAGCAGCTATGTTGCCGCCCTGTACTGCGGAGGGCAGAGTGGTTTTCAGTGTCAGCCATAGGCAAGTAGATAGAGAACATGCACTTTCCTTGCACTTCAGTCCCAGTGGTGGTAGCACACGCTTCACTTGCACCTCAACCCTGGCAGCAGCAACCAGCACTTCACTCATGTCCCAGCCCTGGTGGCAGCAGCCTGTGCCCCACTTACACTTAAGCCCTAGTGGCAGCTGGATCACCCACAATGATGGCAACTGGGGGCAGGGGACTCTGTCTAGGTGCACGCAAATTCATGGTGGCTCTCCTGCTGGTGAGAGCAGGATCACCACCAGTGGCCTGTGCCTTGGCTCTAGTGACAACAACCAGCAAGGGATGTCAGTGGAGCTCCAGGAATGTGGAGACACAGGCACTATTGGGCCCCAGGGCAGGGTGCAGTCTGTTTGGGGCTGGGCTTTCAAAATTGTGCCTTGCTGTGTAGCAGCTTAGGACCTGGCGGGGGCGGGGAGGATCCAGGCAGCTCCTTAAGTCAGTTTCAGGGCCCATGATGGTCAAGGGGCTCTCTTGTGACCCAGATTGCAGGGTGATTCCATGTTGGATATGTGGACCACTGAGGGTCTCTCACTTACCCGTTGCCCTTACTGGGGAGTCTGCCCAGGCTCACAACCAATCCTAGCCAAGCAGGCTCCCTTGCTTCCCTCTCTTTCCCTGCTTTAGGTGGTTCCTGTCACCTCTCTGTTGATCCAGTGTTCTCTCTTAGGTGATCTATTTGAAGTGTAGTCATCTACTTACTATTTTGGTCCTTCTTTGTGAAGAAGTTGGGTACAAGATGCCTCTAGTCAGCCATCCTCTCTGCAAAATAGATTTTACTGAATAGTTTTTATTGCTTTAAACCAGTTTGAAAGTCATTGATGTAGACAGATAGTTAACCTTATTGAGCTCTTATACTGTGCCTTACAGTCATTCTCATTTAATCCTTGTGGAAACACAATGAAGTAAGCCATACTATTCATCATTTGGCAGTTTAATAAATTGAGGTACAAAGAGGGTAAGTAAATTCCAGAAGATCAACATGGATAGTAGTTCTAGATCTGGGCTATGAACCTGGGCAGTGTGATTTTAGAGCCTTAGCACTCTGCTTTCTGAATCCAATGTGTATTAAAGTCATATATTTATTAACTTGGGAAGAGGTTCACAACATACTAGTTTTTGGAGCAGATTAATAAGTAGCATGTGCAATTGGATATCATTTTATTATATGTTCATGCAAAGGGATGGATAGATTACTCCCAAGAAGAGAAAAAAATAAAAAAAAAGAAGCTATCTCCAAAATGAAGGAAGAGAGAAACACGGGTAAACCAGCTAGAGAATGTGTTCTAAAGATTCTGAATTTGGTATGTTCTCTTGTCCCAGGCACAATCATGCCCCTTCTTCAAGGGTCGACTACCCTTTGGGAGCCTGTATGTACTGGAGCCGTCTGCGTGGGACCAGCCCACATTTTCTTTTTTGTTTGTTTTTGCTTTATGGTTTTATTTTTCTTTTGTAATTTCAACTTTTATTTTAGATTCAGGGGGTACATGTGTAGGTTCGTTACCTGGGTATATCACAGGATGTTGAGGTTTGGGATACAATTGATCCCATTACCCCAAAAGTGAGTATAGTACCCAACAGTTAGTTTTTCAACCCAGTCCCACTCACTCCTTGTAGTAGTACGCAGTGTTTATTGTTGCCATCTGTCTGTCCACGAGTACTTTGTTTAGCTCCCACTTACATAAGTGAGAACATGGAGTATTTGTCTTTCTGTTCCTGCATTAATTCTGTTAGGATAATGGCCTCCAACTATAGCCATGTTGCTGCAAAGAACATGATTTCATCATTCTTGCGGCTGTGTAGCATTCCATGGTGTATATGTACCACATCTCCTTTATCCAACTCATTGATGGACATTATCAACACCTAGGTTGATTCCATGCCTTTGCTGTTGTGAATAGTGCTGCAATGAACATGCAAGTGCATGTATCTTTTTGGTAGAATGATTTTTTTCTCTTGTGTGTATACCCAGTAATGGGATTACCAGGTCAAATGATAGTTCTAAATTCTTTGAGAAATCTCCAAACTACTTTCCACAGTGCCAGCCCACATTTTCAAGACTTACATGTGTCGGATATTAGGGCACCATTGAGGAAGGGGGTCCTGTGTGACCTCTGTGCAGGCAAGTTTCAAGAATTTTCCATGACAAGTTCAACATAGGGTTAATTAAACCATTTTCTTGCCTTTGCTTAAATCATCTAATCTAGATAAATCAACTTAATGGTTATTTTCAGCATATATGGGTAGAATTGAATTTAATTGACTCAGAAGCCAATGGAAGGGTGACACAAAAGAAGCCAAAGATCTATCTTCATGGAATTTATAAGTTACTAGAATGAGAAGCATACATTCAAAGGACAATTACAAAATGTAACAAGAATTTACGAAGTATATGTTAGACTACATGATGTAGACTGATTTAGAAGAAAGGAAGAATATCACAGAATCTGAAATGTTCAAAAAACACATAGGGCTTTTAATTGGGCTCTATAAAAATGATTTGCATTGGCTGAGAACAAAAATAGATTTTCCATCTTTACTATCTAGATCGGTGGTTCTCCACCATTGAGCTGTGGCTACTAATGAACGATGAAACCTGAACAGTGTTACAATGAAATTTTGCCCAATGTGACCTTTTTTAAAAATGAAAATACACATAGTTGCAACATCATCTGTCTGATTGATCCTTTAATTGAGCAGGCAGGAAAATAAAAAGGATGATCCAACCTGCTGTGAACCAGAGTAAAGTGTGAGCTTTGGCTTGTGAGTTTGTAGCAGATTGTCATCACAGCAATAAATAATTCTAATGAAATAGCAGGACAGTGCAAAAGGGTGACCACTAACTTCTTTCAAAACACTGAGAGACATTGTTAGACTGTGGCAATTACTGCATTGTAATTGTTCCTAATTTGTTTAAATGTTGTTTTTAGTCTCCTAATCATTCCAAGAGGGCTGCCAAAATTCTAATATTCCAAAATGTGCCATGAATCCACAAAGTTTGGGAGCCACTGATTTGTTCTCTCCCTTGACACATTTTGTTTCATATTACAGTTTGCCCTTAGGAAATAGCGTTTTAATTATACCAAGCAAAAGCATTTACAAGCCATGGAATTTATCAATTACCTTGAATTGTTTAAGTTGAGCAGATTCTTTTAAAAATAATTTATTATTCTGAAATAATCTAAAGTTCACAAAAAGTCAAAAAAATAATACAGTGTTCCCATGTACCCTTCTCCCAACTTCACCCAGTGATCATATTTTATATAATCATAGTACGCTGTGAAAACCAGAAAATTGTTGTTGGTACAATACTGACTCAGGTGTATTTATTTTTAAATAGTATTCTCCAACTTTACAATTTATTTTTAAATAGTATTCTCCAAGTTTACTATGGAATATTAGTCAACATGTTCTACAAAATAAATTAACTAGATTTTAAGTTTTTAACTTTGAAACATTTGCCTCCATATGCTAACTCTGTTGGAGAAAAATGAGTAGAAAAGTTTGTTTTGGGTCTCTGAAAATCAGAAAATAATGCACTATTGAGTGTCAAGCATGTGCTGGCACTGGACTAGTGAGTCAGGAATAGGAACGGGACCTCCATACAGCTCACAGCTCAGAGGGAACTACAAACAGGCATTGGTAACTCCGTGGGAAACAATTGGTGACGTTTCTTAAGAAACACGCGGGGAGATCATGGAAAAGACACAATCAGGATTTGGGAAGTCATAGAAGGTTTTCTAGGGGAAGTTGAGATGTAAAAAAAATCACACAGGAGCTAGCCGGATACAAGAGGAGTGGAGAAGAGTATTCCAGGCAGAGGAAAAACCTATGCTAAGATGTGAGGTGAGAAAGAGCATGACCCATCTGAAGGACAGAGAGTTCTGTGACTGGAACACAACACAGGAAAGGAGGGACACATTTCACAGGAGGGCGAGCAGCCAACCTCACCTACAGCTGCATTGTTATACAGGAGCCCCTGGCCACAAGCGGCTATTGAGACTCAAAATAAGGCAAGGTTTCATTAAGATGTGTTGTAAGGGCAAAATATGTACCAGATTTTAAAGACTTGCTATCAAGTAATAGTACTAACGTATCTCAGTAAATTTTTTTTTTTTTTTTTTTGAGATAGGGTCTTGCTCTGTCACCCAAGCTGGAATGCAGTGGTGCGATCACAGTTCACTGTAACCTCAAACTCTCCTGGGCTCAAACGATCCTCCCACCTCAGCATCCCAAGTTGCTGGGACTACAGGTGTGCACCACCATGCCTGGTTAATTTAATTCTTTGTTTTTCTATAGAGACAGGGCTCACTTTGTTGCCTGGGCAAGTCTTGAATTCTTGGCCTCAAGAAATTCTCTCATCTCAGTCTCCCAAAGTGCTAGGATTACAGGCATAAGCCAGAGTGCCCAGCCAGTAAATTTTATATCAACTTCATATTGAAATGAAAATATTTTGAGTTAAATAAAATGTATTATTAAAATCAACTGCTTCTATTTCTTTTCACACTTTTAATGTGGCTAAAATTACATATGTGACTTATATTTCTAGTGGACAGTGTTGTTCTAAAGGGCCAGGGATGGTTTCCCAGGAAAAATGTATTAAACTGAGATCTGCAGTGAGAATAAGTTAGCCAGCAAGCAAGGGGAAGGAAGAACACATGGGAAGGCCCAGAGTGGAGACATGCAAATGAGAGCCTGAAAACGAAGTGTCCTCTAGGTTAAGTTGAGTGTAAACTTTAATCAGAAAGCAACAGAACCATTGCAGAATTTTACACAGAGGAGTGGCATGATAGTTTTTAGGTTAAGAGGATCACTCCAACCAGTGGGATGGAGTAAGAGTAAGTAGGGGAAACAACACAGGTGTTGTTGAAGGATTCCAGGGCTAAGTATCTGTCTTCCTGCCCTGTCCCTTAATTCCCCACGTCCACCCTAAAGCAAATCCTGTCCGAGCATGTGTCCTAAAAAGTGCATCAAAGTGAGGTCAGAGCATAATTGAAACCTTAACAGTTCCTTTACAAGAAAGCCTCTTCTCTGTAGCCCAGTTTCCAAGCTTAAGTAATTAGAGATAAGACCACTTCTGGAAGTACATGTCCTGGTAAAATTCAAAGCTGACTATAGATTTGATGCCTTTCCACTCTCTGCTTTCCTTTACCTTGTGTACATCAACACAAACTGATTTCAAAACAACCATCAAGTCATCTTCTGTTGCATTCCAACTTTTCAATGTCCCGTGGGCATCTCAGCTCTCTAATTAAGGGACTTAGAGATTGGACGATAAGCGTTGAGTGTGCCTGCCGAGCCCTGTTCATCAGTTCCAGACATTGCCCACTTGAGTGACCAGCAAGGCTCCTGCTACCACCCAATCAGACTGATTGGATTGGGGAATGGAGGTGGGAACAGAATCAGGGCAATATGGTCCTATCAATGTGCCTACGTTGACCATTGCTAGTGGCCTCTTGTGGAGGTGACTTTTAATCACCAACTCCTCAATTATACTTTTTTCTGGGTTGACTTTGTTGCTGTTGTTTATTATTCTTATTGTTTTGCTTCTTATTTCTGTTGTTTGGGTTTAAGTTTTGTTCTTGCTTTTTTCATTAGTTCCAAGTTTTTGCATCACCTTAGAGACATTGTATAGATGAAAACTGAGATTTGAAGTTAGTTATGTAATTTGTATACTGGAGTCCTTTGGAATGAATGCAAAAATGAATGAGGAAATGATCTTGCCTTAAGAAAATGTTTAGCTTAGAAAGATAATGCAAATAGGATATGCAATAGTATAGACAATGCAATTTTATATGAAAATAGTGGGGATGAAAATCAAAAGGCACAAATCAGCTGTTGCCTAGCCACACTAAGACTGTAGATATGTTTGGCTTAATTTAAACATTGACTATAAAATATTCCAATTAGGCTGGGTGTGGTGGCTCACGCCTGTAATCCCAGCACTTTGGAAGGCTGAGGCAGGCAGATCACTTGAGCTCATGAGTTTGAGGACCAGCCTGGACAACATAGCAAAACCCCAACTCTACAAAGAATGCAAAAATTAGCTGGGCATGGTGGCATGTGCCTGTAGTCCCAGCTACTCAGGAGACTGACATGGCGAGGATGGCTTGAGCTCGGAAGACAGAGGTTGCAGTGAGCCAAGATTGCACCACTGCACTCTAACCTGGGCAATAGAGCCTCATCTCAAAAGCAAAGAAAATATTTGAATTAGTTGCTGGAATTTAAAAATTAGGAACTCTTATTCCAGAATCTACATGTCAGTCTTCTCTTGAAAAATAGGAAGTTTTTGCCACATTGGACCTGTCTTCCTATATGGCAATAACTGGCTAAAATAGCCTAGTGGCTGCCACTCATGCAGCTCTGGGTGTCCAGTGTCCACTATGCGCCACTGTTTTATAACCAGTCTTCCTTGCTGGTTAATATATTGTGATCATGTATGTATATAACTAAAATTCTCTAAAAATACTATAAAAGCTGAATAAATGGAGTACCGTGGCTCCTTAGAAGAGAGATAATCTTCAGGTGGACAGAGTCGTGCGATGATACCAGATACATAATGTAATGCTATGTACATTACTTGGCATTTAGCCTAACAGATGTTACACGGTAATAGTCAACATATTTTCTGTGAGTAGATTCTCTAGATATATACAATGGCAAAATAGCCAAATTGGAAACTCAAACAGAGCTAGTATATGTGAAACCTTGGACATAGTAGGTCATATTGAAGGGAAAAAAAATCAGCCTTAGACCAATCTGTATTTTTTTGCCTTTACTAATGCAAATAATAAGCTAGACCAGAATTCATATCTACTTAAGATGGAACCATCTGAGCTAGTCATATTCTTGCCCACCCCATGCAGAAGCATGATCACCAATTGGGCAAACCCCAGAAAAGTTTCATTCTCTTTATATGCTGCAGGACAAGAATGTGTGCAAATGAATAACCACTACTTAAGCAAATCATCTTGTCCCAATTTGTGGACCTGTTAACTTTGATCTTTCTTAATTTATTCTCCACAAAGTAGCTTTGTCCCACACATCATGAAAAATTATTTAATCAAATTTTATTTTTAATTTTTCATTAAAAGCTGAAATAGGAGATTTTCTAGCATGTATCAAAAATCTACAGAAAGCAGTGAAAGTAAACTTTAATAATCAGTCAGGATGCATAAAAATGAAAGGAAATCATTCTTTTTCTAACTCACATTGAAGCACTGCTTTGTAAGGAGAAGGGTAATGTATAAATTACCATTTCTGAATTGGTGAGAACTGCAGTTATTTACTCATACCTTGGATTTGTGGCTATGCAGACAAACCAGCTTTACTTCAAAGTTTTTTAAAGAATTCCCTTCTTCTTAAAAGAAGTTTGGATGAGATAAATCTGTTAGTCCTCCCAGCTCCAAGATCCTATGTTTTGTGACAGTGAATTCACTCAAACAGCTGTTGTTTTTTAAATAACTAATTAGCACTCCCATAGCTAAAGTTGATTGGAGAAAAAAAAAAAAAAGCCCAGTAATAAGTTGTCTGAACCCATGTAATGATTTCTTCACTATGTATTATCTCTAAATTTTTGATAGGATTATCTTATTATAAGGTAATGACAATATTCATTAAGTATTGAGTATTTTTATGTACCAGACACTTGACTTGTGTTATCCTCTTAATCTTGACATCGACGCTATTAAGTGGGTACCATAATTTCCCCCATTGTGTATATCAGAAAACTAAAGTTCGAGGGGTCAAATAACTTTCCCAAGATTACAGAGGTAAGAAATGGAACCAAGATTCAAACCCAGGATGATTCTGTGTCAAAATTTTGCTCTTAATCATTATACCATACAGTGTCCAGACCTAAGAATGAGCTTTTTTATGAAAAAAAAAACCCACAATTTTAATCTACCACTTTGATTGATTGATTAGGTGATAGACTAAATATATCTTTATATTTCCCTATAGTTGTAACATGGTGCTCATTAAAAAGGCATCAGAGATCTATAACTATTTTTATCAAGTTGCAAACACAATCCACACTTTTAAGAGGAATTCTTATAAATATATGCCTGAGGCCTTCCACTTACTCCCCATACATTGCTTGACTACTCAGCTGTCTGTCTGCATGGTTCCTTTGACAAAGAGTATGTCACTTTCATACGTAATAGCTAAATAGGATTGATATGATACCAAACAAATTCCTTTCCATTTGGGAGAATTTATGCTTGAGAAAACATATTTCCCCCAGGAAGCCTCCATTTATCATCAAGATGAATCACGGGGATGGGTACAGGGCAGCCTCCAAAGAGAGGATTTGTTCACTGTCTTTGATTGGTCCAGCTTTCAGCTCTGAAAAGGGCACCTACTAATTAAGCGCGCAGATTATTTTCTCAAAGTCTTCTTGGTTCTGTTCATTTCAATGGGAGAATAGTAATGTAGCGTTTAGACCCAAAGCATTTTCCAAATGGAACATGCAAGTTGGGTGCTAAACATTTACCAAGAAGGCAGACGCGGAGTCCAGTCATCTTATTTCAAACAGAAACATTGTTTGGCCAGAAATCACTTCAGGGCAGAGCTGATTCCAACATTCACCGTGGCTACAAAAAGGATTCTATTTTGGCCAGCAAATACTTCGAAAAAAGCATTTTTAGTCATCCATGGAAAAGGAGTGAGTGCCCCCTGGTGAAAATGTGGGAAACGTTTCCATATGTTATTTTTGGCTGGCAAGAAGGTGCAGATGTCTTCACAATAAAAATATACTCGCTATGAGAGCGCGCCTCCTTGAGAAGAGCTGGCAACATTTGGGGCACTGGAGCCTCAGAGTGGCAAAGAAGCACAAAGGGAGGAGAAAAGCCAAGCCATCAACAAGACACAGTCAGGAGGGCAGGCGCTGGAGTCACACAAGCTGGGATCATGGGAGACTTCCGTTTTATTGTTGTATTTTTTATACCTATGTTGGGTGGTCCGCCCTCTCCAAACCCACTCTCCACGTATCTTCACTCTAATCTGTGTCCTGGGAGGCTGACCTTTACAGATATATTAACACATTCCCTTCCCCTCTGGCTTGTAGTTGGGTTCTTCAAGGGAAGACAACAGCAGGTGATCAGAGGGTGGAAAAAGTGACACTGAGGTGTTTATTCCCAGAGCTCGCTCTTTGCCAGTGCAGGCTGGAAGGGACTGTATCCCTCATTCTATGGTCTCGGCTCCATTAAGATACAGCTGACCTATATCTATAAGTCTGTCTCTCTCTAGGTGAACTCTCCCTTCCAAAGTTCCTTCATGCTTAAGGGTGGTAGCAGCTCCCCATTTTTGCTGACCGGGGGTGCTTCACCATTCTTGTTGAGTTCTTTTTTTTTTTTAAAGACAGTGTCTCACTTTGTTGCCCAGGCTGAAGTGCAGTAGCATGATCACAGGTTGCTGCAGCCTCAAACTCCTGAGCTCAAGCCATCCTCCTGCTTCAGCTTCCTGAGTAAACAGGGCTACAGGCATACACCACCAATGCTGGTTACAGGCTGGTCTTGAACTCCCGGCCTCATGCCGTCTTCCACCTCATCCTCCTAAAGCACTAGGATTACAGGTATGAGCCACCACACCAGGCCTTGCTGAGTTTCCTAAATCTTACCCACACCTCTGTAAAAAATCTGTGCAGTAAATGTACCTTGTTAGTCTTTCTGAGTGTGCCATCTCTTTCCTATGAGTACTCTGACTGATACACTACTTTTCCATATATCCCAAAATTTCTACAATAAACACCCATCCCTATCTAACTCCAGGGAAACCTAAGGCTTCTGGTAGTCTCAAATTCTAATCCCACCAGTTCTGACGACTTGGACTGGGGTTCATTTAGAAGAATCGCAACGTGGGACCCTTGTCTTCAGGGTCTCACTTCACTGCCGCACGCTCCAGTGATGAATAAGTCCACTGCCAACCTTTTGACTCAAGCTGCTGTCTTCACCTGCACCTCTACATTTTGAACAGGAAGAAGAAAGATTCTGTTTACATTCAGCCTTCACCTATCTCACCAGGAGGAGAGGAGAACAAGTTGTTCTGTCAGAAGGAATCGAAAAGATTACACAAACAGCACACTGCTTCTGCAGGTCTAGTGTTGGCAAAACCAGGAACTCTATGAACCACAAGAACAGAAGGGCAGCCTGCTGGTCAGCACCTGGGTCATCCAGCCCAGGGATCTGGTTTTGACAAGAGAATACAGAAGTATTTATACCTTGCCAGTTTACACCTGTGTTCCAAACAGCCGGACTTCCCTCATTAATCTATTAGTTCGCTGCAAAAGCAATTGCTGTTTTTTTTTTTTCCATTACTTTTAATGGCAAAAATCTCAATAACTTTTGCACCAACCTTTAATATTATGAAACTGTCATCCAAGATTGTCCCTATATGCTTTTTGATGCAGTGAAGAGAGATGATGAGTGAGGAGGATGCCAGATTGACTCCTCTCTTACTATGTGATGAGGACCAATTTTAACCTTTCCAAGACTGACTGCAATTGTCAAATGGAGATGATAATGCCTACAGTATAGGATGGTTTTAAGGATATACGTGGCCAGGTGGGGTGGCTCACGCCTATAATTCCAGCACTTTGGGAGGCCAAGGCGGGTGGTTTGCTTGAGCCCAGGAGTTCGAGCACTTTGGGTAACATAGCGAAACCTCATATCTGCAAAAAGGTACCAAAACATTTGCCAGGCGTGGTGGTGAATGCCTGTAATCCCAGCTACTCAGAAGACTGGGGTGGGAAGGTCACTTGAGCCTGAAAAGGTTGAGGATGCAGTGAGCCATGATCACACCACTGTGCTCCAGCCTGGGCATCAGAGTGAGACCCTATCTCAAGAAGAATAAAGGGCAAATGAAGCCATGCATGCAAGGGGCACCATCCCAAACACAGAGTTGGCACTCAATAATATGGTTTTGCTCCTTCTCTTTGTCTTCTTGAGATATTATAGGTTTCCATATCCTCATCAAACTTTAATAGTCTGATCATCATGAAGAAAACTGCTTAGAACTAACATAAAGACTGAGTCATTCACATTAAGGAAAGTTTTTCTTGCTTCCTTTCACAGTTGCCCAGGATTGAGCATACAAGGTATAATAAAGTTAATATTAAGGGCTAATTATTGAGGACTTATTACATAGGCACTCTGATGAGACTTTTTTCCATTTTATATTTGTCAAATACATATGTCCATATATAAAGAGTCAAAGAGTTTTACAAATTTGTACAAAACTCAGCAATTCCTACCCTTTGCTCCACATCTATCTTCCCAGCAGACTTCACTTTCAAATCTAAAAAGGAAGTATCTTGGCATTTACCTTCACAATTATGAACTACATACTCCTTACCACTTCTTCATTTTGTAGTTTAGACATAATCTATTGGCCTCCTTCTATGGATAACGATAATGGAACTTTTATTCATTCCCCTGCCCCATCACCGCACACCCTTTCCGCTCCCTCGGGTCTCTAATATAGCTATTTGGTAATTTTGTCAGATCGATATTGTGTTGGCATACGACTGTGTAAATGCTGCTCACAGCTGAGTCGTGTGTACACTAATTATTTTTATTTTCTGTGCAAATTTCCCTAGAGATAATTGTCTTGCTTTCTCATTCGTTTTGTTTTCTATGAATATACCACTAGTGCAACTCCGAAGTCCTTGCCTTTTGTCTAAAACTCTTTTTAAGACGTTTATATGATCTGATCTATCAATTTCCTATTCTTAGAGAAATCTTTCCTGGAGGCTTCTGATATACTCCAGCCTGAACTGGTCGCCTTCTAGGCCTGGTGCGTGGCTACTATCCTGGCAGCTCCCTTCAACATCTTCCTGTGGATTCTCTTTGCCTCTTCCTTCCTCTTTGCCTCTTCCTTGTGTTGGATCTCTTCTTTTCTGAATCTCATATCTTCCTTCTTATTGGCTTATTCCCTCCTTTGGGTGGAATACATCCTTTAGTATCTTCTTGGGAAAGGATATGTAGGAAATAAAATTATTGAAACACTGCTTACCTAAAAACAGGTTTATTTGACCCTCATGCTTTGTAATTAGTATAGGAAATAAAGAAATGCTTTGTAATATTGTTTCGAGCAAAAATTTAAGAACAGTAAAACAACCACAATAAAAACTTTTGACAACTCTTATTATCTAGACAACAGAAAACCCCTATCTTTAAAGTAAAAGAAACAAAACTGGGGCCAGCCCAAAGAAAAAGCATTTCTCATTTTCGCATACACCTAAGATAGCTCCTATTGCCATTTGTATTTTACCATCTTCGCTAGAAAACTCATGAAAGGCTTGTCCACTCTCATACATGATTGACAATCTGGCTATGTATAGAATTCCAAGTGGCAATCATTTTTCTTCAGATTCTGAAAACATCCTTCCATTTGTCTTCCAATATCCAGTATGGCTTTTGAGAATTTCAAAATCATTCTGATTCCTGGGCCTTTGTGTGCAACTAGTTTCTCTCTCTCTTTCCCTCCCTCTCTCTCTCTCTCTCTCTCTCTCTCTCTCTTTCTCTTTCTCTCTTGCTCTTTCTCGCCCCCAGTGTTCTGAGATATGTGAGGCTTGTGTATTTTCAGTCACTGTGCTAATAGTGCTAATCACTAATAGTAATAGCATTCCAGCTTCCAAATCTATGACTCTCCCTATCTGGGAATTTGCCCCTCAGTTTTGAAAAATGTTCTTCTATTGTTTCTCCCCACATGTTTTCTTTCTGGAACTCCCGATGTTCAGATCTTGAACTTCATGAGCTGGTGGTCCTCTAAATTTTCTTACTTTCTATCATATTGTCTTTTTAACTCTACTTTCTAGATTTTCTTGGTTTCATTTTTCCTCAACTTAATTCTCTAACTCTTGAGTTTTACATCTCTGCCCTCATTTTTAATTAAGAACTCTATTTTGTTTTCTAAATGTTCCTTTTTTAAAGCATCTTCTTCTTGATTTATGGATGTAATAATGATAGGAAAATTTTTTTTCTTTACTCTGCATGGTTCCCATTTTTTACCACATTGGTTTTTGTTGATGTTCACTTTGACTTCTGTCAATGGCTAAGCTTTCTCTTAACTCTGGTAATCCAAATGTCTGCTGTATTGAAGAATACAGAAATAAAAACAGACTAGAAGCTCTAAGTGTGCTATACTGTCTGTGAACTTTACAAGGTGATCGGGCTGGGCTGTTCCCTTGTAAAATGTCCACAAACCAGACCAGATTCCCGAGAGAAGACTCATCTCCTAGATCTCCTAGGAAGGAAGAAGGCCTGAAAGTCACTTCCAGAAGCTGAGTGATAGTTGGGGGGAATCTTAGCAACCAGAATGCATTCATTAATTTGCACCCTGTGTTTTCAGTAGGATAAACCCACCTTCTAGAATAACTGAGTTACTCTCATCCATATACCTCTGCTTTAACCTCCCCAAAGAATGAGCTCCAGGTCTTTTGTTGGGATAAAGGAGGAGCAGTTGTCCAGTTGCATGCCACTGGGAAGGAGATGTGAGCCTCAAACTCTTCCTAAACAGGCTTTGGATCAGTCCTCCTGGGCTCTGATCCCATATTTTACCTCATTTTCTGGTACCAATTTCAATCCTTTGACTCAGTGGTTTAAATTGGTTGTTTTTTGGTTTTCCATGCTGCAGGCTTAGGACTCCATCTTCTCAAGTGTGTTAAGTCACTTAGCATTCCAGCTTCCAAAAATCTGTTGCTACTGTCTCCTCTCCCATTTATTCATTCAAAGCAAAACAACAAAAGCCCACCTTTTTTTAGTATAGTTTTAGTGGGGCTTAAGAGAGAATGGAAGTAAATAAGTAAAATGCATGAATTCCAAATGTCATCTTTACTCAGATATCCACTAAGCAATTTACATGTGTGATTCCATTTACTTCTCACACATCCGCCCCTCACCCCGCCCCACCCAGACAGGTACAATCATTATCCCCATTTCACATATGGGGATAATTAAACAGAAACCAAAGCTCAGAGATATTAATTTACCCAAGGATACACAACAAATAGATGGCATAACTGGGATTTGAAATTTCTGTACAATGTACAGAAATAGCATAGAACTAAGGAGAAAAACATATGGAAGCTACTCTAGAACCTATAAATTGCATTTTCCTATAATCATCAGATGTTATGTGAAAACTGGCTAGATTCAAACTAAAATGCATTGCAAAAGTATTTGTAGCATGGTGTTTTTGTCTTAAGCAATTGTTTAAAAGTTTGGATTATAATGGCATTTTATTGGATTGTAATATGATGGATAACATTCTAAATAAAATACAATAAAGAAAGGAAACAAATTAGCTCCTTCAGTAAGCACTTGAATCAAGGGCAATGATAGATGATAGACAGATAGATAAATACATAGCTAGATGGAGTAGTACAAATTTAAGGAGCACAAGTGCAGTTTTGTTACATGGAGATATCACATAGTGGTGAAATATGGGCTTTTAATGTAACCATAACCCAGATAGTACACATTGTGCCCATTAAGTAATTTCTTCTCATCCTCACCCCATCCCACCCTCCACCCTTCCGGTTCTCCAATGCCAATTATTCCATACTCTATGCCCATGTGTACCCATTATTTAGCTCCTACTGATAAGTGAGGACGTGTGATATTAGACTTTTTGTTTCTAAGTTGTTTCACTTAAGATAATGGCCTTAGTTCCATCCACATTGCTGCAAAATACATTATTTCATTCTTTTTTATGGCTGAATAATATTCCATTAAATATACTGGAATATGCCACATTTTCTTTGTACAACCATCTGTTGACAGACACAAGTTGATTCCATAGCTTTGCCATTGTCAACAGTCCTGCAATAAACCTACAAGCTTTTTGATATAATGATTTCTTTCCCTTTGGGTAAATACTGAGTATTGGGATTACTGTATTGAATGGTAATTCTATTTTTAGTTCTGAGAAATCTTTTATACCGTTTTCCATAGAGCTTGTACTAATTTGCGTCCTCACCAACACTGTATAAGCATTCTCTTCTCCACATCCTTGAAGGGCAATAATATTATTAGAGGAACTTCAGCTGGTAAAATAAAGCAGTTCTAACATTCATACTTCTTATAATTTGAGTATGTAAAATAAAATTTTCTCTCTCATAGTTCTTGATTATCTTTGTTTTCCTCAAGAGTTTGAGGGAGTGAGAAAAGGCTTATAATGTTTTCTTTTATGAGAAGGGATCTATTTTAGCATAACATTAAAAAGGCATAGCTCTCATGCTTCCTCTCTCTTTTTCTTTTTCTTTTTTATGGAAGCATCTTTCCCAGGGAAACCTCAGTTTTGCTCTTCATGTCTTTCAACTGATTGGATGAGACTCACCCGGATTATTGAGGATAATCTCCTATACATAAAGCCAATGTTAATCACATCTACAAAATTAACTCCACAGCCGCACCTAGATAAGGATTTGATTGAATAACTGAGTGCTACTGAGAGGTGAAGCCAGCTGGACTTCTGGGTTGGGTGGGAACTTGGAGAACTTTTCTGTCTTACAAGAGGATTGCAAAATATGCCAACCAGCACTCTGTAGCTAGGATTGTAAAACACACCAATCAGCCCCCTGTGTTTAGCTAGAGGTTTGTAAAATGCACCAATCAGCACTCTTTAAAAACACACCAATCAACACTCCGTGGCTAGAGGTTTATAAAATGGACCAATCAGCACCCTGTAAAATGGAGCAAGCAGTGCTCTACAAAATGTGCCAATTAGCACTCTGTAAAATGGACCAAACAGCAGGACATGAGGGGGAACAAATAAGGGAATAAAAGCTGACTACCCCAGCCAACAGCAGCAACTCGCTCGGGTCCCCTTCCATACTGTGGAAGCTTTGTTCTTCCGCTCTCACAAAAAAATCTTGCTACTGCTCACCCTTTGGATCTGCACCACCTCTAAAAGCTATAACACTCACCGTGAAGGTCTGTAGCTTCATTCCTGAAGTCAGCAAGACCACGAACCCGCCAGAAGGAACAAACTCCGCACACACTATAACATAGCCTAGCTGACCATCACAGTATGCAAGCTCATTGTTGATTCACACTTAAGTTGCATTCTCAGATACTAGCTTTCCTTAGCACATAGTAGGTGTTCCAGATGTTCCGATTTGAGTAAGTGCCTGAAGGATGCACTCCATCTGCTTACTCTTCTCTGTTTGTAACTCAGTATGCATGAAAGGATACAGTTTATCATAACCCCTCAAGATCCCTGCCATCCCCATACTCTCCAGACTAAGTCCAATAAGTTCAAGGAATGATAGAAGCCAAAACTAGAGGAGAATTGTCCCATAGAACAAAGAGGGGCCCTCAAGTGGGGTTGTCTGCAGCCAACAGCAATGTGGAAAGAAAAGACATGTCTGCCTGGTGAAGGACTTTGGACAAAGTTGGCAAGTTGCCCTTGGCCTCAGAGTGGAACAGGAGAGCAATGAAATGTTTTTCATGACCCTAAGTGGGGAGCAGCAGTAGCTGAGGGAGATCAAAGCCGGAAAGGCTGGGCTTCCAGAAATGAAGGACAACACAGCAGCCTCAGTCAATGATCCAGGCCAGGTGGGACATTCTCAGCAAATGACAGCCATGAGATTTGAGGGTCCAGGACTTGATACCCCTCCTCTATAAAGCTGTAACCTCAGTAGGGACCCAAGAAATTAGACACAGCCCTAAGAGAAACATGCAGAAATGAGCAGAATAGACCCTAAATAGATCAAAATTCTGTCCCACCCTCTGCCGTCCCTCTCAGAATGGAAAGTCAACAGAAAAATTAAGTTTGGTGGTGAAAAAAATAACTTTACATTTTCTTCACATCAGTTTGTGGGCCAATATGCATACTTGGCTACACACACAGACTGGCGGTGTGGACTGCAAATGATTTAGTCTGAAAGCTCCCACCCCACCGCCAGCCTTTTTTAACTAAATAAAGCTTTTTGATCATTTCATAGATTAGACCTGGGCTAAAAGAGTGCCCCAAGTTGTCTAAGATCTATCTTCCCAGCAACTGAAGAAAGAATAGTGTCTATTATTGGAGCAGGAAAAGGTAGATGTCTCCTCTAACCCAGCAAAGAAGCACATTGGTGCCTTGCTTTATCAAGAAGGGGATGGCCAGTTTGGGGAGGTGTTTTTTCATTGCATACAAAATATGAAATTTTAAGCCAGGCACAGTGGCTCACGCCTGTAATCCCAGCACTTTGGGAGGCTGAGGTGGGTGGATCACTTGAGGTCAGGAGTTTGAGACCAACCTGGACAACATGGCAAAACCCCGTCTCTATTAAAAATACAAAAATTAACCAGGCATGGTGGTGCACACCTGTAGTCCCAACTACTTGGGAGGCTGAGACAGAAGAATCGCTTAAACGTAGGAGGCGGCAGTTGCAGTGAGCCAGCATGGTGCCACTGCACTCCAGCCTCGGTGGCAGAGTGACTCTACTCATGGTAGGGTCACACAATAAAATAATAATAATAACAATAATAGTAAGTGATCTACAACTACACTTAAAAGAACTTGGTGAATCTTACAAAGAGTTTAGTGAAAGAACACAGAAACAAAAGTGTATGCACACTATGATTCTTTTATATAAACTATAAACATGAGTGGAAAAAATAGATGAAACTATTCAGTGCCATTAAAAGTCAGAAGAGTGGCTTCCCTTGTGGAAACAGTGACTGAAAAGGAATGCAAATGGGGCTTGAGGCCCATTTCTAGTACTAGAAATGCTCAGTTTCTCAATCTGGGTCATAGAGGCATGAGTATTTTCAGGTTGTAAAAGTTCAACAAACTGTAGACATATCTCTGTGCATTATACTTCAATAAAAAGTTTAAAATATATATCTTCTAGATTGTCTACTATATTGGTGTCGTTGAAAGTAGGACACACCTTTCATGTCAATGTGTGACTATATACGGATTCAGATTCTCCAAAAATGAATTCCCCGAATGTAACTTAAAATTATTTTATTGAGTTTCGCTAGCCATGATTTCTAGTTACAGCTGCCTTAAAATTAAAATAATATATTTCTTAAGGTTTTGCTAGAAACATGAGGCCAGTCTAAAAATGAAATTTGGAGTATGGCTACCCTTGAATATCGTCTACAATGTCTTGGTTAAATAATCAAAGTACTGGTAAGTAATCTAATGAATAATCAAACTACTGTTTATTAGATATCGAATATATCTTGGGTTCTATATCAGTCTCCAGTGGGAAGGAAAATGGGCACTTTGGCTATTCTCAGGGAATGTAAGTTCTGGTGAGATATACTTCAACTTAACCAGTAACAGGGAACTCGTTATTTCACAAGGAATCCTATTCTGCTCTGGTAACTTTGATTGTTAGAAATGGCTTTCTTACATTAAAATGAAATCTCTCTCCCTGTGGCTTCCAGTTAGGTCTCTGAAGTAACAGAACAAACTTCCATGTCTCCTGAAGCCCATTTACTTTAAATTAAACACCCTTTGTCCTTTTCATGGTACCTTATTTGATACTGTTCCAAATCCCTCCGCTTTCTGGCCACCCTCTTGGGACAAGCTCCAGATTGGAAAGATTTGTTTCAAAGTATTGGACTCAGAGCCAGACACACTATTGCAGCTGAGACTTGATCTAGAGCAGGATTTCTCAAGGATTGGCATTATTGACGTTTTGGGCAGGATCATTCTTTGTTGTAGGCCTGTCCTGTTCATTACAGGATGAGTAGCTACATCCCTGACTTCCACCCACCAGATGCAAACAGCAAACCTGCCCCAGTTGAGACAATCAAAAATGTGTCCTGACATAGCCAAAGGTCCCCTGGGAGGCAAAACTGTCCCTGATTGAGAACAGCATGATCACCAGGCTTCCCGTCTAGATGTTCTACACCTACCCTTAAGTCATTAAGTTGCCAATGTTGCATGGCTTCTTAGGTGCTAACTACAAGGTCACTCCTGCTTGCAGATACATCACCCAAAATAAAGACATACATAAATATTAATATAATAAAGTGGAATAAAAAGGCAGTCCTCAAGAGAAAAACAGTTCACATAGTGTCCTCACAAAGTGGAAACTCTCTTGCTGCTCTCTGTAAAATACAGTTGATAGTTTTATTTCATATTCATGTCTCTTCCAGAAGAGAACGATCGCAGTAGAATTCAACAGATAGAAATTGAGTCTCTATGACCAGATGAAAGAGAACCAGGATTCAGAAACAAAGTATGTATAAGTTTAATTCCACACTAAGCCTGTCCCCTATCCCATTATGATGAGGCAGGAAAAATAATAATTTATGGAAAGGAGAGACATCCAGTAGACCATGAGGTTCTTAAAATCCTCAAGAATCTTACAGGTAAGAATCAAAAATCTGGTCTTTATTCCATGCTTAATAAGCAGGTCTTGCAACTGAATGAATAATAACCCAGTGGGTAAAAAGCAGACAGAGAAATTAGCAGGCAGTGTGGTTTTACTGTGGAATCCAAGGAGTATCTTAATCAGTCTGATTTTAGTTTAGTGGGTAGACTTTTGAAATGAGCAATAGATTGGATCTTAGATACTTTGTAAACTATAGACATTCAAGTTTGTTGCTTAACAGGAATTTGTTGGTGCATTCTAGGATTCTCTTTATAAAATGAGATCAGCTTGTCGCCAAATTACGCTTCTGGACTAGGGTGAAGTAAGCATTTAGCACAAAAAGATAAAGTTATCTGCTCATTTTTCTTCTTTGTAGAGTAAATGCTCTTTGAGTTGTCTCATTCATTTGAGGGGGGAAGAAAACACAGTATTTTGGTTTGGGTGTGCAAAACTAGAGGAATTCCTTAAAGCTTGGGGTGGGAAGCAGGCAGTGAAAGGCCGATGGTTGATTCTTTTGTTTGGTTTTTATTGTGCATGACTAAATGTATTAGACATGTTGGATCACAGAGAATATGCATCCGTGAATCACAGCGCTGTTGAATTTGTATGTGCCTTGCCTACTAATATCAGTTGCTCTTTCCAGCAAAGGCCTCCCTACTCACTTGATATCAAAGTTACTTTAGTAAAATTAGAGACACAACATGCTATGTGAGTCTTCTCTAAGAAATAAGAGATCCTTCCCAAAATAATGCTTGGCGATTTGCTTTTTTTCTTCAAAACAAAATAGCAAAGGACCAGGGATGGTGAAGTAGGAAGCATGGTGCAGGAAAGGGAATAATGAACATAGTGGGTTTTAGGAACTATTCTTTATGGCCCACACCAAACTACAAGTAAAAGCACATTTTAAAAAATTTAATCTTTTCAACAAAAATACATTGAGCCTCTACTATGTGAAAGGAGTTTGGCTTGGCTAGGGTATGTTCCCTGTGATTTCTGGAAAGCTACTGATTCAAAGGACAGACCATTCACTAAATGTATGGGTTTCTTTTTATTCTTTTATGGATGGAGTAGTAATAAAGTATTGCACTGGGCTACTACTAGACACCAGGGGGAGAAATCTGAACGTCGAAAGGTTTTCATCAGCTTTATTATCATTCCTTGGGAGAAGAAAAATGAGATTTACTTAATCGCAGAAGTATGACAAATTTCTTTCTTCAAATCTCAAAATGTTTTTCAGTGAAGATTTTCAATTGAGAGAGATTATTATTGTGGGGGGGGGGATCCCTGAAAACGTCCGTGTTTGAAAATCCCTCACCAAGAGGATTACTGCTAGCTTTATTGCTATGTCACAAAGCCAGGTGCTTTGTTGTTTAAAACAAAGATAATATAGTCTATCAGATCAGGAGCCAGTGATCAGACAGTGTTCCTGGCCTTCTCTCTGCTGTGCAACCTTGAATTTGTCATTTTATTTCTTTATGCCTCGGTTTCTCCATTTGCAAAAGAAGGGCTTTGGGCTAGATTATCTTTAAGGCCCCAACAGCTCGAAGAAATCTTAAGATTAAATTTGTTCCTGCCTGCCAGCCAGATATCACTCTAAGCAAATATATTTGCTCCACTGAATGGCTGTGTTTTTCCACACACATAATTGAAGATATTTTATACCTGAAGTTACAGTTTCATCACTTACCTACCCCATATCATTTAAGGTCTCTTCATTCTGCTTTGAAGTTCAAAGAAAGAGAAGACTCTGTATAATGAGAATGGCCCCTTTGAAATGCTCCCTTTCGCAGCTGCAAGCTTGGCAGATCCTGCACTGTACGAAGGCGAGGAGGCTATTGTGATGCAGATGTGCTCCAAAGTGCATCTGCAGCAAGAACATTTCCATGGGTCTTTACTGTATTTCTTCTATTATTCATAGAACACAATGTAAATGAAGCCATAAATTTTACCCCCCACACTAGATGGAGAAAGAAGATAATGGAAATTGTGAATTATGAATGAATCACTGTTATTGTAATTCCTTAAGGATTCTGATGGAGATGATTAAATTCATGCAAAGACACAGATTCTAAACTTTTATGCCTGAGTCCCTAGTAATGCCTCTTGGAATTTCACAAGGAATGGAATAGAGACAATCTTGGTTTTGCATTTACCTGCCAAATTATCTCACAGATAATCTACGTAGACCTGGACAGATCCCCTTATTAAAGATAAAGAATTCATTCCCAGGGGGAGGAGAGGATATTGCAAAATATATGTGTCTTCCAACTACTCAGACATATTCCTTAGGATCCTAAACACAAAACATTTGAAACCCCTAACCCTGAGTCCTTGGAATGTGTTCTTTTAGAGAACTGGAGGGAGAAAGAGCAAAATAAGTAAGAGTCAGTATCTTCCTTAAAAAGATAACCCTGGTCAGGTGCAGTGGCTCATGACTGTAATCCCAGCACTTTGGGTGGCCAAGGCAGGTGGATCACTTGTGATCAGGAGTTTGAGACCAGCCTGGCCAATATGGTGGAACGCTGTCTCTACTAAAAATACAAAAATTAGCTGGGCATGGTGGCGCACTCCTGTAGTCACAGCTACTCAGGAAGCTGAGGCACGAGAATCGCTTGAACCCGGGAGGTGGAGGTTGCAGTGAGCCAAGATGGCACCACTGCACTCCAGCTTGGGAGATAGAGTGAGATTATGTCTGAAATAAAATAAAATAACACAAAATTTTTTTCCTTCTAAATAACAAAAACTCTGGAGAACAATACTTATCTCAACCATTGTACTCAATTCTTCTTAATAATGACAGTAAACCACGACATTCAGAAGCCACTCTGGTTCTGATGGTGATAGAAAGTGATCAGAAGTATTTTACTGATCTAAGACAAAGTCTCTGGAAAATTTCAACCTTAATCCACTTTTGCCCTATGCCAGGCTTTTAGAAGGTGACAAGCCCCCCAAATGAGATTTGAGATGATATTTAACAGTTCAAGTGTCATTCCAGAAAGAATTCTCTTTTGCAGAACCCCAAAGTACATCCTTGACATTTTTATACAACCAAATATGCATGGATTGATAAAGATTTAAGCACATGCAGACTTCTTTTCAGTTGCTGCTTTCTACTCTCAAACACAAAATAATTTAAAATTTAGAATGTTTCAGGGTGTGAAAGGTCGGAGTGGAGACTTTTTCCTAAATGATATTAAATATTCACCAAAATGTAGTAGATGCAAGATGAACCAGGAGTTCTTGAGCAGCCAAAATCCCTCCTCTGAGCCTCAACATCCTTGTCCGCAGAATGAAAAATCAGGACTAGAGTATCTCTAAGGTAATATCCAGCTACAACTTTCCCAGCTCTTGAGAAGAAAGCAAAAAGTGACACAAATGTTCTTCCTTTACTATTGATGGGGCCTGGGCTAAGAGAAGTTTCAGATGCTAGGACCTCGTCCTTGGTCTTGAGGGCTCACGAGTGTCCTGGAGCCTTAATACGTGGTTTTCTATGTAGGGTAAAGTTTGGGGGCCCACCAAGATTGCTGTAGCTGCTGGCCAAGAGGAGTCTTTGCCAGTTGCCAGAGGTAAAGGCAGTTAATGGTCTAAAGATGCTGGTTTCTCAGCCCCTCCGAGCTGCAACCGTGCTCACTTGATCAGGTGCTCAAATGGAGACCAGACAGTATCTTAGAGAAACTCCTGTCTGATCCATCCATACGGGACCTCCAGTCTGCTTCCTTCAGCACAGGTCCCATCCATCTCTCTCCTTCCTCATGAACTTCCTGACAACTCCAAGGTATCAGTCACCATCCAACCAGGAAAACAGAACTTGGGCCAACTTGAGGGCATTGAATGTGGAGTAACAGAGGTGTTAGAAAAGCTGAAAATACATCAGGGAACATTGAGGCCACCTGGAGAGCTGCAGGAACAGCGGGATGGAGGAGGTGTTCCCAGAGCCCAGGTGTTCCCTACAGATAAGAGCCAGAGTGGGGGCAGCTGCCTACTGGGAGCTGGAGCCATGGTAATGCAGCTACTGTCAGAGACACCATCAGAAGCAGAAAAATGAGGGAGAAATACCCTAACTCCCTCCTCTCACCCTCAGACAGAACGTCTATGCCTCGCCTTGGGCAAACCTACCCAGAAGCCAGAGGAACAAGAGAACCTGGGGAATGGGATGGGGTCTGTAGGAATCAACCCCAAGACAGAAACCAGAACAGCAGAAGGGTGAGAAACGAGCCTCACAGCAAACAGGCAGTGACCTCATGCTGGGAGATCTCTTCCAGCATGAGGAACCATGGTGTTTGCCTTGTAGGCAACTCTAATCCTTCTGTTCCTCCCGGGCCTATGCTTTCGGAACTCAAAACCAAGAAGAGACAGTAGAGGAGGTAAAACTTTCCCTTTACCTTCTGAGGGTTTGATCACTGAGTCTGTGAAAGAAATTCTTAGTAACTGGATTAACAGGAGAAAAAGTGTACAAATTTAAGAGAATACCCAAACCCCGGTGAGATCTGCAAGCTTGTACAGGCTCTTCACAGGGGAGATGGAAAGGGGGATGCAGGCAACTTAGGGGAGAGTAAGTGATTTGGGGGAAAGATTATTGGGACCTCAGAAGAATAGGGGACAAGCCAGATGCAGTGACTTATGCCTGTAATCCCAGCACTTTGCCAGACAGAGGTGGGCAGATCACTTGAGGTCAGGAGTTTGAGACCAGCCTGGCCAACATGGTGAAACCCTGTGTCTACAAAAATACAAGAAATTAGCTGGTGCGGTGGCACACGCCTGTAATCGCAGCTACTTGGGAGGCTGAGACAGGAGAATCACTTGAACTTGGAAGGTGGAGGTTGCAGCGAGCTGAGATGGCACTACTGCACTCCAGCCTGGGTGACAGAGTGAGATTCTATTTCAAAAGCAAAAGAATAGGTGGCAGCCTGTGACAAAGGCTGCCTGGCCATGGTGATGACCCCCAATCTTCTCTCCTGTGATACAAATCAATCTTCCCTGCTTGGTGGGATTCCTGGGAACGGGATTCATGACTATTGACTCCCTTTTGGAGTACTGTCATTAGGTAAATAAGGGAGGTTCCAAGAAAGCCTCTGCGTATCATCACTCGTCCCCATGTGCCCTCACTTCAAAGTAATTAACATGCCAAAACATCATATTTCGGGGTGGCATTTCCTGAACTCCTTCAAAACCCTTGTCTCTGAATCTGCAAAGGCACTGAAGATGGAGGGTCACACTGAATGAATGGAGAAGCTATAGAGCTGTAGAGAAACACAGAGACTAAAACCACATGATTAATACTTTCAAAATGTTATACCACAGCATGTTATTTTCCACACTTGCTGTGGATTTGCTGGTCTCAGGGCCCTGTTGCCTGCTATAGTAGCCTCCTAACCATACTTCCCATCACTGACTTCCTGCATTAAAATTAACTTTTTACATGTGGAAAAACTCCATCAACTTTACCCACATAATGGTTACATTTAATAAATGTCAAAGTTGACAAGTCAGTTATTTCTTATCAGGGAGATGACATCACAGACATAGCCCATATTAATTCTTCATATGTTCCAATTTCTAACACCAGGAGACAAATACTTATGACTCATTCCTCAAAAGGTAGAAGTCCTTTCCCACCCTCATCCCCCATTTCTTTTCTTCTTTTCTTTTCTTTTCTTTTTTGTTTTTTGGAATCTCACTCTGTTGCCCAGGCTGTAGTGCAGTGGTGCAATCCTGGCTCACCGCATGCAACCTCTCCTTCTAGGGTTCAAGCAATTATCCTGCCTCAGCCTCCCAAGTAGCTGGGATTACAGGCACGTGCCACCACACCCAGATAATTTTTGTATTTTTAGAAAACATGACGTTTCACCATATTGGCCAGGCTGATCTCAAACTCCTGACCTCAAGAGATCCACCTGCCTTGGTCCCCCAAAGTGCTGGGGTTACAGGCATGAGCCACTGTGTCCAACTCCCACCCTCATTTCTTACTCAAGGTGTTGGGTCACACTTCTATAATGCCTACTGCTTCTCCCTTTACAATGTGATTCACACTTGTACTGATCCCTACAAAAGCTATCTTTCCCTGCACTGTTAAGCTTTAACATGTTAGGGACTGTGTCAATGTGATTCACCAATATATTTCTGGTTCCATAGTACCTGGCATTTAGCAGGCATTTCATCAATATTTGTGGAATGAATGGATGAATGAATGAATGAACAAAGTCAACCTATAGGACTGCCTTCAAGAATGCTGGAGAGACATTTTCCTCTTCAGAAAGATGGCCCTTCACATAGACAAAGAAGGAAGTGCCAAAGATATCATGAGTCCCAAAATTATCTACCTGCTGACCCACGATGGTAATGAAATTCTTTGCACAGATTCACCTCTTAGGACCCACATGCATAGTCCCCAAGAAGCACCTATTAAGTAGAAGTTGTTAGTTAAGTAGCATATTTAGGCCGTATCAGAAGAGAAAGTAGTCGACAAGGATGAAATGAACATTCTGAGGCCACTGGAGCTATGGGATTTAGACTTGGGAATAGCTGCTTCAATTAAAATAATTCTTTCCAAGTACAATTTGCAAATGTAATTTTTATGTCTGACTCTCCTCAAAAATCTTTCACCTTTTTATGAAATTTCCATAATTACTTTTTGAGAGGAAAGTTTCCTTTTCCAAAAACTGTGAGTTTCTGAAAGACCAGTGATTTCTTCCTCACTGGTTCTTAAAGTAAGATGAAGCAAAAGTTTTGTTTATGCAGAAGGCTTAAATCAATGAATAGGTACACAGGCATTTACAAACCACCTAAAGTATTAAAATATGAGTAGGAAGAACAAGGAATTCAAGGAAGAGGTTCCCAAGTGTAACAGTTCCTCAAAACCATCTCAGATTGTCTGAGCGCATATTCCCAAGTCTCTGCCTAGAGATTCCAATTTGACAGGCTGGGACTGGAGTCCATTAGTCTGCATCATAAAGCTCCCCGGTGATGCAAATGAGCAGACACTTGGGGTCCCACTAAGCTCTCTTCTGACTTTGATGTTCTAATGGCCCCAGTCTTTTCATAGCAACAAGCAATTGCTCCAGAAACCCCTACTTTGTAAGGGGACCATGAAAAGGCGAAGGTTCTCCCCCTATAGGACTCTGCTTAGAGGGTCTCATCAGTAATAACAGCAGCCACTGTTCACAGAGTGCTTTCCACACACAGAGTCCTGCTCTCAGCATGCACACATACATGACCGAGCTAAGGGCTTTCCAAACACTACTAACTTCAAGGATTTTTTTCAACACTACCTTAATTCTTGCAGTAAGCCTCCCAGGTAAGCCTAATAACCTCACTTACACGAAGGGATCAACCCAGGCTTAGAGAGGTTGAGAAACTTGCCCAAGTCCCCTCTCTTGTGAGTGGTATAAGCAGGATTTGAACTCACAGTTATCTGATTCCAAAGCCATTGGTTTAGCCACTGTGCTGGCTCATCTACCATAACAAAGGGCAGGCAATTCCCATTTATACACAGATGCTGGAAACAGGGACAAGATTCAAATCCCAACCCCTCCTCTCAACAAGAAAGGAACCACAAAGTAAGCCAAGAGACACAGAAGGGTAAGCACACCCACTTCTTTTCCAGACAAAAGTCCTGCTACAAGCATTATTAACAACAGCCAAACAGCAGAAACAATCTGCATGTTCCGCCGGGCGCGGTGGCTCACACCTGTAATCCCAGCACTTTGGGAGGCCAAGGCGGGTGGATCACGAGGTCAGGAGACAGAGACCATCCGGGCTAACACGGTGAAACCCCACCTCTACTAAAAATACAAAAAAAAAATTAGCCGGGCATGGCGGCGGGGGCCTGTAGTCCCAGCTACTCAGGAGGCTGAGGCAGGAGAATGACCTGAACCCGGGAAGCAGAGCTTGCAGTGAGCCAAGATGGTGCCACTGCACTCCTTCCTGGGTGATCAAGTGAGACTCCATCTCAATTAAAAAAAAATAAAAAATAAAAAACAATCTGCATGTTCATCAGCAGATAAATGGGATAAAGGCAGGGTGGCATATACAGGCCATGGAATATTATTCAGTTTTAAATAAAGAATGTAACATGCTCTAATACATTCTACAACATGGATGAACTTTGAAAACCTATGCTAAGTGAAATAAGCCGGACACAAAATGACAAATATTGTAGGAGCCCATTCTCATTGGGTACTTAGAGCAGGCAAATTCCTAGCGACAGAAGGAGACTGGAAAACAATGATAACTCCCCTTTCGGCGACTGGGGGGAGTGTGCATGGGGAGTTATTATTTAATGGGCACAGAGCTTCTGTTTAGGGTGATGAAAAAGTTCTGCAAATGGTTGCACAAGATTGTGAATATAGTGAATGCCACTCAATTTTATATTTACATATGGTTAAAATAGTCCCCAAAAAATCACAACCACAAGCACACTAGATTAATCACAGAAATACGAGAATGATTTAATATTATAAAATCCATACATGTAACTGACTTTAATACATTAAAAGAGAGAAAACATTTTTTTAAAAATACCCTGTTACCATCGCTGAACCCAAAGTTATTTCTTATGCTACTGACTTCCAGTCAACTCTGCCTGAAATTTTTAAGCAGGCCATAAAGTCAGGTGTCAACAGGAGACCATTATAAAAACGGCACTAGATGAGGGTCATTCGTAGAGTTTTCTATTCTTTTATTTTACTTTTTTCTTCTGTTTGTCCAGAGAAATCAATTCAGTAAACCTATGGACTGTCTTTTAAGATGTGATTTATGGGGCTATTTAAGTTCTCATCACTGGAAATTCTTTTTCCCCTAGCACTTCCAGTTTCACTATTCCCCAAGACTTCAAATTACAAACGTTTCAACCAAGTAAACTTTCTAATGTACAATGGATTTCCATTTTTTCCCCATCACAAATAGTGTGGTGTTCCCTACTCACCTGTAAAGAGACTTTAATACAGTAGTTCTCTACAACTCTGAAGGAGGATAGATGAAAGTGTAACAAACTATAAAATCACAACCTGTATGAGTCTGCGCAGGGACATTCGCCAAATTCTAAAAAGCCAAGGTCTAGGGAATGTCTGCTTTTAAGTGCCAAAGAGGTAGTAAAAAAAATAAATAAAAATGAAGAAAAATGAAGTGGTTTACTTAACATCCAGTGGCATAACGAATTTACAAATATAGTCAGATTCTGTATGTAAATACCACCATGGCTGTGGGGAAGTTTGTGGATGACACCTTCATTCTGGATTCTTGAATAAATGGTCAATAATTATTTTATATATATATATCATTTATATTTAAGTAACTTAGAATGAATAATATTTCAAAAGGCCTCTCTCCCTTCCAGACAACTGCAGTATTAAGGGAGGCTAGATTAATTCATGGATCACACAGCAATAATTGGACACCAACGAAAGGAGTCTATGGGTTACTTCAAGTTGCCAACTGAGAAGATCTATTAATATAGAAACCTGACCAAAGTACATCCAGACCTTGGTGTTCTGGCCAGAGAATCCTGTCCTCCTTCCTTGATCACTGTGCTCTACCCACACTGGCCTCCTCTCTGATTCTAACAAGCCAAGTTCCTCCCTGGGGGCCTTTGCACATGCTGTTTCTTCTGCCTGGAATGATCTCCCTAGAGAACTCAACATGTTTCTAATATCTATTTAAATGGCTCTTCTTCTGGGTGTCTTCACTTACTCCAGAATAGGCTAGGTCCCTGTGCTTCATACCCTCCCAATACCCTGTACCAGACACCTAAAAGCACTCATCACAATTGAAATTAGTAGCTTAGATAACTATCCCATGTCTATCTCCCCCATTAAATTATTGACTCCATGACAACAGAAATGACTATATATTTATCAAGACCATTGATATATTTTGCAACGCACAGTGCAAAATGAAAATTTGGGGCCTTTTATTTGAAATTATTAAGAAATTCAAGATGGTGACAGTAGAAGAGTAAACCAAGCACGAGGCTCTCCTAAGCTTGGGGTCTTAGGCACTTGCACAGGTCATCCGCCCATGAACCTAGCTCTGGTCTTTATTGTTCACCACTGCATTCACAGCTCCTAGCCCAGGGTTTGGCACATAGTAGGTGCCCAGTAAATATTTATTCATAAGTAGAGTATATGAATTATCTGACATTCTCCTCCTTCTTTGCTCCATCCATCTCCTATTGTTTCAAGCCAGGAAAATGATTCCTGCTATGGTCACTCCATTGCAGCCAGCTTTGCACATTTTTCTTTAAAAGTCAGAAACTTCTCTAGCAGCTTCATCCCCAATCCTTAAGATTCAGATTTCTCAGAAGTTGCAGCTGAGAAATGTATTTTTGTGTTTCCTTAAAGGAGACTCCAGTGCATCCTTCAGTGAACTGTTCTTGAAGGGGAGGGAAAAATCAATGCTTTCAGATAGCATTACCTTGCCCTGAATAATCCTGAAGCTGCCCATGACTTACTGTAGAGGATATAATTGAAGTGAGGATAAACTGCACACCATTTCAAAGTCTACTAAATTGAAACCGTTCTTTTTGTTGACACATGCTTGGGAAGCTGTAGATAATGTGATTTAAAATAAATACACTGGCCCAGTATACTTATATAATTGAAATAAATATGGAATAACCCACAGAGCCCATGGGCAGTCGGGCAAATTAACCCCTTGTGTACCAGACAACAGGACCCCTGCCTAAAAAGAAGGACCTGGCAGCAAGTAGATTTTGGAAAGCAGAAGAGGTCACACATCTTCAAATGAGATGGACTCTTTCAAATATTGAGTTTTTAGAGACTTGGCATGAGTTTGTGTAGAAAAATGTTGCCAGATGATGAATTCTCTTTTGACTCTCCCACCATGCAATTCTGCTTAGTCAATATTAAGGGCTCCTGATACCGGGGACACTAGCTACAGAGGATTTTTTTAAAGAGAGAGAGAGAGGAAAAGGTGGGAGTGCAAAGAATCCATTCTCCTCCTTCTGATGGTCTCCAGAGAACAGAGAGAAAAACACCAAAAGCTACATTAAAATAGTTTCATCAGAGTCCTTTGGGGGATATTCCAATGTGTACCTTCTCAGTCTGGATGTACCCCCAAGACCCAACAGGGTGTGTATCTATCAGTTCAGTTCCATCAAAGAAGAAGAACCACCATGAGTGATAGGACAGGTTGCTAAAAGATTTAGGTCATCAGAGAACATGGTTGCCAGGTCTCTGGCAACCATGCCAGGAACATGTGAAGGTCTTTTGCCCCCATGTCTGCTCCTGAAGTCAGCAGACCTGGCCATTGCAAAGGGAAGATGGGCATGAAACAAAGGTGAATAAGAACAAAAATGCAACCAGAAGAACATTCTAGAACCATGAGGAGGAACTGGAATTGGGGATTGACTCTCACCACCTCCAAACCTCCAGCGTTATTGATACAGGTGACCAGCAGGGGAGCTGGTGCCCTTCATCCTGGGCCACACACAGGCCTGATCCAAGATTCTAAAAATCTGAGGAAGGACCTGGTGGGGACAGGAGGCACTGTGGCCCTGCTGCTGGTCCACCCCAGCAATAGAAGCCAGCAGACAGAGACATACAGTGTGAGCAGATGCTACAACTGTAAAACAAAAGTATCCTAATAACCACTGCTCTTATTACATAGAAAGGATTATATGACAAAATGCTTTCCCTTTCCTTCCACCTGGGATGTTGGCTACAAATATGGTTGCACACATTTTGATACAATCTAACTCAGGTATGGAGGACACATATATGAAAGAGAGCAGAGTATTTGCCCCCCACCTCCCAAAAATTGGATGTGCAAAGACAGACAATATTTGTCCAGGGAAAGACAATATTGAAGATTTTTTGCTGGCTGCAATTTTTAACTTGTAGGATGTGTGACATGAAGTTACACGGATTTATGAAAGAGCTGGCCCCATCAAAATGGCCAGCCTCTGTTGACTTACATTCTAGATATGTGTGTGAGCATAGGGATAAAGAGGGTGGAAGAGGAGAGAACATACATCCAAAGTGAAAAGTAAAGTAAAATAAAATGGAGTATATTAGTCTGTTTTCAGACTGCTGATAAAGATAGACCCTACACTGGGTAATTTATAAAGAAAAAGAGGTTTAATGGACTCACAGTTCCACGTGGCTGGAGAGGCCTCACAATCATGGCAGAGGGCAAAGAGGAACAAGTCACATCTTATATGGCGGAAGGGAAGACAGAATGAGAACCAAGACAAAGGGGTTTCCCCTTATAAAGCCATCAGATTTCATGAGGCTTAATCACTACCATGAGAATAGTATGGGGGAACCGCCCTCATGATTCAGTTATCATGAGAGTCCCTCCCACAGCACACGAGAATTATGGGAGCTACTATTCAAGATGAGATTTGGGTTGGAATACAGTCAAACCATATCATGGAGTTAGGCTATAGAAAGTCAATGAGGGCTAAGAGGGCCCTGTCTGCTGGGACAGCCACACAAAAAGGTAACTGTGGCCTGGATGAAGAAGAGCCTGCCATATCCCCTAGAGAAAGCATTCTCTGCAGAGGGAAGAGGAAACACAAAGACTCCAAGTCAGGAAACTACCTTGGCTCATTGCAAGTGTCACTGCATCTTCACAATCAAGGGGCACTGTGGTATAAAATGTGACTGGAGAAGTAGGTGGGTGCCAGATGGCAAAGTACCTTACTGCCTGGTTTCATATTCCATAAGGAGTTAAGGTTTTACTCCCATTGTTGTGGGCTGACATAGTGTTACCCACAATACAGGTGGGTTTGGTCACACGGCAGGTGACAGTCCAGTGACCACAACCAAGAAGGTTTTAACAAGGGGATTTTATTACTTGGAACAAGTAAGAAGAATACTGGGGATGGTTCCCAAAGCAAGGTCTACCTGAACCCAGGTGAAAACAGGGTTTCTATTGGGCTGGTGAGCTGAGTCATCCAATGTAGAGGTGGAGTAAAGTCGGTGAAGGCATAGTCATCACTCACGCTCCTACACATGTCACAAGTTTAGAAAATGGAGAATAAGCTGCTCCCTGTGCAGAGATTTTAGTACAGCAATACAGAGAGGTTGCCAAGGTTTATCTCCAACTCAGTCATCTCTGAATCCAATCGGTTTTTGTTTATGGCAGGGTTTCTTCAAGGAACTTTTTGAAACAACAAAAAATTCAAGGTGCAACAGTTACAAGTGGATGCTTCTCCACACTGTGTACACAAAAGCCTGGGGACCCTGGGTGACAATAGGAAAACTTTTAAGTATTAATTCAAACTAATTTAAATTTTTTAAAAGTTCACCCCTAGAAAGCATGTAGAGAATGGGCACACAGTGGGGAGTGGGGCAAGAGAATCAGTTACAGATGGGGAAACTGAAGACCAAGGTTATAAAAGGAAGTTGTTCAAGGTCAGGCATCAAGAAACTGGCACCACTGAAGGAACCTGCTTCCCTCCTTTCCCGTCCCTTCTTGCTCTAGCTAGAGAGAGAATACCAGCAGGAGCCCATGGCAAATACCCAGCCCTCCTGGGTGCCATATAGCCTCTAGGCTGCCAATAAACATTCATGGTTGAATTTTAAAATGTTTTCATAAATGTGCTAAAAAAAAAAAAAAAGAAGAAGAAGAAAAAGAAGAGGACTCATTTTATTCACAGTCACTTTACAGCTGGTGGCTGCTAATTGTCATCTGTTAGGCTGGGCATCAGAATGTGGCATCAGAAAGTCTGTCCATCTGTCCTGGGCTCTGTCAGGCTTCCTTATGTCTCCCATCCACAACCTGCCTCCTTAAACTGTCTACAGAGCCTGCCCCGTATCTCTTGGCTCTCCAGCCAGGCCTCTCCGGGAGGGTAAGACGAATTCCTATTCATGAGGTTTCATTGGCTGGAGAAGTGGAAACAGCCGCCTGAATTCAAAATTCAGAGCCTGAAGAAATGAGTCCCAATATGGGTTTGTTACTCACTGGCTATGTCAGCCCAACACCTCAAATCACTTTTGTACAGAGGTTGTTAGAAAAAAATAATAATAATTGCATGAATAAAGAAGGAAATAGACACATAAACACTTATCCTCCCTGAGCCTCGTCTTCACCTGGAAAATGAGAATATGAAATATAACTGGGGGAAGATCAAGAAAGATATACAGCGAGGTGTTCACAACTCCTACATCTGCATGATGAGGTTTTGTTTTTATTTTCCTTTTTTTTTCCCACACAGTTTGGTTCTAGAGGAAAAGTGTATCATTTTTGCAATAAGAAATAAAACAATAAAAGCTTTTTCCTTTTCTTGAGATGGAGTCTCTCTCTATCACTCAGATTGGAGTGCAGTGATGCAATCTCGGCTCACTGCAACCTCCAACCCCCGGGTTCAAGCGATTCTCGTGTCTCAGCCTCCCAAGTGCCTGGAACTGCACACGCGCGCCACCATGCCCAGCTACTTTTTGTAGAGGCAGGGTTTCATTATGTTACCCAGGCTGGTCTCGAACTCCTGGCCTCAAGTGATCCTCCCACCTAGGTCTCCCAAAGTACTGGAATTATAGGGGTGAGCCACTGCGCCAGGCCAATAAAAGCTATTTTTAATGAAAAGAGTGGGCCGGGCGCGGTGGCTCAAGCCTGTAATCCCAGCACTTTGGGAGGCCAAGACGGGCGGATCACGAGGTCAGGAGATCGAGACCATCCTGGCTAACACGGTGAAACCCCGTCTCTACTAAAAATACAAAAAACTAGCCGGGCGAGGTGGCGGGCGCCTGTAGTCCCAGCTACTCTGGAGGCTGAGGCAGGAGAATGGTGTGAACCCGGGAGACGGAGCTTGCAGTGAGCTGAGATCCAGCCACTGCACTCCAGCCTGGGAGACAGAGCCAGACTCCGTCTCAAAAAAAGAAAAAAAAAAAATTAAAAGACTAAGGACTGTCTTGCCTGCCTCAAAGAGATGTAGTTTTTAAAAAATGACATCTGTGAACAGGCTTTATAAACAGTAAAGCCCAAAAAAAAGTTAAGAATTATCATTGCCCTTGTCAAGCAGCATAATTATCTTAGCTGCTATGCATAAACTTCATCACACACATTCTTTTCCTTTTCCGTCTCTTCTTCTTCTACTTTTCCCTTCTTCCCCCACGTTCTTCCTTCCTTTCTCTCTGCCAAGTACTTGGCCAAGGAAAACATAGTATCCCACGATCCTGCTCAGACCTGCCGAGATTCAGAAT
>NW_012115722.1:1914455-1919964 GCF_000951035.1 Colobus angolensis palliatus | reverse complement strand
TGCCTCAGCCTCCCGAGTAGCTGGGATTACAGGCACCTGTCACCACACCTGGCTAATTTTTGTATTTTTAGTAGAGACAGGGTTTCACCGTGTTGGCCAGGCTGGTCTCGAACTCCTGAGCTCAGTTGATCTGCCCGCCCCAGCCTCCCAAAGTGCTGGGATTACAGGAGTGAGCCACCGTGCCCAGCCACCCCAGTTTCTTAAAACCAAGAAAGGTCCATCCCAAATGTGCTATTGCACGACACTCTCACTTGCTTCTTTCATTCATGGATTCATCTGGTATGTTTCGAGGGTCTCCTCTATTCCAAGCACTCTGCTGGGTGCTACAGAAGCCACGACAAAAGGGTCTCCTATCCTCATGGGTCTTGTTCTGGCAGAGGAGAACAATTTTAGTCAGTTACATGATTATTTAAGTTCACTTGGGGAAAAATAATACAAAAATTAAGTATGGGGTGCAAAAAGAGCGTGTATCAGGGAATTCTGACCTGATCTGGGGATTTGAAGGCTTCCTCAAAAACAGTGACATTTAAGCAGAGAAAGGAAGGATAATAGAAATTGACAGGTCAGGGGAAAGGGAGGGAAGAATGTTCCAGGAAGAGGAAACAGCCCATGATGCATTTTTAAAAGTGAAACTTGTGTAACAAATTAGTGAAACAGCAAGCTGATTGAGCGGGCCGGGAGGCTAGACAGGTTGGCAGAGCCAAAATCTGCAGACCTTAAGCCACGCAACGGTCTTGGTCTTAATCCAGCCACAGTAAGAAGCCATGGAAGGGTTGTAAGTAGGAAGATGGCACGCTCAGGTTTTGGGTATGTGGGGAGGTATGTGTGTTTGTAACAGCTGTGGCCTTTGTTATGAGGAATGGATCCGAAAGCTGGCACATGGCAAACTGCCAGTTATCCCCAAATCCTTCTTCTATTTGGACACATGTTCACCCAGCTAGAACCTCCATTTCTCGTCATCCCTTGTAGTCAGGTGCGGAATGAAATAAAGTCTTGCCATAGCATGTGAGCATAAGCAGCGTGAACAACATCCGCTTCATGTTTAAAAGGGGAGTGCTTGCCCCAGGGCTCCTCTGGCCTTTTCTGTGGCTGGAAGGTGGATGTAGCAGTGACCTGGAATCAACCCAGATGACGAGGACAACACCCTAGGAATCGGCAGAGCAACAAGGTAGAAGCCACCTGGGCCCAGGAAACCTCATGGCACAGACCTGCTCACCCACGCTGCACTGTTGCATGAGAGAGAAATACATTTAGAGCTCATTAGAACAACTGTATTTTGGGGTCTCTGTTACAGCAGCTGAGTGTTTTTTCTAACTTATATAGGGAATATTCTATGAAATTATTTGGTTGTAAGCAACAGAAACCATTCAGGTTAACTTAAGTGGGAAAAAAAAGGAAAAGGAAGACTATGGGCTGGAGCTCAGAATCAAAGAAAACCTAAAGAACCTGTGGCTTAGAGACAAAATTGTAATAAATAATATCTTCTGACACTGCCAACAGGATGAATAACTCCAGTCATCTTCAGTCTTTATTATATTCTACTCAAAATTCAAATGCCTAGGACAGAGAATCCAAACGCCTGGCACAGTTCACACACCCACTCCTGGTCTAGATGAATGAAGATGAGGGAATGGAGAGCACCAAGTTTGATATTCACACTGAGGTCATCTAATGGAACTGGATGGTTCCCCCAAGGAAAATCATGGTGCTGCAACCAAGAAAATGGGAATGGATGTCTACCCTGAGAGCGCAGGAGTGGATATGAAGCAACCTGTTAGGAGGCTACTGCAGAAGCCCAGGCAACCATAAATGCTGTTGTGAATGAGGATAGTCATTGTGATCATAGAAAGAAATAGACAAATGTAAGATCTATTTAAGAGGCAGAATCAAAAGGACCTAATGTACACTCACCGTGTACTGAGAATCTATCTTATAACACAAGTAAATTTTGAACTATAAAACCCAAAGCCAAGATCACATTTAATTGCATTTCCAGTTCCAGTAATAACAGAGTAGCTTATATCAAATTAATCTTCTGGTATATAACACATATAAATTTTGTCTGAGCACGGTGGCTCACGTCTAGAATCCCAGCACTTTGGGAGGCCAATGGAAGAGGATCGTTTGAGGTCAGAAGTTTGAGACCAGTCTGGGCAATATAGCAAGACCCCATCTCTACTGAATGAATGAGTGAGAAGGTATTGCTTTGGTGGAAGTTTGAAATAGAGTCTGAAAAGTTCTCATGTCCAAATCTATCCAGATGACACTTGGACCATTTTCAGAAAAGCATTTGTAGGATTTAGTCCTTTCTATATTAGATCCTGCTTCTTCCATGTGAACCTCTCCATTGACTGAATCTCTTTTTTGTCATGATCTTTGGTATGTCCCAAAACTCTTTCTTGGGGGGGAAAAAAAACAACTGATTCGCCTGTCATTCAATCTTGAAAAATAAACAAGGTTGAATCAGTTTCTGACTACAAGGCAAGATTAGAAGTATCCATGCTGAGTGCAGTCTTACAAAATGCTTGTATTTTTGTACCTGGCACATGGCTAAAATTTTAAAATGAAAATAAGATGTATTTCTATCTATATGTTTATGTATGTCTGCATGTATGATATATATGTGTGACATTTTTCGATCTCCTTATGATGTTGCCAAAATTAAATGGTAATGAGCTTTATTTAATTAGTTTAAGGAAAAATAAGTGCTTGTATAAATGAAGTGTTTTCTCAGAAGAATAAGAACTAACCCAAATGCTTTTCAAGCATGTGACTTGGGTAATCTTTGGCAAGTAAAAGAATTGTTGGTCTGATTAAAACAGATGCCGAACTTTTTCTACCTAGGTTTATTGGTAAAATAAGCTCATGTTATCTCTATATTATAAAATTTATGAAAAATAACATAATGGCTAGTTGCTTATGTCTCAGCTTCATGAGCAATCCAAGCATAACTGTTAAAAACCAAGTGAGTTAAACAGCTATAAGTAAGATAAAATTCCCATGTGAAACCTGTATCCCCCTAGTCTCTTCAATCAGTGGTGGTGGGAAACCTGGATATCCACATGCAGAAGAATAAACTAGACCCCTATCTCTCGTCACATAGAAAAATCAAATCAAAATGGATTTGAGAGTTAAATCTAAGACCTCAAACTATGAAACTACTACAAGAAAATATTAGAGAAACTCTCTAGAACATTGGACTGGGCAAAGATTTCTTGAGTAATAGTACCCTACAAGTTGAGACAATCAAATCAAACATGGACAAATGGGATCATATCAAGTTAAAAAGCTTCTGCACAGCAAAGGAAACAATCAACAACGTGAAGAGACAACCAACAGAAGGGGAGAAAATATTTGCAAACTACTCATCTGACAAGGGATTAATAACCAGAAAAGGAGCTCAAGCAACTCTCTAGAAAAAATCCTAATAATCCAATCAAAAATGGGCAAAAGATCTCAATAGACATTTCTCAAAAGAAGACATGCAAATTGCAGAAAGGTTTATAAAAAGTTGTTCAACATCATTGATCATCAGAGAAATGCAAATCAAAACTACAGTGAGATATCATGTTACCACAGTTAAAATGGCTTTTATTCAAAAGACAGGCAATAACAAATGCTGATGAGGATGTGGAGAAAAGGAAACCCTCATTCACTGTTGGTTGGAATGTAAATTAGTACAACCACTATGGAGAACAGTTTGGGGGTTCCTCAAAAAACCCAGATTAGGCCATACACAGTGGCTCATGCCTGTAATCCCAGCACTTTGGGAGACGGAGGGGGGCAGATGGTTTGAGCTCAGAAGTTTGAGACAACCCTAGGCAACATTGCAAAATCCTGTCTCCACAAAAACTAGCCAGGCATCATGGTGCATGCCTGTAGTCCCAGCTACTGAGGAGACTGGAGTGGGAGGATTCTTTGAGTCCAGGATGTCAAGGCTGCAGTGAGATGAGATCACACCACTACATTCCAGCCTGGGCAAGAGCAAGACTCTATCCCACAAAAAAAAAAAAAAAAGACAGAATTACCATATGATCCAGCAATCTCTTTACTAGGTATATACCCCCCAAAGAAGGAAATCCATGCATCAAAGAGATATCTGCATTCCTATGTTTACTGCAGCACTATTCGCAATAGCCAAGATTTGGAAGCAACCTAAATGTCCATCAACAGACAAATAGGTAAAGAAAATGTGGTACCTATACACAGTAAAGAACTATTCAGGAATAAAGATAGAATGAGATCTTGTCATTTGCATCAACATAGATGGAACTAGAGGTCATTAAGTGAAATAAGCCAGGCACGGGAAGACAAACTTCGCATGTTCTCACTTATTTGTAGAAGCTAAAAATTTAAAAAATTGAACTCATGAAAATGGAGAGTAGAACGCTGGTTACCAGAGGCTGGGGAGGGTATTGGCTTGGGGGCTGGGGAGATGGTTAGTGGATACAAAAATATAGTTACATAGAATGAATGAGATTTAGCATTCGACAGCACAACAGGGTGACTATAGTCAACAATAATTTACTGTACATTTTAAAATAACTAAAAGAGTACAATTGGATCGTTTGCAACACAAAGGATAAATGCCTGATGGGATGGATACCCCATTTACCTTGATGTGATTATTGTGTGCCTGTATCAAAATATCTCATGTAACCCATAAATATATATACCTGCTATGTACTCCCAAAAATTAAAAATAAAGATGTCTTCCCCACATCAGGTTTCTTAAGGAAAACAACAATTTATTATAGAATAATTATTAAATGGGGACAAAAGTAGCCAGGAAAATGTAATAAACCTATCAGAAGATTTTTAACATTTTTATTGTCAGAAATGAAAATTTGAGGCTGGGGGAAATCTTTAGAAATAACAATTTAATTCTCTGGCCTAGAAAAAAAAAAAAAACCTGATGGTACAGTTAAAATTTTTCCTCTTTTATAGTTTCTTATGAAAAAGAAACCAAATATATTTGAGATTGTTAGTAAACACACACTGTGCCACATTGACAAATTATACTATGGGAAAGCATATTCCTCTAGAAATTTTGATTCATAGATTTGCCAATCTATAGATTTCTAGTGTGATAGAAAATTCACAATTGCTTCCTTCCTAGTGTTCACTGGAAATTAAGATCATGAAGGGTTATAAATTCTAATTAATATATGTAACTAAAATAACTGGAAAGAATAAGGGGACGATTCTGGGTGCAAGATTGCTTCTGGTAAAGAAAAGCTATAAGGTATGAGGATCTTTTGCTCTTTTAAGAGAAAAGATAATAATGTTTGTCCTAAAGTAGAAAAACTGGAAGGTCCAAAATGAAAAGAGGAAAAATATAGGACACAAATAGTTGAATGAATAAGGCCATAGAGGATTTGTGGAAGATGAATTTTATGAAAGGAATGGTATGTATGATCAAGGAAGCTAAGATAAGTGAAGAATTATTATAAGTTTTTCTAGCCGGGCGCGGTGGCTCAAGCCTGTAATCCCAGCACTTTGGGAGGCC
>NW_012115722.1:1909923-1914330 GCF_000951035.1 Colobus angolensis palliatus | reverse complement strand
TAAACCCGGGAGAGGCGGAGCTTGCAGTGAGCTGAGATCCGACCACTGCACTCTAGCCCGGGCGACAGAGCAAGACTCCGTCTCACAAAAAAAAAAAAAGAATTATTATAAGTTTTTCTAAAAATTGAGGATTAATATTAAAGGTAAACTGATGCAAAACTAGAATTTGGTTCCTTGTGTTAAGACGACAAGACTTTCTTAGAGTATTGTTGCTCTTAATAGGAAATTATGAAAGGTTTTTCTTTATCTTTTAGGTAATTGGCCTAGGAAACAAAAGTTCTGTATTTTACCAAGATAATTTTCTCAGTTTTATGTTGTCTTTATTAGGTTTTCATGATTTAAGAAAACTGAATCCTCTCTATTAAAAAGAGTTAAAGTTTTTCTACAACTATAAGTTTCTGTATTTACCTTTAAAGTTCTTTAATTAACACTCTGTTTAAATGAATGATCATTATTTCTCAGTGACCTGCAATCCTATTTTGATCAAGTATTTTAAACTCCTGGTATTTTTGACAAACTTCTCAAAATCAAATTCTAAATTGTTTTTTCTTGACCTCAAATTAGTTTTGAGAGTTTCCAGATGGGCCTTTAGAACGCATTAAAAGGATTATCTCTCCCTACAGAAAGAGAGATGTGAAACCAAATGGGCTTATTTGATGTATTAACTTATATTGTCAAATAATAAGTAATGCTAAACCTTTTTGAGTTATATTTGTATAAATGTTTTATTAATATATGTTCCAGAAATTGTATGAAATGTATATAAATGTATATAAATAGTCTTGTTATAATGCTATTAGTCATAATTCTACTTATTATCTTAAAATGTCGTATGCTACAGAAATAACCAAATCTCCTTATAAATTGCATCATTGTTATAATGAGTTCTGATCAGATCTTCAGCCATGGCTATTTTAAATCTTACCATCCACAAAGAGTTCATTGTTTAACTCTGGTACTTTTCTAAAAGCTATTGCAAGCAACTGTAAACCTAAAGTATTTTCATCTTCACGGAGATTCATGGAAAGGATTCTGACAAGTACAGGTTTCTGGTAACTTTAAAATGATACCATTAAACTGGGTGAGAATTCAGAACTCTAATGAATAAACTGATTGGCTTCACGAACTGGTAACTCAACATGAAGCAGAACAAGAACTAATTGAGTACCAAGGAAATGATTTGGCAGAGTTTCATGCTAAATTAGTCAGTACTGAAATTATTAAAATATCGAAGTTCATGAATGAGCCCCATAAGATTGATCCAAGTCACATTACCTATGGTAACCTATTTAGTAAACAGCGTTATGCACTTGAATTAGAGAAACAAAACTGCTATTTGAGAGGATGTAAATCCAATATTAAGCATCAACTCATGAAGAACCTGAACAGCTGCCTTGTCATTTGTAAGTCCTTAAATCTTCCATAATTAAAAGCTCTGGATTCTTTGGTTCATCATGGAGTAAATAAAATAATACAAATTATGGGGAAAATGGTGGAGTAACTATTCTAAAATTGCTAAGTGGTTTATAATCAACATTGAGTTTGTCAAACTCATAATTCTGATAAGACAATAAATACCTCAGGTGATACATTTCTGGCATCTGCTGAATTATTTGAACACTTTCAGATGTATTTCATTCAATCGCCACCTTCAGTGCTTGTTTCTTGGTGATATAGAAGCTTTCCCATGCAGGAAGGACAGTGCTATAATAGTAGCTAAAAGATTATTGGAAAATGTGTTTTTCTTAAGGCATTCCTGGAAAAATCTCCAGTGATAGAGGCACTTGTTTCACTAAATAAGTTATAAAACATTTAAATAAGGTATGACAAACCAAATGGCATGAAACAAAGCTAATTAAATTGACTGAATTGCCTTGTCCAAAAAGTATTACAGTTGACCTTGATGATAATTAGATCTATCCCCAGTTGAAAACACAGATTGACACCTTATAAAATAGTTACTAGAACCCCAATGCCCCTAATAATAGAACCTCATATGTCTTACAAATTCTGACATGCTCTTATAAACTGTGACATGACTCAATATTGCAAGGCTTTAATACATTATGCCAAAGTATGTTTTCACCAGGTAAAAGAAGCCCTTTATGACCCACCAAGTGATAATGACAAGACCTTTTACCATCTAGAACCCAGAGACTGGGTCTTTTAGAAGAGAGAGTAATGGAAGAGTGCCCTTGAACTCCATTGAAAGGTACCATACCAAGTCCCTCCTTACAACAAAACTTCAGAGTTGGTCAGAAATGGTGGCATATGCCTGTAATCCCAACTACTTGTAGGGGCTGACTCCAGGAGTCTGAAGCTAGCCTGGGCAACATAGGAAGACCCTGTCTCTTGAAAAATATCAAAAATTTCAGGACCTCAAGTCTTGGATCAACATCTTTCAACTCAAGAGGGTTGTCTTAGTTTGTTCTCTGTTGAAGAACTGAATACCTGAGACTTGGTAATTTATAGAGAAAATAAGTGTATTTATTACAGTTCTAGAGAAGCTGTGAAGTCCAAGGGCATGGTGCTGGCATCTAGTGAGGGCCTTCTTGCTGTATCAAAGCATGGTAGAGGACATCACACCCTGAGAGGGGAAGATTATGTCAACTCAGGTCTCTCTTCCCCTTCTTATAAAACCACAAGTTCCATAATGGGGGCCCCACCCTGATAACCTTACCTAATTCTAACTAACTCCTTAAAACCTCACCTCCAAATACCATCTACATATGAATTTGGGGATTCAGTTTCCAAACATAAAATTTGAAGGACACATTCAAACCACAACAAGGGCCACTCCATACTCTTTGGACTGTACATCTTTTGATATTTTTAAGGCAAAGCTGACCAGGAAATATTTTTCCCCAGAAGCAGATAGCATCCTAGACATGGAAAATTTTTCCTAGATCACGGATCAAGACGTCTCTCCTCTGTCACCATGAAACCTTCGTCCCCTTTCCTATTTTCCCTGCGTTTCTTTTAGGTTTATTCATGGCAAGATAATCCAATAATTAAGATTTCATAATCAGTGGGGCGGGGGGGGGGCGCTCAAGATGGCTGAATAGGAACAGCTCCAGCCTCCAGCTCGCAGCGTGAGTGACACAGAAGACAGGTAAATTCTGCATTTTCAACGGAGGTACTGGATTCATCTCACTGGGGCTTGTCAGACAGTTGGTGCTGGTCAGTGGGTGCAGCCCAACCAGCAAGAGCTGAAGCAGGGCAAGGCATCGTCTCATCTGGGAAGCACAAGGGGGAAGGGAATTCCTTTTCCTAGCCAAGGGAAAGTGAGACACACAACACCTGGAAAATCGGGTAACTCCCACCCTAATACTGCACTTTACCAAGGGTCTTAGCAAACGGCATACTAGGAGATTATATCTCACATCTGGCCCGGAGGGTCCCACGCCCACAGAGCCTCCCTCATTGCTAGCACAGCAGTCTGAGATCTAACTGCAAGGCAGCAGCCAGGCTGGGGGAGGGGTGCCTGCCATTGCTGAGGCTTAAGTGGGTAAACAAAGCCACTGGGAAGCTTGAACTGGGTGGAGCCCACTGCAGCTCAAGGAGACCTGCCTGCCTGCCTCTGTAGACTCCACCTCTGGGGACAGGGTGTAGCTGAACAAAAAGCAGCAGAAATCTCTGCAGATGTTAATGTCCCTGTCTGACAGCTTTGAAGAGAGCAGTGGTTCTCCCAGCACAGAGGTTGAGATCTGAGAATGGACAGAATGCCTGCCCAAGTGGGTCCCTGACCCCTGAGTTGCCTAACTGGGAGACATCCCCCACTAGGTGCAAACTAACACCTCACACCTCACATGGCTCGGTACACCTCAGAGACAAAGCTTCCAGAGCAAGAATCAGAGAGCAACACTTACTGTTCAGCAATATTCTATCTTCAGCAGCCTCCGCTGCTGACATCCAGGCAAACAGGGTCTGGAGTGGACCTCAAACAAACTCCAACAGACCTGCAGCTGAGGGTCCTGACTGTTAGAAGGAAAACTAACAAACAAAAAGGACACCCACACTGAAACCCCATCAGTACATCACCATCATCAAAGACCAAAGGCAGATAAAATCACAAAGATGGGGAAAAAGCAGTTCAGAAAAGCTGGAAATTCAAAACATCAGAGGGCATCTCCCCCTCCAAAGGAATGCAGCTCATCGCCAGCAATGGAACAAAGCTGGACGGAGAATGACTTTGACGAGTTGAGAGAAGAAGAATTCAGTTGATCAAACTTCTCAGAGCTAAAAGATAAACTACGTACCCAGTGCAAAGAAACTAAAAACTTTGAAAAAAGAATGGAAGAATGGATAACTAGAATAACCAATAAGAAGTCCATAAACGAACTGATAGACATGAAAACCATGACAAGAGAACTACATGACAAATGCACAAGCTTCAGTAACCGACTC
>NW_012115722.1:1904380-1905883 GCF_000951035.1 Colobus angolensis palliatus | reverse complement strand
TCAACGAGACAGAAAGTTAACAAGGATATCCAGGAATTGAACTCAACTCTGCACCAAGTGGACCTAATAGACATCTACAGAACTCTCCACTCCAAGTCAACAGAATACACATTCTTCTCAGCACCACATCACACTTATTCCAAAATTGACCACATAGTTGGAAGTAAAGCACTCCTCAGCAAATGTAAAACAACAGAAATTACAACAAACTGTCTCTCAGACCATAGTGCAATCAAACTAGAACTCAGGACTAAGAAACTCAATCAAAACCGCTCAACTACATGGAAACTGATCAACCTGCTACTGAATGACTACTGGGTACATAACGAAATGAAGGCAGAAATAAAGATGAAACCAATGAGAACAAAGATACAACATACCAGAATCTCTGGGACATATTTAAAGCAGTGTGTAGAGGGAACTTTATAGCACTAAATGCCCACAAGGAAAGCAGGAAAGATCTAAAATCAACACCCCAACATCACAACTAAAACAACTAGAGAAGCAAGAACAAACACATTCAAAACTAGCAGAAGGCAAGAAATAAATAAGATCAGAGCAGAACTGAAGAAGATAGAGGCACAAAAAAACGCTTCAAAAAATCAATGAATCCAGGAGTTGGTTTTTTGAAAAGATCAACAAAATTGATAGACTGCTAGCAAGACTAATAAAGAAGAAAAGAGAGAAGAATCAAATAGATGCAATAAAAAATGATAAAGGGGGTATCACCACTGACCCCACAGAAATACAAACTACCATCAGAGAATACTATAAACACCTCTACACAAATCAACTAGAAAACCTAGGAGAAATGGATAAATTCCTGGACACATACACGATCTGAAGACTAAACCAGGAAGAAGTTGATTCCCTGAATAGACCAAGAGCAGGCTCTGAAATCGAGGCAATAATTAATAGCCTACCAACCAAAAAAAGTCCAGGACCAGACGGATTCACAGCCAAATTCTATGAGAGGTACAAGGAAGAGCTGGTACCATTCCTTCTGAAAGTATTCCTATCAATAGAAAAAGAAGGAATCCTCCCTAACTCACTTTATGAGGCCAGCATCATCCTGACAGCAAAGCCTGGCAGAGACACAACAACAAAAAAAAGAATTTTAGACCAATATCCCTGATGAACATTGATGCAGAATTCCTCAATAAAATACTGGCAAACCAAATCCAGCAGCACATCAAAAAGCTTATCCACCACGATCAAGTGGGCTTCATCCCTGGGATGCAAGGCTGGTTCAACATTCGCAAATCAACAAATGTAATCCAGCATATAAACAGAACCAAAGACAAAAACCACGTGATTATCTCAACAGATGCAGAAAAGGCTTTTGACAAAATTCAACAGCCCTTCATGCTAAAAACTCTCTATAAATTCGGTATTGATGGAACGAATCTCAAAATTATAAGAGCTATTTATGAGAAACCCACACTCAATATCATACTGAATGGGCAAAAACTGGAAGCATTCCCTTTGAAAACTGGCACAAGA
>NW_012115722.1:1895725-1899428 GCF_000951035.1 Colobus angolensis palliatus | reverse complement strand
AGGGATAGCATTAGGAGATATACCTAATGTAAATGACGAGTTAATGGATGCAGCACACCAACATGGCACATGTATACATATGTAACAAACCTGCATGTTGTGTACATGTACCCTAGAACTTAAAGTATAATTTAAAAAAAAGAAAGAAAGGCATACAAATTTGAAAGATAGAAGTAAAACTGCTTGTATTAATAGATAATATGATTGTGTATGTTGGAAATCCTAAACCATTTAATAAAATTATCTACTAGAAATAAAAAAAAAATTCATTATCAATAACTTCTGCAGGGAATTTAACTGAATGTTGGATATGTCATGTTAAACTTATATCCTACATGATCTTAGAAATTCTCTGATTCACCCAGGAACAAATTTCACTAGTATCCCAAATTTGACTATTTGTTCAAATTGCACATCTGGTCCTTTCTGTGGGGTTAGGTTTTTAGATTCATGTATTCAGATTCCTTGTTTAAATCTGCGAGTAGATAAAATTGACAGGATTTTGCAGTAAAAGTATGCCAAAAATTGAATGAGAAAACAAAAAAAGGATAATTTGACAGTTTATAGACAAACCTGGAACTCTAAACCCTTAATTGTCAGTTGTGTGCAGTCATGTAATGTTTCAATAATGGAATCTTAGACAAATATTACTAGTGCTTCTTGGTGACCACCTAATGCACAAGTATCCCATAGGGGACTGTCTGTTGTGCCCCTCTAGGATGTACTTTTATCTGTGCGAGATTTAACAACCAACCATATAAGAGGCTAATTTCATGTCTCAATAAGTGGAAAATAAGGGGCCAATGTGGATTAGGAATTCTAACAGTATCACTGTCATTCCATAATCAACTGACAATTAAACATTAGTCTGCACCTTTAAATTTGCACTATAGAATAAAGAGAAATTTGCCAGCAGGTATAAATTCCTCTAAATGGGCATCTTTTGGTAAAATCCTCCTTCCCTGGTTTGGTATAAAATAAATAAAGTTATGATTAGAAATCTATCTTAAACAGTAGATATTATAGCTGACTCTACTGCAAAATGCTGTGGTAGCCCAGCAAATTTCTTTAAATTCTGTTGCTAAAGTTGTTTTAGATAACATGATTGCTTTTACCTATCTGCTAACTGAACAAGATGAAGTACAGATGATAGCTACACCTCCACTGCACTTGAATAAATATTTCTAATATGGCAGAAACTCAGTTGCAAGAAATCTGTAAATAAGTTTCTTGGTAAAACAAGTACATTCCTCTTCTCTGTCATTTTTGATTTATTTGATTTTGATTGGTGTGATTGATAGTCTCTTAATATTATCTTCATGATAGCCATCATAATAGTCTCCCTGGCATGCCATATTCTCTCAAGACTCTTAAATGTTTGTATGCAGCCAATTGTTATACATCAAATGGTCTCACTCTGGTTAGAATAATGAAAACATGAAAAGAACATAAAGAATCATCCCACTGGTGACATTATGAATTGTGAATTCCATGCTGAAACCAAACAAGTTTATTATAATGATTACAAAGAGTGGTGTCAGTGTACAAAATTGTGGTCAATCCCTCAAAATTGGGAGGCTGGACAAGGGGAACATGTATTAAATTGAATTAAATTTAGGCTATAGCTGTCTTTACACATAGTGAACAACCTAACTTAAGCTTATATTCTTGTAACAAAAACTGAGTCTCAGTCAATCACAGCAGCCAAGCTTCAGCCAATCACAGGCTGTCAACAGATTATACCATGCCCAAATAAGGCAAATACCCAACTGTAACCAATTAAGCTGTTTCTGTTCTCCCTTTCGCTGTATAAGTACTGCTGTCCACATTGCTGGGTGGACTTCTCTGAACTTCTGGTTCTGAGTGAAATCCAATTCAAGAATTACTTTTTACTAAAATTAATTCTGCTGCATTTAATTTGTCTAAATTTTTTCTTGTAACACATAAAATAAACCAAAGAAAATACCATAAAGCAAACTATAGAACAAAAAAGGGGAGAAGGAGGAAGAAGGAAGGAAAGAAGAGGGAGAGAAAAATAGGCAGTAGCGGCGACAGCCTTAAAAACAGAAAGCACAGCATAAAATAGGTCGATCTGAGACACAGCTATTTTCTCAGTAGTGTCAATAGGATAGCAGTGTTTCAAGTAAGTTTTACATTGAAATTACACACATCCATTGTAAAATTTAGTCCTTGATTTCTTTACCAAAAATCTGCATATTTAAATTAACAGATGTGGAATGGCCATGTAGACTATTACAGGCTTCCCTTGGCCCCCAGAGACCCCAGTGGGGTATGCAAGGTCTAGTGATGCTGTCTATAAGGCTAAGGCCCTACCTGAACTGAAAAGCTCAAAATTTCCACGGTTCCATATGGGTCTTACAAGAAAAATGTGCATAAAAAATGAGTGCCCTTAATAAAAAATATTTATAGACATCCCAGGCTCTCCAGCACTTGAGACAAACTCAAGATCAGCAAGGCCACCTTCTAATCCAGTAAAAACTAAAAAATAAAAAAACAAAAATTAAAAAAATTAAAAAATAAAAAGCAAGTTTATGACCAGATATCTCTGAGTAATAATACTGCTGGCCCCAGCTTCCCACATTCCAAAGACCTCCTCATCCTGCAAAGATAAGTTCACCTCTCATAGTGCATGCTGTCAGCACCCTTCCCGCAACTCCTGGGCACTCGTCCTTTCCATATGGGCCAATGGCTTCTTACTACAAGCATCTGGACAGTTCCCAAGGGTTTTCTCTGGCTACAGGAGCATGCTCAATCCACATAAGGGGCAGAACTGCCAGGCAGTTAATGCCTCAGGCACCAACTCTGTCAATGAAGAATGGGAGTGGATGGGTAATGTCCCAGGTCATATCCCTTGAGTAGATAATGTACATGTAGTATAATGCAGTCTTCCAGTGATCCCTAGTGGGAATAAGTAGCAAGCTAATCATTTTGCCCCTGTATTGTCTGTCTTCCCATCCTTGTCTTACTTCCCACTTCCCTTCTGGTACATCTTGAGTCATCTCCCAAATAAATTGTTTGCTCTAGAATCCCTGTGTCAGGACCTGTGGGAATCCCCACATTAACATACTTTTTTAAAGAAGGAAAAGATTCAAAGATTGGATCACAATGTACAGTCCAACTATATGTTACACATAAGATATTATCTAAAGCAAATTTTGTAAAAAAAAATTGAAGTAAAAGAATGAGCAAGACATTCCAGGTGAAACAAACAAAAAATGACAGAGTGTAAGTGAGGTCACAAGTGAAACAATGAATGTTCAACCTTAGAAATACTTCAGAGAGCATTCTCTAATTGCAAAGCAACAAAGCCAAGACTACTAAGAATGCACCAAAAAAGAAATTCACTGTGCCTGAAATAGCACTGCTTTTGGATAAAAGAAGAAAACCGGCCAGGCGTGGTGACTCATTCCTATAATCCCAGCACTTTGGAAGCCTGAGGCTGGTGGATCACAAGGTCAGGAGTACCAGACCAGCCTGGCCAAGATGGTGAAACCCCATCGCTACTAAAATTACAAAAAAAAATTAACGGGGTATGGTGTCAGGTGCCTGTAATCCCAGCTACTCAAGAGGCTGAGGCAGGAGAATCACTGGAACTTGGGCAGCAGAGATTGCAGTGAGCTGAGATTGTGCCACTGCGCTCCAAGCTGGGTGAGGGAGTGAGAAGAAGAAGAAGAAAGAAGAA
>NW_012115722.1:1842806-1895435 GCF_000951035.1 Colobus angolensis palliatus | reverse complement strand
AGAAGAAGAAGAAGAAGAAGAAGAAAAAGAAGAAGGAGGAGGAGGAGGAGGAGGAGAAGGAGAAGAAGAAGGAGGGAAAGAAGGGGAAGAAGGGGAAGAAGTCCACATCAAAATTTAGGGTTATCTACAACAACGAAAAAATGTGCAAGAGAACTTATAGAATAAAATAAAAACAATGTTCCAGGGGAAAATCAGAGCTTAAAATGCATATGGTATTTTTTAAATTATACTTTTAAGTCCTGGGCAGAATTTATTATACATGTGCAGAACGTGCAGATTTGTTACATAGGTATACATGTGCCATGGTGGTTTGCTGCACCCATGAACCCGTCATCTACATTAGGTATTTCTCCTAATGCTCTCCCTCCTCTAGTCCCCCACCCCCTGACAGGTCCCAGTATGAGATGTTCCCCTCCCTGTGTCCATGTGTTCTCATTGTTCAGCTTCCACTTATGAATGAAAACATGTGGTGTTTGGTTTTCTGTTCTTGTGTTGGTTTGCTGAGAATGATGGTTTAAAGCTTCATGCATGTCCCTGCAAAAGACATGAACTCATCCTTTTTTGTGGCTGCATAGTATGCCATGGTGTACATGTGCCACCTTTTCTTTATCCACTCTATCATTGATGGGCGTCTGGGTTGGTTCCAAGTCTTTACTGTTGTGAACAGTGCTGCAACAAACATATGTGTGCATGTGTCTTTCTAGTAGAATAATTTCTAATCCTCTGGGTATGTACCCAGTAATGGGATTGCTGGGTCAAATGGTATTTCTGATTCTAGATCCTTGAGGAATCGCCACACTGTCTTCCACAATGGTTGAACTAATTTACACTCTCCCAACAGTGTAAAAGCATCCCTATTTTTCCACATCCTTTCCAGCGTCTGTTGTTTCCTGGCTTTTTAATGATAGCCATTCTAACTGGCATGAGATGATATCTCATTGTGGTTTTGATTTGCATTTCTCTAATGACCAGTGATGATGAGCTTTTTTTCATATGTTTGTTGGCTGCATAAATGTCTTCTTTGGAGAAGTGTCTGTTCATGTCTTTCACCCACTTTTTGATGGGGTCGTTTGTTTTTTTCTTGTAAATTTGTTTAAGTTCTTTGTAGATTCAGGATATTAGCCCTTTGTGAGATAGATATTGCAATAATTTTCTCCTATCCTATAGGTTGCCTGTTCACTCTGATGGTAGTTTGCTTTGCTGTGCAGAAGCTCTTTAGTTTAATTAGATCCTATTTGTCAATTTTCACTTTTGTTGTCGCTGCTTTTGGTGTTTTAGTCATGAAGTCTTTGCCCATGCCTATGTCCTGACAGGTATTGCCTAGGTTTTCTTCTGGGGTTTTTATGGTTTTAGGTCTTATGTTTAAGTCTTTAATCCATCTTGAGTTAATTTTTGTATAAGGTGTAAGGAAAGGATCCAGTTTCAGCTTTCTACATATGGCTAGCCAGTTTTCCCAGCACCATTTATTATATAGGGAATCTTTTGCCTCGGCTTGTTTTTGTCAAGTTTGTCAAAGATCAGATAGTTGTAGATGTGTGGTGTTATTTCTGAGGCCTCTGTTCTCGTTTCTTGATCTATATATCTATTTTGGTACCAGTACCATGCTGTTTTGGTTACTGTAAACTTGTAGTATAATTTGAAGTCAGGTAGCATGATGCCTCCAATGCCTCCAGCTTTGTTCTTTGTGCTTAGGATTGTCTTGGCTTTGTGGGCTCTTTTATGGTTCCATATGAAATTTAAAGTAGTGTTTTCTAATTCTGTGAAGAAAGTCAATGGTAGGTTGATGGGGATAGCATTGAATCTATAAATTACTTTGGGCAGGATGACCATTTTCACGATATTGTTTCTTCCTATCCGTAAGCATGGCATGTTTTCCCATTTATTTGTGTCCTCTCTTATTTCCTTGAGTAGTGGTTTGTAGTTCTCCTTGAAGAGGTCCTTCACATCCCCTGTAAGTTGTATTCCTAGGTATTTTATTCTCTTTAAAATGCATATACTATTAAACTAGAAAGAATAAACAGTAAGTTATATAAACCTTCAAACATTTTTAATACACAATAATAAACAAAATGAGGAAATCAAAGCTAAGGAGTAAGTGGATACACAAGCAAAAATTAGTCATTTTAAAACATAAAAAAACTGACAAACAGATGAATTCAAGAGCTAGTTCTTTAGAAGAAAATAATAAAATAGATATGCCATTAGAGAATCTAATAAAGAAAAGAAGAAGAAAATATATTTAAAAATAAATACAAAATACCAAGTGATGGTGAGGAAATAAAGAGATAATTCAAAGAATCATAATCATTTTAATTAATTTGATGTAAAGACTGGGACGAAATAAGTCCCTAGGAAAGCATCATCAGGCTGACCCAGGAAAAGGCAAGATTCTACACACACTAATTTTAGAAGTAATTCAGAAAGTAATCAAAGAGCTAAACACCCAAACTGTAGAAGACTCAGATGATTTCACGAAAGAAAATTACCAAACCTTCCCAGGACAGATAACTACTACTATTTAAACTGTTCAGAGTCTAGAAGAATATTTTCAGCTTCTTTTTACAAAACCGGAAAAACTTTGACACCAAAATCTGAAAAAGATAGCATAGGAAAAAGAAAAAAACAGAGCAAATCTCACTTATGAATAGTCATGCAAAAATATTGAATAAAATATCAGCACTTAGAATCTGGCAGCATACTAAAAGAGTAATAATATACTAAGATTTAAAAAGCAAAGATAGTTCAACATTAGGACTCACTACAGTCACAAAACTTAGAAAAACAACATGATCATCTATACATTTTTCTCCCTAAACATTGCTGGTAAAGGTATTGAATAAAACACAATATTCAAAAATACAAAAAATAGCCAGGCATGGTGGTGGGCACCTGTAATCCCAGCTACTTGGGAGGCTGAGGTGGGAGAATCTCTTGAACCCAGGAAGCAAAAGTTGCAGTGAGCAGAGATTGCACCACTGCACTCCAGCCTGGGCAGCAGAGCAAGACCCTGTCTCAAAAAAAATGAATAAATAAAGAAGAAAGAAAAAAGAAAAACCTATGTAAAGAAAAGAGTCATTATCATGTATAATAGTGAACTACCAAAGCATTCCCATTAAAGTTTGGTATAAAATAAGATGATCACTGCCACTATTTAACATTGTTCTAAATGCTTTAGCAAGATACAAAAATGTGATAGCTAACACTGTTAAGGGGAAGAAAAAATCATTATTTGTATATTATGTGATTATATAACCATGAAACACAAGAGGATCAATGAAAAAGCTATTAGAAAAATAAAGAGAATGTAGTAAAGTGTATATTTAAATTTTATATGCAGATAACAATATCTTTCTATATACAAATAACTCAATTAGATCACTTAATGAAAGAAAAATCTCATTTGTAAGCAGAAGTTTAAAAAGATAAGCTATCAATAGGAATAAACTTTAAAAGATGCAGAATCCATAAAAAGAAAACTTTAAGACACTAAAGAGGAACATGAAAGAAAACACAAATGAATGGAAATACAACCCTGTTCTTGGAAGGAGAATTGCGCATTGTAAAGATGTCACTTCACTCTGAATCAACCTATAAATTGTATATAATCTCAATAATGTATCAATAGAATATTTCTTGAATGAGTAAAGCTCATTCTAGAGAACTATAAAGCTACGGTAATTAAAATAATTTCCTCCAGGTGCATAAAACAGACAGAAAAGAATAGTGAGGCTACAAATGAATCTAAAGACATATGAAAATGTATTATGTGACAAAGGCAGCAGCTCAAACATTGGAAAAAAGATGGATTCTTCTCAGTAAAAGGTAGTATGACAACTGCCTTGTCATGTGAGGAAAAAAATCCAGATGTCTAATTCACTTCTTACCCCAAAATGAATGTTGAATAGATGAAACATTAAACCAATCAAACATTTAAACATCAAAAATAAAATTAAAACACTAGCAAAAGACATCAGGTAATTTATTTCTTTAATATTGGAACAGAAAAGACCACTCTAAGCATGATAGAAGACCCAAAACCCACAAAAAAATTTTCTAATTTGATTTCATAAAAATATAAAATGTCTGCACAATAAAATGATCACCACAAACAAAGTTTAAAAAGTGGAAAAAGAATTTGTGACACATACGCTAAATGGCTAAGGTTGTCTAAGAAATTCTTACAACTTAATGAGAAAAGTTCAATAATCCAATAAGCACATGTACATGAAATATGAAATATGCAATGTGGTTCACAGGGTAAATATATATAAAACTTTTAGGAATGTGCAGAACATGACATATAATTATAGAAATGTAAATTAAACCGTTAAAAAATACCATTATTTTCACCTGTCAGATTGACAAAAATAGAAATACTGCCAAGGATATGGAGGGAACCTTCATGCTCAAATACTATCAAGTGTTTAAATTGACACAAATGCCATAAAATTTTCCAAAAGTTTACATGCATATAACCTTGACCCAGCAATTGCACTCTAGAAACATATCCAAGAATTCATCCTGGAGATATATTCACACATATGCTCAAAGATACATACACAAAGATATCTACTTAAGAATTATTCCTAATAGCAAAAACTGGAAACAATTCAAATGTCTTACCATGGAATTTTTTTAAGGTGAAATATAGAACTACAATGTAAGTAGTCTTTACAAAGAATGATATATGTCCCATTATGCTGATATAGAACTATCTCCATGAGATACTGAATTTGAAAGAAAAAATAAAGCAAGGTGCAGAACAGTGTATATTCCACATTCCCATCTGTTCATATATCTTTGAAAGGTATCACAAGAAACTAGCACAGATGATGGATTCTGGGAAGGGTAGAAGGCTGAAGATCATGTACGGAGGGAATCTTATTTTCATTCTATATGCTATTATATGGTGTGAATTTTTTACTCCATGCCCACTTAATTTTAAAAAACTAAACACTGTTTAAGCAAATAAATAACAAAAAGAAAGTCTCTTTGAATGATCTGCAAAGTAAATTAAGAAAACAGTTCCATTTACTATGCCATCAAAAGAATAAAGTACCCATGAATAAACTAGACCAAGGAGGCAAAAACTTATGCACTGAAAACTACAAAACATTGCTGAAAAATTAAACACCAAATAAATTGAAAGACATTCATCTTCATGGGTTGGAAAACTATTGTTGCGTTGTCAATACTACCCAAAACAATCTACAGAGTTAATGCAATTCCTGTCAAAAATCTTAGTGATATTATTTGCAGATACGGAAAAGTCCTTTCTAAAATTACATAGGATCTCAAGGGACACTGAAGCATCAACACAATTTCGAAAAAGAAGAACAAAATTGGAGATCTCACACTTCCTAATTTCAAAACTTATTACAAAACTATAGTAATGAAAACAGCATGGTACTGGCATAAAGACAGACATAGAGACAAAGGGAATAAAATATAGGGCTGATAAGTAAACTCTTGTATAAATGGTCAAATGCTTTTCAATAAAGGTCATTCAACAGGAAAAGGACAGTCTCTTCAACAAATGATGTTGGAAACACTGGATATCTACATATAAGACAGTGAAGTTAGATCCATATTTTACATCATATATCAAAATGAAGTCAAAATGGATCAGAGACCCAAATATAAGAACTAAAACTCTAAAACTCTTGGTAGAAAACATGGAGGAAATGCTTTATGACATTGGATTTAGCAAGTATTTCCTGGATATGATACCAAAAGCACACAGGCAAAAAAAAAAAAAAAAAGTAAAACTAGATAAATTGTACTACAACAGAACACAAAATTTCTGTGCATCAAAGGATATAATCAAACGAATAAAAGGGCAAACTACAGAATGAGTAAAAATATCTGCAAATCATATATCTGATAAGGGACTAGTACTCAGAATACAAAAAGAACTGCTATGCAACTCAATGACAATCAAAAAGAAATAAACCAATTTAAAAATAGGCAATGTTATTTATGGGACCTAAAAATCAAAACAATTGAACTCATGGAGATACAGAGAAGAAGGATGGCTACCAGAGGCTGGGAAGGGTAGTGGGAGAGTCTGGAGAAAGTAGGGACAGTTAATGGGTACCACAAAAATAGTTAGAAAGAATGAGTATGACCTAGTATTTGATAGCACATTGGGGTGACTATAGTCAATAATAATTTAATTGTACACTCCTACATATCTAAAAAAGTATAGTTGGATTGTTTGTAACACAAAAGATAAATACTTGAGGGATAAATACTCCATTTTACATGATGGGATTATTATGCATTGCATGCCTATATCAAAACATCTCATGTACCCCATAATTACTGACACATACAATATACCCACAAAAATGTTTTAAATAAAATAAAATAAAAATAGGCAAAGGACTTGATAGACATTATTCCAAAGATGATATCCAAATGACCAATAAACTTATGAAAAAATGTTCAACATCACTAATTATTAGGGAAATGCAAATCAAAACCACAGTGAGATATCACCTCACACCCATTAGGATAGCTACTATTTTTTAAAACCCCACAGAAAATCACAACTCTTGGCAAAAATATGGAAAAAAATAGAATCTTGTTAGTAGAAACATACAATGGTGCAGCTGCTGTGGAAAACAGTATGGCAAATGCTCAAAAAATTGTGGTCCCATAATTCCACTTCTGAAGATATATCCAAAAGAAGTGGAAGCAGAGTCTCAAAAGTATCTGCACATAGATATTTATAGCAGTACTATTCACAATAGCCAAAAGGTAGAAGCAACCCAAATGTCCATGAACAGATGAATGAACAAACAAAGTGTGGTATAGCCATAAAATGGAATATTATTCAGCCTTAAAAAAGGAAGGAAATGCTGACACATGCTATGGTATGAAGGAAACTTGAGGTCATTATGATAAATGAAACAAGCCCATCACCAAAAGACAAATGCTATATAATTCCACTTATATGACGTACCTAGAGTAGTCAAATTCACTGAAACAGAAAGCAGAATGGTGGTTGTTGGGGCTGGGGGTAGGAAATTGTTGTTTAACAATAGTTTAATAAACAGAGTTTCAGTCTTGCAAGACGAAAACATTCTGGAGATCTGTTGCACAGCAATATGAATATAGTTAACACTATTGAACTGCACATTTAGAAATGGTTAACATCTTACATTTTATGTTGTGCATTTTTTACCACAAAAAAATATTTTTTAAGTAAGTCTCCAGATCCAAGGGTTTTGTAGTAATTTCCTTTCTTTCTAGGTCCAGCAAAATATCATTGTTGCCATCATCATCATCACCATCATTTCTTGAACACTTACTATGTATGCATTACCTTATTTAATCCATTTAACATTCCCACAAAGTTATGTAGTGTCTTTTTATGGAAACAGAAGTCAGACGAGTTACGTAACTTGCCCCAAATCAACAATTAACAGTTTAGACGTGGGCCCAGCTCTATCATTCCGAAACTTAATGCATCCAAACAACCACTGCTCCTGTTTGACCACTCCTCCTTCTCTGGCACCCAGGAATTAGGATGTGGGGTGGAAATGAGAGCAGGAAAGGCAGGCAGGAAATACCCAGTTGTTTTTGTTTTTCAGGCACTTCCACTTTCAATGGTCCCACTGCATCTTAACCCTGCCCATCCATGGGAGGTTTCAGGTGAATTAAATCAGACACGTGTGGCAGCCCTGGGGAATTAGACGAAGGTCTTATTGTATTAGTCATTTTTCCTGTCATCTCGAATTAGTGTCATGTTAGCTTAATGCAATACTAACATGATACAGAAATGTTAGCATATTACAGACTACTCAGTGTGTCAGGTAAGAACTTTATTGTATTACTCTGCCATTGATATTTCAAAGAAGGAAGAAAAACATGGGTGTGCCCGTAAAACAGAGTCAGTTAACGCCAAATCCAAGGAAAACCCCCACTTTGGAAGTTGAACTGGAGAAAGGGTGAGGAAATATATGAGGTTATCTGATTCTAAGATCTCTAATAGAATACATATTAAGGGAATGCTAATGTCAGTATCTTCTGATAATGCAACAAGGAGGATAAATTCCTTCTTCACTGATATTTTCAACTTGGTGCCCTCTTCCCTAAATCATTGACAAAGAGCAGTTCCAGCATTGATGGGTAATGAACCCCCACTTTGACCAAATGTTAGAGCTTCAGTTCTAATATGAAGTCTAGACCTCTGCTAAGTGGATAACACATTACTGCTGGGTACATGGCAGGGGTTCTTACCTTTTTTTGGGGCGGGGGGACGGAGTCTCACTCTGCCACCCAGGCTGGAGTGCAGCAGTGCAGTCTCGGCTCACTGCAACCTCCACCTCCCGGGTTCACACCATTCTCTTGACTCAGCCTCCCGAGTAGCTGGGACTACAGGTGCCCGCCACCACGCCCGGCTAATTTTGTTTTTGTGTTTTTAGTAGAGACGGTGTTTAACTGTGTTAGCCAGGATGGTCTCGATCTCCTGACCTCGTGATCTGCCTGCCTCAGCCACCCAGAGTGCTGGGATTACAGACGTGAGCCACCGCACCCAGTCAATTTTTTGTATTTTAGTAGAGACGGGGTTTCACCGTGTTAGCCAGGATGGTCTCGATCTCCTGACCTCGTGATCCGCCCACCTTGGCCTCCCAAAGTGCTGGGATTACAGGCGTGAGCCACCGTGCCTGGCCAGTTCTTATCTCAATAGATTTTCCAGGTTCTGCTATTGACTTTCAAGTGATGATCAAATCCCCCGGTATGTAAAATTGTGCACGTGCAAATGCCTTTTGTTTTCTTGGCAAAGGCCTGAAGATTCGTGAAGGTGAGCCCAAATAGTGTGGCCCCTCTGAATTAAAGGTGGATCAGGAAACATTAAGCTAAAGTGAGACAAGGAGTTATTCTAGAAGGCCTGGGTTCTAGTCCTAACTCTGCCATTGACTTCCTGGGTGACATTAAATCACAACTGCCTTGAGGACTTTGTCCAAGAAGTAGGAATAATTGTAAGTGTGTTATATACCTCACAAGGTTTTGGTGAGAAATAATGGGATATTATATTGAGAGGAACTTCAAAAAGGACAAATAATCCTTCTAAAAAGTAAACTATTAGGCCAGGCACAGTGGCTGATGTCTGCAATCCTAGCACTTTGGGAGTCCAAGGCAGACAGATCGCTTGAGTCCAGGAGTTCAAGACCAGCCAGGACAACATAATGAAACTCTGTCTCTACTAAAAAGACAAAAACTTAGCCAGGTATAGTGGCACATGCCTGTAGTCCCAGTTACTAGGGAGGCAGAGGCAGGAAAATCACTTGAACTCGGGAGGTGGAGGTTGCAGTGAGCTGGGATTGTGCCCCTGCACTCCAGCCTGAGCAACAGAGAGAGATCCCGTTTCAAACAAAAAAAAAAAAAGTAAACTCTTAAGACTTCCTTGAAAAATTATCAACAGCTTTCAAGAAGGAAATGTTCTCATGTATAGATCATATAGATTTCTTGTTTGTTTTGTGTTTTGTTTTTCAAGGGTCTCTACTGACCAGGCTAGAGTACAGTGACATGATCATATCTCACTGCTGTGTCAAACTCCTGGGATCATTCAATCCTCTCACCTCAGCTACTCAAGAAGCCGGGACTACAGGCACGTGCTACCACAGCTGTCTAAGTTTTTAATTTTTAGTAGAGATAGGGTCTCACTATGTTGCCCAGGCTGGTGTCAAACTCCTGGCCTCAAGTAATCCTCCTGCCTCGGCCTCCCAAAGTCCTGGATTACAGGTATGAGCCACTACGCCCAGTCTATCAAACAGAATTCTATAAGGGCCCTCTGGTTTTTCTCAAGGTAACAAGTCTTTGGTTCTTCTACCTGTGGGGACATAGACACAGCACTGAAACTAATTCCTGATGGAAAAACCTAGTCTAAGATCCAAACAGAAAAAACAATTACCAGCCACTTTGGCCAAGACAGATCAAGGCAATTTCTCAAAGTGAGCCCAAGGCTCCGCAGGCATGCCAGGGAAGGATATTGAACAGAAGGCAGTGTGGCTCTACTATAAATGTGCAGTTCCCCTTAATTAAAAATCTATTAGCAAATTTCCTGATAGGCTGTTGGTATTTACAAATATAAACTAATAGCTATTTATTAGAATGTTTATTCTAAGGCCTTCAAATGAGTTTTTCCTTGTAGTGTGATAATTGTTCAGATGGCTTCCTGCTGATTTAATTACTTCAATTAGCGAGGATTCTCCGAGATGCGTTTCCCTCGGCTTTGGATCCTCTGTGTTGTTATCACAGGGGCCTCATTGATTGTAGCTTGAGGGCCAAGCTGTATCTGTGCCACCCACCACCAAATATCAATGTTGAAAAAGTTAAGTCAGTACGAAGAGAAAGTAAAAAGAAATCAGGCCCGCACGTTTGTTTTCCAGGCCCTTCTTCAGAGACAGAGGATGCTACAGATCCCACACCACTAGGCTGAGTCTCTTTTGGCTCGAAAGGTTGGGCCTGCTGTGTTTAGTCATCCGTATTTTCACCTCTTGCCACCTTGTCATCAATGCTGCACTTTAAAAGGTTAGAAGCCCAGTGGAAAAGTATTATGGCTGACCAAAAGAGCACTAGGCTTAGTGCCTGACAACCTGAATGTGGTGGTTCACATTCAGGTCCGCCAATTCTTCAACATACGAAGAGGTGGTATCTAATTGCCCTCCCCTTGAGTGTGAGCTGGGCTTAGTGGCTGTCTTCTAAAAAATAAAATGCGGCAAATGTGACCTTAATTCCTCTACCTTCAAATCCCAACTTGTATTTAAAACAAACAAACAAACAAAAAACAAGTCAGGCGTGGTGGCTCACACCTGTAATCTCAGCACTTTAGGAGGCTAAGGTGGGAGGATTGCTTGTGACCAGGAGATTGAGAGCAGCCTGGGCAACATAGCAAGACCCCATCTCTACAAAAATAAAAATAAAAAATTAGTTGGGTGTGGTAGTATGTGCCTATAGTCCCAACTACTTGGGAGACTGAAGCAGAAGGATTGCTTGAGCCTGGGAGGTCAAGGTTGCAATGAGCCCTGATTGTGCCACTGCACTCAGCCTGGGTGATAGAGTGACACCCTATCTCAAAAACAGAAAAAAAGAAGAGAAAAAGAAAAAATATTCCAAATGTGACAACGTATGACAGGATCATAAACAACATCACAGCTTTCCCATGCGCTGTCTCTCAGGTTATCTGTTCTGAGTGAAGTTAGCTTCAGTATCATGAGAAACTCTGGAGAGGTCCATGCAGCACAGACTCGAAGCCTGCTGCCAACAGTCATGCAGCATGCCATCTTGGAAGTGCATCCTCCAGCCCTAGTCAAGCCTACACCCTGACCAACAGCCTGACGGCCACCCCCATTAGAAACCTTGAGCCAGAACCACCCTTCTGTTCATCAGCAAACATTTACTAAGCTCTGGCTATGTGCTAGACAGTGTTCCAGGTTCTAGGAACACAGCAGGGACAACTCAAAGAAGGTGCCTGCTTTCACGGCAATAACATTTTAATAGAGTAAACTAATAAACAGATAAAAGCAAATGGAGGAATTCTGGAGAGTGATGGCATTGTAAAAGAAATTAAATAAGATCATAGGATAGAATCTACACGGGGAGGCCAGCAGAAGTCTTTCCAAGGGGTGACACCTGAATTGAGATTTGAAAACATGTAAGACCTGGAAAAGAGCATTCTGGATACAGGGAGCAGCAAGGGCAAAATCCATGAGGCAGAAAAGAGCTTGGGAATTAGCACTGTGGTGAGCAAGGAGATAGTGCTATGTCATAAGGTCCAAGAAGGTGTTAGGGGGGACCAGAACCTGCAAGTCTTCATACGCCAACAGAAAGAGCGACTCGAGTTCCAGGGGAAATGGGAAGTCCATGGAGGGTCTTAAGCAGAAAGGTGCAGAACCCAATGTGCATCTTTAAAAGGTTGCTCTGACTGCTATGTAGAGGTGTGCTGCAGGGTGGGTGTATTAGTCTATTGTTGCATTGCTATAAAGAAATACCTGAGACTGGGTAATTTATAAAGAAAAGAGGTTTAATTGGCCCATGGTTCTGCAGGCTAGACAGGAACTCCTGCCTCTCTTGAGGGTCCTGGGTACATTTCCACCTGGAGCAAGAGCAAGGGCTACATGACCTCTAGAGGACACTAGGTTTCCAAAGTTCTTCTGAAAACAAGAAATTCTTGCATCTCTTTTAATATCCTTCCTCCTTCTGCTTCCTTTATATTATGTGGCTTTTGAAAATGTTTGCTCTCGGACACTTTGAAGCTCTCAATAATTGGTGCCTTGGGGTTGGTCTGCACAGGGTCTGAGTTCCAGGGCCAGCTGTGAATGGTCTGTCCCTCCTGGACCTGCCTTTTTGTCATCAGTTGTGTCCTTGATACCCATTAACTTCCCCACACAACACGAGTAGCTACCAGGCCCCACCTCCAACTTTGGAGATGACATCTTGACATGAGATGTGGTGGAGAGACAGAGTCAATCCATATCAGAGGGCAAAAGTGAAACTCTGAGATCGGTTAGACTCAGTGGTTCACTCAGGAGGTCAAAGGCCACAGTTAGCCTAGGGTGAAAGTAAGGAAGATGGGGATAAGAAACAGATTTGAGCTAAGTTTTTAATGTAAAATGGATATGACTGCTGAGGGATTGGACTCTGGGAATGAAAGAAAAGGAGGAATCAAAGAGAGTTCTGATTTGAGACTTGAGCAACAGGAAGGAGAGTGGAACTAGTGTCTGACACGTTGAAGATTCAGGTAGGCACGGGCTTGACTCCTACCTGTATGACTTGGGCCTCAGCTGGTTCCAGCACGATGGTCAGTGAGGCCAGGCTTATGCATCCCCAAGGACCAAAGAAGGTCAATACGCCATATAATGCTTTATAATTTGCAAAAAGTGCTGCAAAATACGTTACTTATTTGAAACCCAGAACAATCCTATGGGTTAATCAGGCTACTGTTTATGTCTCCATTTCGCAGATAAGGAAAACTGAGGTTCAGAGAAGCTATGTGGCTTGTGTAACATCACCGCTACAAAGAAGCCATACAGGGATTCTTAAAGAGGGAGCTGCATGTTGTCTCCTGCATGTTCAATGTCCTTTGATCCTGCCCACTAAATGGCAGTGGAAACCCCCTCTCACTCATCCACCCACCCAATCATTTTGACAACCAGATGCATTTCCAGGGGGGGCGGGAGTGGTAGGGAGGGAGAGAGGAGAATAACACACACACACACACACACACACAATTTGAAAGAAAAAATAACCTTATCCATCTGCTCCCTCCCTGAATTAATTTGTTCATGGAGCACTTCCTCTCAGCCGGGCACTTGCTTGATGTTGAGTATACGGAGAAGAATCAAACCCAGTGCCTAACCTCAAGGACCTGTTAGTCAGGTAAGGAGCTTGCAATCCCTGCAATATCTGGAGAAAAAATTTACAAAGATTTCCTAGACCTGCTCTCATGCAAAAAACCTACAATGTGTCACATGAATTCCTTCCCGCTGATGATAAACAAATATCAGAAGTCTGAATACACAAACACACTATACAGAAGAGGCTTCTGGAACCTCGGGCAAAATATTATAATATTTTCATGGGCTGCCCAAATTCTAAGCATTAGATTTGATGAACAGCTTTATTGAATTTTGTGGATAAATATTTAAAGCCTTCAAGGGCTTGTGTAAATCACACCTAGGCAGACGCACTTGCTCACAGCACCATCTGCTGGTAGCTACTTGTGTTGTGCAGGGAAGTTAATGGGTATCCAGGACTCAACTGGGGACAAAAAAGTAGGTCCAGGAGACAGGCCATCTGCAGCTGGCCCCGGAACCCAGATCCTGTACAGACCAACCCCAAGGCACCAATTTTCGGAAGCTTCAAAGCATCTGAGAGGAAAAATTTTCAGAAGCAACACGAGATGGCGGAAGCAGAGGGAAGAGAATATAAAGGAGATGCAAGGATTTCTTGTTTTCAGAAGAATTTTGGAAACCTAGTGCCCTCCAGAGGTCATATAGCCCTTGCCCCTGCTCCAGGTGGAAATCTACCTAGGACCCTTAAGAGAGGCAGGAGTTTACAATCCCCCAGGGTACAATCTCTCAGGGTCTTCTGTTACATGGCTTATAATACTTTCCTGACACTTATCATATAAAGAAATATTGCACAGCTCTTTTAAAATTATGTCCTAAAAGTATACTTAATGGCATGGTCAGATTGTATAGTGAGAAAAAAAAATTACAAAACAGAATGTATGTGTGTGTGTGTGCGCGTGTGTATGTAATCAAAAGGGTATGCACCAAAGCATTCACAATGGTCACCTGTAATAGAATAAGGATGATATTTTTTCTTCCTTGTGTTTGTCTGTATTTTCCAAATTTTCTCTAATAATGCCAGGCACAGTGACTCATGCCTGTAATCCCAGCCCTTTAGGAGGCCGAGATGGGAGGATTGCTTGAGTCCAGGAGTTCAAGACAGCCTGGGAAATATAGCACGACCTATCTCTACTAAAAATTTAAAAATTAGCTGGGCATAGTGGTAAATGCCTGTAGTTCCAGCTACTCAGGAGACTGAAGTGGGAGGATCACTTGAGCCCAGGATGTTGAAGATATAGTGAGCCATGATCTCAACACTGCATCCAGCCTAGGGGACAGAAATGTCTTACAAAATAAAAATAAATAGCAATTTAAAAAAAAAAAAAAGCCCTAATGAGCATGTATCAGTTTGCTGAAAAGAAAAAGAAATTTTAAGGAAAAATACTACCCCAAGAATAAATTATTTCTTCTCTTTCTCCAGCTGTGTTGCAAGTTTCCTTTGGTTGTATACTTGGGGTAACTAGGGTAATATTAATAAAAATGACAATAATAATAATAATGATACATGAAAACAGCAGGGTCCCTGGTGAGGGCTCCACCCTCAGGCCTGTGCCCACCGGTCTGAGTGAAAGCAGGCACTCCTGTTTTTGCACCAAAATATTGCATTTTCCAAGATCACTGTGTTCCACCACACCCCCTATCCTGTACCCATATAAACCAGAGACCCTAGCGGGCACACGCACAAGTGACTGAACATCAAGACCAGCAGACCAGCAGGCCATAAACAGTGGAATGACGCCACAGAGGAACAGAGAAGAGGAGGAACATACGTCTAGACACTGAGGGGAGTTCAGCTAGGGGAGGTTGGAGAAGAGTCCAGCTGCTGTGTGGCCCGATTCCAGGGGAAGACCACCTTCCCACTTCCAGCCCCCACCCAGCTCCCCATCCATCTCACTGAGAGCCATCTCCATCACTCAATAAAACCTTGGACTCATCCTTCAAGCCCATGTGTGATCTGATTCTTTTGGGATACTGGGCTAGAGCTCAGGATTCTTTCAGGTTACAGAAGGCTGTCACACTGGCCCTCTGCCCTCACGATAAGGCAGAAGGTTCATTGAGCTGATTAACACACAAGCTGTCTGTAGACAGCAAATCTGAAAGAGCTTTGTAACACACACCCACTTGGGCTTCGGGAATCACAGACACCCACCACTAAAATCTGCCATGGGGCCAGAGCGCAGTAGTGCTTACCTCAGCCTCTGCACTTGCCCATCTGCATGCTCCCCCTAGGGCTTTGAGCTGCTGCAGGGTGACCAGGCAGGTGAGCCACACCCCTGTCACACACCCAGCGAGAGGAATCAGGGAACTCTCCTGTTTCAATAACTCACAATGGAGCATTTATTAGTGAATGTAGTGGATATGAAGCTCCTAGCTCGGTGTGTGGCACATAGTAAAAACTGAGCTATTATTATCATTACTACAATGTATTATCAATAGCCTTCCCTAAAACATATAGAACACTGACCTCAAAAAGCTCACGGTCTCAAGGGGAGAGAAAAAAATAATATATAGAAAGTATCTAATAACACAAGAAAAAAGTGACATTTATTAATCAAACAGAAAGTAATGCCCCTCAAACCTCAATTCTAGGTGGACTCTTTTGGTTACAAGAAAAAGATCCACTCACCTAGCTCATCTGAGAAATGTCCTCAAAGGTATCTCAAGGAACACACAGGTAAGACCCAAAGCACAGGTAGGCCCCACAGGAACCAGAATTGGGAAGCCAAGAAGAATCAAGGTTCCCCTTTTTCTCAGCTTCAACTCTCTCTTTCTTCACCTCAACTTCTTTCAATGCATCTGCTCCATCCTACTCTCTTACTAAACTGCATCCTCTTGCACAGAGCTTGTTGTTGCCACTCCCAAGCTGTCCCTATTACCCTCTCCCTGTGCAGAAGAGCTAACCAGCTCAGTTTCTGTCTTTCCATTCTAAATTTTTGAGCGGAGAATGTAATTGACCTGGGTCATCACATTCCTGCACCAGGGGATCCAAACCATTTATTACTGGCTACCCCGTGGATGAATTATCCTTGGATCAGGTACTCAACTCTGGTGCAGTTGACTTGGTAAGAGGAATTGGGTCACATGGTACGAAACATTCCACTGCAAGCATTCAGCTGGGGTTATGGGTGAGGGTATGGTCAGAGAAAGCAATCGCATTTCTGGAATGACATTTCAACAACAGCACTCATTGATTTCCATTTGTTTTTCAAGGTTTATTTCCTATCTGTCCTCATAGACCTGCTCTTCTGTGAATGTTTGATGCTTGATTAGCAATGAAGAAAAAGTCTTTTGTCACAGGTCAGGTTTCCTAGGCAGCAGAGTAATCTGCTTAATTGGGTTTTTTTGTTTGTTTTTTGTTTTGTTTTGTTTTTGACATGGAGCCTCGCCCTGTCTCCAGGCTGCAGTGCAGTAGCGCAATCTCAGCTCACTGCAACCTCTACCTCCCGGGTTCGAGCAATTCTCATGCCTCGGCCTCCCAAGTAGCTGGGACTACAGGCGCACGCCACCACATCCAGTTAATTTTTTGTATTTTTAGTAGAGACAAGGTTTCACCATGTTAGCCGGGATGGTCTCGATCTCCCAACCTCGTGATCCGCCCACCTCAGCCTCCCAAAGTGCTGGGATTACTGGCATGAGCCACCGCTCCCAGCCTAATCTGCTTAATTGTTAATCTGCCCTAGCAAAGGTACCATATCTGGTATAGTGGCTGCAATGAGGGCTACTGTATGGTTGAAGTGGCAGTAGTCCTCTGCCATCATCCAGAATCCATCTAATTTCTGCAAGGGCCAGATTTTGCAGAGGCTGGACTTTTGCATTCATCTGGATTGAAGATATGGCAGGGACCACCATCTCTGCCATCCTTCAGTAGCACTAATTTCTCCATCCCCCTTGGGATGAGATATTATCTTTCACGGACTGGCTTTACATGTGTTAGGAAGTGAGAAGTGGCCGGGCGCGGTGGCTCAAGCCTGTAATCCCAGCACTTTGGGAGGCCGAGACGGGCGGATCACGAGGTCAGGAGATCGAGACCATCCTGGCTAACATGGTGAAACCCCGTCTCTACTAAAAATACAAAAAATTAGCCGGGCGAGGTGGCGGGCGCCTGTAGTCCCAGCTACTTGGGAGGCTGAGGCAGGAGAATGGCGGGAACCCGGGAGGCGGAGCTTGTAGTGAGCCGAGATCGCGCCACTGAACTCCAGCCTGGGCGACAGAGCGAGACTCCGTCTCAAACAAAAAAAAAAAAAAAAAAAAAAGGAAGTGAGAAGCAGTTTCAGAGCATTCCACTTGCCTTTCCCCACTATGATAACACCTCCCCTATAGGCCAAGGGCCAAAAGTATGAGTTAAACAAGTATGAAGAATGTCTGTCCCAATTACACATTTGAGAACCTGGGACATGACTGGGTGAGTCCATGGACCTCATGGAACCATTGTGAGCTGAACTGTAGCCAGGACTTCATTTATCACCTGGTTTCCCCACTCTAACAGGAGGTTATGATGGCACTTTGGGCCTCCGGGTGTCAATGTCAATTAGGTTTCTGTGTCCAATAATCCTAGAAATGTTTGGGCACACCCCATTTCCCAGTATACAGCTACTCAAGTAAGTGTCCATCAATCCATGTGGGAAAAGCCTGGAGGAATCATTACTCTTTGTACTTGCTGTAATGTTGCAGGGTCTTTCCTCCTGAAGAACCGGCCTTTCACTGGGTTTCAGGTTTGAAAACTGGCCCACCTCTAGCAAACATGGGCAAGGGATTGATCCTTATTATTGGGGGTGATTGTTCTCAGCATCCTGATTATTCATCCTTGATTCCTTTTGATTGTACAGATTGAGCAGCACTCTTGTTGCCCTGGAGATGCCATTTTCCATAACCATTCAAAACTCTCTGCAGGAAGGGTCTTCCTGGTTGCTCCTGCATACTTCCCAGTCATTATGGTAAACGTCTACCTTACAGTTAAATGCCACCATCTGGCCTCTAAAATCCCAGAGTGCTAACTTCACCATTGCTATTGGTAAGCCCAGTTCTGTTATGGCCTTTCCTACATTTAGCCCTGACCTGCCAAGGAGCCAACACTGTGCTTCTAAGTGATACTGGTGTCCCTCTTGCCAGCACATTTAGTTTTTTATTTTAGTTTCAGAGGGTACATGTCCATGTTTGTTACATGGGTAGATGGTGTAATAGTGGGGATTGGGCTTTTAGTGCACCCATCATCCAAATATTGAACATTGTTTCCAACAGGTAATCTTCCAACCCCCACTCGCCTCTCTCCCTCCCCCATTTTGCATTTCCCAGTGTCTATTGTTTCCATCTTTATGTCCACATGTACCCATTGTTTAGCTCTCACTTATAAGTGAGAACATGCAATATTTAATTTTCTGCTTTGCAATTAGTTCACTTAGGACAATGGCCTCCAGCTCCAACCACGTTGCTGCAAAAGACAGGATTTCATTCTTTTTATAGCTGCATAGTATTCCATGGTATATAGGTACCACATTGTCTTTATCCAATCAGCTGTTGACAGACACAGGTTGCTTCTATGATTTTGCTACTGCGAATAGTGTTGTGACAGACCTACAAGTGCAGGTATCATTTTATATAATAATTTATTTTCCTTTGGGTAGATATTCAGTAACGGGTTTGCTGGGTCAAATGGTAGCTCTATTTGCAACTCCTTGAGATATCGCCATGGTGTTTCCCGTATATATTGAACCAATCTACACTCCCACCAACAGTGTATAAGCATTCCCTTTTCTCCACTTCCACGCCAACACTTGTTGTTTTTTTAACTTTTTCATAATAGCCATTCTGACTTCACCAGCACATTTCTTATTTCCTTACTAAATAGTGTATCTTCCAAACCTTTCCATGGCACATAATAACCTGCAAGACTTTCTGGCCTTAGTCTGAGCCTTTCAATCCTATTTCCACCATCTTGTACATAAATCCTGGCATTTCCACCTCTCTTACCATGGGTCATCACTTTTTCCATGTCTCTAAAAATCATCCTAGTAGCAGCTCCACACCATCTCCTGGGTAACCTCATCATCTTCTGTTGCCTTCTCAACAATTCCATCATCTGCATAATCATTTTGCATTAAATTCCCTCATTTTTAAATACTTAGTGGTGTTTCTGCTTTCCTGGTTAGACCTAAGTGATTCTCCATTCAGTATCTTCAAATTGAAACTCCCTGAGGGAAGGAACCGTCTGTTCTCCATCTTGAGGCATCTAACTAAGCACCCGACATTTAGTTAGTGCTCAGTAGAAGTTTGATTAATTTACTGGCCCATATTTACATGGAGGATAATTTCTCTAGTTACAAATACCTGCCACTTGTGTAGTGAAAGGCAATTTCTTTAACATAAAGATGGTAAAACACTACCCTCTGAAATAAATAATTAGAAATATCCCTGTTTTCAGTAGAAAGGAGCATTTTAGATTACTTTTAAAGATAATGAACTGGCAAACCTTCCTTCCATTACAGTTGTGTTTATATGCCTGTTTTAGTCATTAGCAGAAAGTTTCTTGCCAAAACTCCTGAAAATCAATTTCCAAAGTCACCCCCACAATATAGGCACAATTTCCTCTTCTCTCCTATCCCTGTGACTATTACACAGTGTTTGTCTTTCCACCATCAAGTCTTGAACTACAGAAAACTTTAGCCATTGATTTCCAACCCTTTTATTTTATAAGCGAAGATGCAAAAAGATGCAAGGAAGATAAATGATTTGTCCAAAGTCACAAAGTTAGGAAAAGCCAGGACTAAAACTTAGGTTTCCTGACTCTTTGCATGGTTTTCTTCCCACCACCCAGCCTGCCCACCTTCCTGGGATCACCAGAAAGCGGTTACAGTATTGCAGCTTAGTGAAACATCAAAGAAGACAATCTTCTCATCCAAGCCTCTGGAAGTCCAAGCTATGTCAGTGACGCTTTGAGAAGTGTAGTTTTGATCTGTTCAATATATATTTACTGAATATTTCAATTACCACATATTGTGGTAATTCACTTTGGATACAGAGTGGGGAAATGGGGGCATTGTAAAGAACAGTAGTAGTAAAAAGAAGAGAAAAATAAGAAAAGGAGAAGAAAATGGAGGATGAGGAAGAGTGATAGAGGAAAAGGAAGAGAAGCAAACATGTGGTTTCTGCTCTTGTGAAGCTTTGAGATCAGAGATTATGTCTATAGAAGCATTTGGAAAGTAAAACTTATCAAAAAAAGTCACACTAGAACACAGAAACCAAGGGTCAGTCTAATTCAGGGCTCAGCAGTCTATGTGCCACAGACCAAATCCAATTTGCAGCAGGTTTTGTACAGCCTACAAGGTAAGAAGGTTTCTACGTTTTCAAGGAATGTAAAGCACACACACACACACACACACAGAGAGAGAGAGAGAGAGAGTTGACCCAGAACCTACGTGGCCCACAAAATCTGAAGAAATACAGATTGAGCATTTCTAATCCAAAAATCTGAAATCCAAAATGTTCCTAAATCTAAATTTTTTTGAGCACTCACATAACATCACAAGTGAAAAACTCCGCATCTGACCTCATGTGATGTATCACAGCGAATACTTTGTTTCATGCACAAAATTACTGAAAATATTGTATAAAATTATCTTCAAGCTATGCGTATAAAATGTATATAAAACATAAGTGAATTTCGTGTTTGGACTTGGGTTCCACCCCCAAGATACCTCATTATGTATATGTAAATATTCCAAAATCCAAAAGAAATTCAAAATCTGAAACACTTCTGGTCTCAAGCGTTTCAGATAAGGAATGCTCAATCTATATTGAATATTCGTTGGATTTGCCTTCCCAGCATGCATTTCCCTCCCCCCTTCTCAGACGTATCTTCTAGATGAGATGAGACTGGCCTCACCTCTACCTCCACTGTGAAGCATGAGTCTACTTAAACAAATTCTCCTTCCCTGTTGTAACATTCAGGGATAGGTACATGGCTCCACTCTGGCCAATGTACTTCTGAAATCCATAGAGGGAAAGAAGCTCTCTTTCTCTCTGGAATTGGAACCGGAAGGGTGTAAGCCTGAGCCACTGGAGTCCATAATGTGGAGACAAAAGGGCTTAAAAAAACGAAGCAGACCAGTCCTGGTAATGTATCCAGAATTGATTCCTTCCAGTGGGTTCTCGGTCTCGCTGACTTCAAGAATGAAGCCACAGACTCTCGCCGTGAGTGTTACAGTTCTTAAAGATGGTGTATCCGGAGTTTGTTCCTTCAGATGTTAAGATGTGTCCCGAGTTTCTTCCTTCTGGTGGGTTTGTGGTCTGGTTGGCTTCAGGAGTGAAGCTGCAGACCTTCACATTGAGTGTTATAGCTCTTAAAGGTAGCATGTCCAGAGTTGTTTGTTCCTCCCAGTTGGTTCGTGGTCTCCCTGGCTTCAGGAGTGAAGCTGTGGACCTTCACAGTGAGTGTTACAGCTCATAAAGGTAGTGCAGACCCAAAGAATATGAGCAGCAGCAAAATTTACTACAAAGAGCAAAAGAACAAATCTTCCACCATGTGGAAGGGGACCCAAAGGAGTTGCTGCTAGCTGGGGTGGCCAACTTTTATTCCTTTATTTGGTCCCGTCCACATCCTGCTGATTGGTCCATTTTACAGAGTGCTGATTGGCCCGTTTTTACAGAGTGCTGATTGGTGCGTTTACAAACCTTTAGCTAGACACAGAGTGCTGATTGGTCCATTTTTACAGACTGCTGACTGGTGTATTTGCGATCCTTTAGCTTGACAGGGAGTGCTGATCGGTGCATTTACAGTCCTCTAGTTAGACAGAAAAGTTCTCCAAGTCCCCACCTGACCCAGAAGTCCAGTTGGCTTCCTTTCTCAGAAACATTGTTTCACTTTTTTGCTTGTAGGTTCCTGTCACTTGCAACCTAAACAGTCTTCAGAAGGCAAGAAACCGTGATAAATAATATCTATTCCATCCCTTAATCAAGAAGGAATACTCAGGGTACTTTCCTAAATCTTGTATTATTCTGGAAATGTTACCAACCAGTGGACCCATTGCATAGAAGCCAATACTATGGCATAGAAGCCAATACTGTGACGTGCATAGAAGCTGATACTATGGCACCAGCTTTTGAAAAAAAGAAAAAACTTTATTGCAAGTCGACTAGCAAGGAGACAGGAGGCAATGCTCAAATCTGTCTCTCCGAGCTGTGTCTGGGAGCAGACTTTACAGGCAGAGCATAATTATGCGGGAGACAGGAAAATGCAACAAGATGTGATTGGATGGGCCATACAAAGAGGCAGTGGTGGGATCTTGGCTCTTAAGTCTATATTGCAACAAAACAGGGCCCCCCTCCTTTCTTAATTTGGTCCCTGTTCCTCGATCTGAGCACTTAGGCTCCACATGTGATTGATATTTTTGTTGCTGCTAGTTCTGGAGTCATGAATTGGGCATGCTTTGTTCATCTGGCATGCACACCTTATGTGACTTGCAACCTGTAGGCCCACTGCACTTAAAAACTGTTCATCACTTTGCTGCATTTCATTACTGACAAAGCTGAACAAGATTGAACTGGTCCTGCAATTCCAGAAACTGCTAAGTTGTAGACCAATGGAACTACAAGGTCCAAGATTTCTTTTCTTTGTGTTACCTTTATACACCACATCATGGCACACCTCCAAAGCCTGCTGATACCTCAGAAGCTGCACCATTAAAAACATTCATCAGTCAACCCCTGGTTCCAGTGAACTTTACTTGGATCCTCCCCAGTGCGTACGTAACATTCGCAAAGTTCTTGGAAATGCGAACAATTCTGAAGATTTTATTCAATTCTCCAAGACTTACTTTGTAGTAGTAGCAGCATTTTCACATTGTAGCAACGAAGCACTGTTTTCTCTCCTGGTAATTCGTTCTATTATCTAGGGTTTTCACTGCCAGATACTTCCTCATTTGTAACAAGATTTTGCCTTTCTTAATTTCAGACAACGTCAGAAAATTAAAGCTGGAAAAGACTAGCAACCATCAACTCATGTGTTTCCCAAAGTATGGGACACATAACACTGGCGGGTGTCAAGTTAATTCCAGGCATTACGCAGACATACACATGGCCTTAAATACTTCTGAAATGTAGTGTGTCAAAGTTATATTCCCGCCTCAATTTTCTTTCCCTCTGTTGATTATTTTAAAAAAGGAACATCTTAGCCTGGTGTTAATATATCTTCAGTGACTCTAGACTTACTAATCTCCTTTTTTCCCATATAGAGAGCTGACCTCAAACCTCATCTTCAGCAGGCCACAGTATCTGGCTAGAACTTCCTCATTTTGTTACCATGTAATTACTTTCACACTTACATTCTATTTACAGAAAAATATACTGGTTTTCCACTTATAATCGTGATATAAAATTCTTTTTCAATAAAATATTTATGTTTTAAATGAGGCTATTTAAAGAATATATTAAGTACATTGCCCAGGTGTTTTACAAATTTGACAAAAATTTAAGATGAGTAATTTAGTTTTTGTAATCATTGATTTAATGCAACTCCTTTCTTTTTTTTTTACTTTTTTTAATTTTTTTTTAATTGTTTGTGGGTACATAGCGGTTGTATATATTTATGGGGTACAGGAGATGTTTTGATACAGGTATGCAATATGAAATGAGCATATCATGGAGAAAGGGGCATCCATCCCGTCAAACATTTATCCTTTGAGTTATAAATAATCCAATTACATTCCTTCTTTTAGAATATACAATTAAGTTATTAATGACCATAGTCACCCTCTTGTGCTATCAAATAGTAGGTCTTACTCATTCTTTCTATTTTGTTGTACCCATTAATTATCCTCACCTTCCCTTCAACCCCCACTACCCTTCCAGTCTCTGGTAACCATCCTTCCACTGTCTATGACCATGAGTTCAATTGTTTTGACTTTTAGATCTCACAAATAAGTGAGAACTTGCAATGTTTGTCTTTCTGTTCCTAGCTTCTTTCACTGAACATCATGATCTCCGGTTGTATCCATGTTGCTACAAATGACTGGATCTCATTCTTTTTTACACCTTAATAGTCTTCCATTGTGTATATGTACCATATTTTCTTTATCCATTCATCTGTTGAGTTAAAACACTTTATTATCAGAGGGCCATATAAATCCTTGTCTTGTTTTATTTCATTTTAGTGTATTTTGCCTTTCATCATGATTCCCCCTCCCATTCCCTTCCACTTCATAATGGCACTCACTTTAATGTGTTTGGTAAATGTACTCATATTCGTATGTGCCTTTGGAAAAATAAATGGCATTGTTTTGTGTTCATTTTTATGTACATACATGGAATTTTGCTATAGATCCGATTCCGGTGCTTACTTTTCTCTTTCAATGATGTTGTTATGAATTATTTACTTTCATTTCTTGTAACTGTAGCATAATATTCTACAGTGTGCATCTACCATTTTTTTAATCTAGTCCCCATTAATGAACCTCTAGGTTGCTTCTAATTATTTCTTGCCCCCAAACAATGCTATAGTGAGTATCCTCATATAAGTTTCCTTGCACACTTATATGCCATTGTCTCTGAAGTTTTATCCAAGAATGGGATTGCTAGATAATACAATGCTTAATTTTACTAAATGCTACTGGTTTGTGCTAAGAACATCTGGATACATTTAAACTATCAAAGAAATGCATACAATTTTCCAATTCTCAACATTCTTGTCAACATTTGTTATTCTTTACATTTTTAATGTTTACAAATCTTACGGGCATAAGGTGATGTCTCCTTGTTGTCTTAATCTGTATTTCTCTGATTGAAAGTGAGGTTGAGCATTGGTTCACGTACTTGTTATCAATAGAGATTTCCTCATCTGAAAGTTACCTGCTCATAAATTTTTACTTTTCATCTTTCATGTTTCTTGTTCATTAAAAAAAAAAATAGCTCCTTGTATATTCTAGATATTGACACTGTAAAAAGTATCTGCCAACCCGTGTCCCTCAGTTGGCTATCTATGTGATATCCTTTGTTAAACAGAAATCCTTAATTTTGTTTCTGCTTTCCTACCCTAAATTTACAAAGATGTCCTCATAGGTTTTCTTCAATTATCTTAATATTTCACCTTTCCCATTCATGTCTTTAATCCATCTGGAGTTAAGTCTTGTTTATGATGTGAGTTAGAAATCCAGTCTTATTTTTTTCCACATACAGAAGTCAGCAAGTTTCCCCAAAACATCTATTAACTGATCCATCTTTTACCGTCAGTTTGTGGTATCATCTCTGTCATATAAATTGTCCCATATATACATATGTATATACATATATAGCAATTATTCATAAGTCAGAAGAGAGTAAATCTAAAGTGTTTTAATGTCTTTGTATTATCCTAGAAAAGAACAAAATAACAATTTTCAGATTTTAACAAATTAAAAATTCATGATATAACTGCAACATGTTACATAAATACATATAAATTCCAAACTAATAGTAGGGGTAAAATAATAAACTACTGTATTGATCCAAAAGAATGCAAGAAAGGAGATAAAAATACGCATAGAACATGTGGAACAAATGGAAGTCACATAGTAAGATTGTCAATCATTACATTAAATATAGATTGACTTGTCATTCCAATTAAAGACCAACTCATTTCAACTGGATATGGTTTTAACAGACAAATAAAAATTGTATACATTTATAGAGTACAGTATGATATTTTGATATATGTATACATCATAGAATGCCTAAATCAAGCTAACTGACATACGTATTACCTCACATAGTTTTTTGTGTGTTCAGAAGACTTAAAATCTACTCTCATAGTAATTTTTAAGTGTACAATACATTGTTATTAACTACAGTCACTAGGTCATACAAGGAATCTCTTGACTTACTCCTCTGGTCTAACTGAAATTTTATACTCCCTAACATTTCACCAATCCTCTCCCATTTCACAGCCCCTGGTAACCACCATTCTACTCTCTCCTTCTGTGAGTTCAACTTTGTTAGATTCCACATACAAATGAGATCATGTGGCATTTTTCTTCTGTGCCAGGCTTACTTCACTTAACATATGTCCTCCAGGTTTATCCATGTTGCTGCAAATGGCAGACTTTCTTTCTTCTGTGGCTGAATAGTGTTCCACTGTGTATACATACCATGCTTTCTGTATCAATTCATTTGCCAATTAACACTTAGGTTGATTTCATATCTTGGTTGTTGTGAATAATGCTACAATGAACACGGGAATGCAGACATCTCTCAGACATACAGACTTCATTTCTTGTAGATATATGCCCAGTAGTGGGATTGATGAATCATATGGTAATTCTACTTTTAATTTTTTGAAGAGCCTCCATAGTGTTTTCCATAATGTCAATTGGACATTTTTAAATTGTTTACAAAAGGACATCTAAAACTAAGAATAAAGAAAGTTAACATGATTTTCTGCCCTTTATTTTTAAAAGGGCAGAAAAACTACATCATACAAGCATTAAATTTTAAAATACATTACTATCAGACAAAGTAGACTTTAAGGCTAAAAGTCTTATTATAGTAATAAAACTTTCAATTCTTCCCGAAGATACAGTAACTAGAAATTTGCATGCACCGATAACATAGCCTCAAAATATATAAAGCAAAATTTGACAAGATACAAAGGAGACAAGCACACAGTCACGGTGAGAGCTTACAGAACAAACAATTGAAAGAATACGCTTTCATTGATAGCTTACAGAGCAAACATACAAAGACCAATAACAATCTAGAAGATTTGAACTATACAATCACAAAATTGACTTCATGGACTTCTATAGAACATTGCACCCAATAACTGCAAAAAAAATGCATATTTGATATGGCTTGGCTTTGTCTCAACCGAAATTTCATCTTGAATTTAGTTTTCATAATCCCCATAAGTGGTGGGAGAGGTCCGGTGGGAGGTAATTGAATCATGGTGGCAGTTTCACCCATGCTATTCTCATGATAGTAAGTTCTCACAAGCTCTTATGGTTTTATATGGGGATTCCCCCTTTGCTCAGCTCTCATTCTTCTCTCTCCTGCTGCCATATGAAAAAGGATGTGTTTGCTTCCTCTTCCATCATGATTGTAAGTTTCCTGAGGCCTCCCCAGCCATGTGGAACTGTGAGTCAAATAAACCTCTTTCTTTTATAAATAACCTAGTCTTGGGTATGTCCTTATAGCAGCATGAGAATGAACTAATACTATATTATTTTCAGGAACATATGTATGCTTTTTGGAATATTTACAAATACTGATGGTCCATAAAACAAGTTTCAAAAAAATGTCTAAGACTTTAAATCATTATCATATGTTTTCTGTTCCTAATTCAATCAGGCTATATATCAAATATAAGTGAAAAAAGAAAGGAAAATACATCTATTTGTAAATCTAAAAATACACTTTTATAAAGATCCATAGGACAAAAAACTACAACAAAAAGTTATACACATTTTGGCTGAATGATAAAATGACATAGTTATGAGCTTCAGATAAACTCATGCCTTAAGAAAAATTTATAGCTTCTTAGAAAAAGAGAAAGATGGAAAAAGAGCTAAGTATATATGTCAATAAGATTTAAAAATAACAGAGGAAGTCTAAAAACATATAGAAATGGAAGTTAACTAAGTAAAAAAATAAACATCAACAAATAAAACCAATGAATCCAAAAATTAATTCTAGGAGAAACTACTAAAACTAATACACCCATATGAGATTCCAAGAAAAGTGGATAGAAGACACAAATAAAGTCAGAAATTAAATCAGATGTCACTACAGATCCTATTAAAGTTAAAAAGATCATAAGGGGATATTATGATTTTATACCAATAAATTTAATTGATGCAAAAATACGGAACCAACCTAAATGCCCATCAACCAATGAGTAGATAAAGAAAATGTGGTATATACATCATGGAATACTACTGAGCCATAAAAAGGAATAAAATAATGTGTTTTGCAGTAATTTGGATGGAGCTGGAGGCCAGCATTCTAAGTGAAGTAACTCAGGAATGTAAAATCAAATATTGTATGTTCTCACTTACAAGTGGGTGCTAAGCTATGAGGATGCAAAGGCATAACAATTATATAATGAACTTTGGGGACTTGGGGCAGAAGGATGGGAAGGGATGAGAGATAAAAGACTACATATTGAATACAATGTACACTGCTCAGGTGACAGGTGCACCAAAATCCTACAAATCACCACTAAAGAACTTATCCATGCAATGAAAACCATCTCTGCCCCAAAAACTCTTGCAATAAAATAAAATAAAATTTAAAAAATAAAATAAATTTCATTGAAATGCACAAATTTCAACAAAAACTAACATAAAAAGAGGTGGAAATAGAAAATATGGATAGTCAAACATTCAATTACAGAAAATATTCCTTTTCAAATGGAGCCTTTAGCCTAAATCATAGAGAAAAGACAAACTGATGATCTCTGGGCTAACTCATGTTACGGACACTTTTTATGATCCTAATTTTTTGTTAACTCTGAATGACTTTATACTAGTATATGTTCCTCAGCTGACCACAGATTCCACCTTCTGTTTCACTGATTGAAGTTACCTTCTGATGCCCTTATGTATTTTGGTTTATAACCCCAGAAAAAAACTAAAAATCATTAAAATTGTTCTAATTTCAAATGGGTGCATAAAAAGAGATCTAACTAAATAGGAGCCGAATGATAAGAATACATGGAAACAGGGAGGGGAACATTACACACCAGGGCCTGTCAGGGGGTGTGGGGCTTAAAACCTAAATGATGGGTTGATAGGTGCAGCAAACCACCATGGCACATGTATACCTATGTAACAAACCTGCATGTTCAGCACATGTATCCCAGAACTGAAAGTAAAATAAAATAAAATTTTTTAAAAAAGAGAGATATAGCTAATGCTGCTTTTCTAAACTTACCAAATTTAGACATTTACAAGTACCTCCAAAGGAATTTTTTCATTTGGGGGAAGTTTTGAGGTATAATATAATTATTATATGTCACTGGACCCATCTGCATGTCAATAGACTCCTTCCAGTTATGATACTTAACCATAGTTAGCCAAACTGCAGTGATTAGAGGGAACAGTCTTCCAAGATTCCCTTTATTTCTTTTTTTTTTCTTTTTTTTTTGAGACAGAGTCTCCATCTGTCATCCAGACTGGAGTGCGGTGACACGATCTCTGCTCACTGCAAGCTCACCTCCAGGGTTCACGCCATTCTCCTGCCTCAGCCTCCTGAGTAGCTGGGACTACAGGCGCCCACCACCACACCCGGCTAATTTTTTTTTTTTTTTTCGTATTTTTGGTAGAGACGGAGTTTCACCATGTTAGCCAGGATGGTCTTGATCTCCTGACCTCGTGATCCACCTGCCTCGGCCTCCCAAAGTGCTGGGATTATAGGTGTGAGCCACTGCGCCCAGCCTTCCCTTTATTTCTAACACCAACTATAAGTTTGGTAAATTCCAAAACTACCCTCAGCTTTTATAATTCCCCAGAAAGACTTAGAGAACTCATTGAAAGCTCCTATATTCATGTTTATGGTTTACATGGAAAGGATACAAATTTAAAACAGCAAAATGAAGAGATACATAAGGAAGAATCTTAGGGGGTTACAAACATGAAGTTTCCATTGTCAACTCCTTGGAGTCAGGATGTAATACTCTCCCAGTATTGATATGTGTCAATATGCAAGGAGTATTGCCAACCAGGGAACCATACCCAAGCCCCAGAGCTCAGAGATTTTACTGAAGCTTCATTACGCAGGCATAATTGATCAATTGATTGCCCAAGTTGCTGAATTCAGTCTCCATGTCAACTGATAACACGGGATCCAAACCCCTACTTTTGACCACACGACTGGTCTTTCTGGCATGGCCCACACCTGCCCTAAGACTATGGGTATGGCTGACCCTACCCTAAGATCTAGTGTGGCCACCTACCACTCTAAACAATTACACTCTTGTCAGGTATAACGTAGAATACCTCCTAGAAGCTGAAGGCTAAGCCAGACCTCTCCTTAGTCAAGGCCAAATTCTTTACTACGCAGTACGGACAAATAAATGATGGTCCTTAATTCAAACCCTCTGGAGTCAGATCTATCAACCCATTTATGTATAGACAGGACAGCTTGCAAAGGGGCCAGTTTCAATAAAGGGGCTATAAAAAAGAACAGAGAAACCAAAATGCAAAGTATTATCATCTTACTGTATTCGACAGGAGACCTTGCCTCATGATTCTTAATATTACATCCCTGAATAACTCACTTGAGATCCCAGCTGATTGGCTAAGGTAATGTCAGCAAAATAAAAAGGTTAAGACACACTGAAAGCTCACTCTGCCTCTTCCTATTAACTGAAGTTTTAGTATTACTTTCCTTCCCCAGCAATCTATGTGGGGAACTGAAGAGATCTTTACTACAGAATAAGCAACTTTATACCTTTGTTTCATGTCTGACACCTTTCAGAAGAAAAAAATAATAATGTAACATGTCTCTTCTATTTAAGTTGCTTGACAACCAGACTACCCAACCACAAAGAGATCATGGGTGTCATAGAAACGAGCCTTGGGATATTTTTATGGTACTAGTCACATAATATCCTTCAATAAAATGGTCATTTGCCTTTTAAACATCAAACTTAAAAATTCTTATTTGTCAGTGATTATATATTCTCTGGAAACACTATTATGAAATTCTTTGAACAGGAAGTACTCTTTGTGAATTTAAAACATGATTTACATATGGGATTTTTAGGAGCATAACATGATACACAGTAAGATCTACCTTGCTGATTTGTTTAGCACACCCTTTTTTTCATAAATGGCATAACGGTAACATTTAGCCCAGGTTGTGTTTGAATTATCACAGATTGTGAATTAATGGCATCTCTGTTTGGCATAGTATTATGCACGGTGAGTGCTAAATAAATATTTGTTGTATTGAATTGAATTTGTGCATGCTCTAGTATACATTCATGTTAAAGCTCACAAAACTTGAGATAAGAGGCTAATGGGCTGAAGGGTAAAATGAGTTCAATTGTTCAAATCCAGGAATCTACATGAAAAGATACTAATTCATCTGCCATGTGTTTTGTTGAGGAAAAGCACATTTGATCAGCACTGATAAGACAATAGAACAAATCATGGAGCCTGTGTCACTTTTTTTCCAAATCCACAGTAACATATATATTCATCTTGTCAGATTGCTATATAAATAGATGAGGTAAAACAACATGGCATTTGTTGTACTTCAATTACTTTCTTGTATAATGTCAAGAAGTAAAAGCTAACAAACCATAACTTTTCTTGACATTTCCTCCCTCAAGTGACCAATGATGGATTTGCCTTTAAAAAGCATTCATCATTTTAAAGAAGGGTAGAGACAGTAGATTTCTTTGTGTTATTTTTTTTCCCATTTTTTAAGCCAGTGGTTAAATTGAAAAGCCCAGCTCTCCTGCAGACGGGAACCAAACCTGGTTGATAAGATTACATGTTTCTAATCCTGGGAGATGTTTGAAGTCATCCAAGTAGAGAGGGCATTTGCTGTCATAAATGGTCCAGAGATAGAACTGAATTCCCAGAGAGGCCAAGAGGCCACCCTCACCATCACAGCCCCCTCCTCTCCCCTGCCTTCAACCTACATTCCCATTAAACAGTGTACACTTTGCCAAGCAAACCTTTTTATGTGGCCAGATCTGACAGCCCAGCATGATTTTTAAGAACACTGGCATTTAAGTTTGAGGTGCATAGTTTCAAATACCATTTCTACCATTTACCAGCTCTGTGACCTCGCTAAAATTACTTATGTTCTCTAAACCTGTTACGTCTTCTGTAAAATAGAGACAATAATATATTATTCACAGAGTTATTGCAAATGATCAAATGAGATAGCATGTTTAAAGTACTCACTGCAAAGGCTGCTCAAAAAAGAAAATGCACCTATTAGCAAATACATTGTAAGCTTTATGAAGGCAGGAAAAATGTCAGGTGTAGTCACCATTTCTATCCTCAGAGCCTAGTACAGAATTTGGCCTGTAGGTGCTCAGTTTTGTTGAAGGAATGAGTATATGTATATTATTATAATGTTGATTTTTATCATTAGTGTCCTTGGATGCCAGGGATCGGTGTATTAAAATAATAATTATAGTTATCATTAATTAAGCATTAATAAGTCTAGACACCTATGATTTCATATTTGTTAAATCATTTAATCATCACAACTACCCTAGGAGATACGTGCTATTATTGTTAGAATTACATAAATGAAGAAATTGAGGCACAGAGAGGTTACATAACTTGTCCAAGATTACAGAGCTAGTGTGGAGTGGAGCAGGGATGTAAGCCCAAGTGCAAAGCATTAAATTATACTCTGCCAGGAAGTACAGTAAGTCATTGTTCAAATAATAATGGTAATATACTTCTTCTTGTACATTAGAAGTGATAGTTATCTCAAGTTTTTCTTTTATTTAACATTCACAAAGACCCTGGGAGATAATCTTAATTACCCTCATTTTCCACATAAGGAAAATGAGGCACAAGTTGGTTAAACAAACACCCAAGAGCTCAGAGTTAGAATGTGGCCCTTCTAGGATTCAAACCCAGGCCTGTCTGATTACAAAGATATGCTTTTTAAGCACTATGTTTTAGAACACAGTAGGATAGTTTGAGGATGAACCTTGAATTCCAGTTTTTTCAGATTTCCTATTGTGCTAGATATGGCAAAGATTACCACCTGTTCACCAATATGTTTCCTTTTCTTCCTGGGCACACAGCTAGACTACATTTCCCAACATCCTTAGCAATCGAGTGCTGCCATGTGACTGATTTCTAGCCCATGAAACATGAGGGGAAGTGATACATTTTGCTTCCAGGCTTGACCTCTAGATTCCCTCCACACTTGTTTCTCCTTGCTCCTTCCCTTTCTCTGCTAAATACAGAAGAGTATGACCAGGTTTTGGAGCAAGGGTCAGAAAACCGTGTCCCAAGACCCAAACTCAACCTGCCACGTCTTTTTGTAAGTGATGTTTTACCGGAACAAAGCTAGGCCATTAATTTATGTGTTGTCAATGACTGCTTTTATGGTACAATGGCAGCATTGAATAAAGGTTACAGAGACATTATAACTTGCAAAACCTACAGCAATTATGATCTGGTACTTTCCACTGTAAAAAAAAAAAAAAAGTAACTTCAGCTCTAGGGAATGGCAGAGCCACAAGATGGAAGGAGCCTGGGTCCCTGAATAAACCTGCCAACATGAAGCAGTTACTAAGTAAGAAATAAATTCCCATGATGAGTCATTACATTCCTGGGTCTCTTTATGAGAGCAGCTGTCCTACCACAACTTATGTGCAGGACATTCTAGTTACAGAAATAATTACTTCCTTCCACATTCAATAGGAATCACCTCTTTGGTTTCCCAAAATGAACCAAATTTCTTCTCCACATCATGCAATTCTTATTTCTCACCACCACACTCAGTAATGCCGCCACTTTCCCCCTTTCTGAGAGCATAACACACAATCATCTCTATTGCACCCAAGAGAGACCCGCCAATGTCAATGTTCTATCTGGTATCCCAACTTATTGATAATTTTTTGGTTTGTTTGACTTTTTTTTTTTTTAATTTGCGGTTTCAAAATTCCAAAGAGAAACAGAATCGCAGCACTTATCCAATAATTCTGTCTGTGCTGAGAAATAGGATTCTGGCAAGCATAGAAAAAAATATATTTTTATTAGTATGTCCAAATCTAGAATGTAATAAAACAGACCTTTCAGAAGAGGAGAGAAAAAAAATCCTTAGCAAAGGGAAGGAAAGCCAAGAGCAGATTACTTACTGCTACAGAATCCAATATTGCAAAGCCCTTTTTTTCTTTTCTATGCCACATTTTTAATGTCTCTGTGAGCTCAGTGTGCTGTGGCTATCAATCACAGGAAACTACTGACATTGTGAAACTGCTTTTAAGATATACAGAGTTTTCAAAGCCAAAGTTGTCCGAAGAATAAAAATCTTCAGATATTGTACATTTTCAAAAATATCTATTTGCACATCAAGCTGAGTAATGACCAGCTGTCTTTACTCTGTAACTGCTTGACAAAATGCTTGAATATTGTTTTGTAGAAGACATTAAACATGGGAAACAAAAATTTTGTATGAGGATTGCCAGTTCTGCTATGGTCAATGCTGTGCCCTGAATGTTTGTGCTCTCCAAAAATGTATATGTTGAAATCCTGACCACCAAGGTGATGGCATGAAGAGATGGGGTTCCTGGGAGGTAATTAGGTCATGAGGTCAGAGACCTCATCTATGGGATTAGTGCCCTTATGAGAAGACACCCTGAGAGCTCATTCCCTGTTTCTGCCCGGTAAAGACACAGAGAGCTGTTGGCCATCTGCAACCCAAAAGAAGGTTCTCACCAGAAATGACCGTGCTGACATCCCGACTTTGGACTTCCAAGCTTCAGAACTGTGAGAAATATGTTTCTATTGTTTATAAATCCCCCGGTCTATGGTGATTTGTTATAGCAGCCAACATGGACTAAGAAAAGTGGTCTTGGCTGGGCATGGTGGCTCATGCCTGTAATCCCAGCACTTTGGGAGGCCCAGGAGGGTGGATCACGAGGTCAGGCGATCGAGACCATCCTGGCTAACACAGTGAAACCTCATCTCTACTGAAAATCCAAAAAATTAGCCAGGCGGTCCCCTGTTGTCCCAGCTACTTGGGAGGCTAAGGCAGGAAAATGGTGTGAACCCGGAAGGCAGAGCTTGCAGTGAGCCGAGATGGCGCCACTGCTCTCCAGCCTGCGCGACAGAGTCAGACTCCGTCTCAAAGAAAAAAGAAAGAAAGAAAGAAAGTCGGTCTTTCCATCTGTGGGAAGCTGAATCCACATTGATGCTGAGGCACTGAGAGTGTACAAATCAGAATCAAATTAATTTGGGAGTAGACAGCGTCCTCCAAATTTTACTTGGATGCTCAGGAAATTTTGATGTTTGTCAGGAATATATGGATGTAACTCCATATGTGGATATGAAGCCAAGTCTGCTGATATGGACTAGAGCCTGTGAGAATTTGCATTCCCCTCTTGGTGGTCCAGGAAGACCACCTAGAAAAAATATATTTTCATCATCAAGGGTTACCATCAATATTAATCATTCTTTCATTCAATAAATGTTGAGTTACTACTATATGCCAACCATCATTCTACACACTGGGAACATGATGGTGAATTAAACAGAATAAATTCCGTTCTTCACATGGATCACATTCCAGTCAGAAAATATAGAAAGTAAATAAATAAATAAATTATAGATACTGAAACAGAGTAATATTATACAGAACACAGTTTCTGATGACAATACAATAAAATTCAATAATGAAAAGAAAACCAGAGAAACTTTATCTGTTTGGAAATTTTGAATGTACAAATATTATAAATTCATGGATCCAGGAAGAAACTGCAAAGGAAAGTAGAAAACATTTAAAACTGATTGCCAATGAAAAACACTACTTATCAGGACCCACAGAGTGGGATTAAAGCAAATATATATATATATATATAGTATAAAATTTAATGAGCTAAGCATCCAACATACCCGAAAATGATATTAGGAATAAAAAGGAAGCCATAAATGCAGATATAGCAACATTAGACATTAATAAGAGTATACTATAAAAATTACGCCAATAAATTTGAAGATTTAGATGAAATGCGTTGGGCATGATGGCTCACACCTGGAATCCCAACACTTTGGGAAGTCAAGACAGGAGCATGGCTGAAAGCCAGGAGTTTGAGACCACCCTGAGCAACACAGCGAGACTTTGTCTCTACAAAAACTTTCAATATTAGCCAGGTACAGTGGTGCACACCTGTAGTCTCAGCTATTCAGGAGGCTGAGGCAGGAGAATCACTTGAGCCCAAGAGTTAGAGGCTGCAGTGAGCTATGATTGCACCATTGCATTATAGCCTGAGCAAGACAGTGAGATCCTGTCTCTAAAAAAGAAAAAAAGAAAAGAAAAATTAAATTAAATGGACAAACTGCTAGAAAAATATAACTTGCCAAAAGCAAGTCAAGAAGAAAAAAATCAAATCAAGTAGATTAATGACATTAAAGAAATTGAATAAGTAGCTAAAATATAGCCACAGAAAGAAAAATGTTAGATGGTCTTGCAGATGAATGCTACCCAACCTTCAGAAACATGTCATACCTTTCTTATGTAAATTTTAGGGAATGCAATAATGGTAATAATAGCTAAAACTAAAAGGTTGGTTGCTATGTTATGAACACTGTTCTAATTGCTTTATTTATTTTAACTGTTTTAATCCTCAAAACATACTTTTGATGTTGGTATTTTCATTTTCCTCATTTTCAAATTAAGAAACTGAGGGGCAGAAATTCATGTGGAGGTCAGAGTGGAAGCAGGTATGAGAGGGTCTCGCAGAAGAAAACATGGCTGCCAAAGTGTTTGAGACCATCAGCAAGTTTGACCTGGCCTTAGCTGTTGCAGGAGGCCTGGTGAAAGGAACTCTGCCTCATATAATGTGGATGCTGGGCACAGAGCTGTCATCTCTGATCGATTCTGTGGAGGACAGGACATTGTGGTAGGGGAAGGGACTCACTTTCTCATTCCATGGGTACAGAAACCAATTATCTTTGACTGCCCTTCTCGACCACATTGTGTGCCGGTCATCACTGGCAGCAAAGATTTACAGAACGTCAACATCACACTGCGCATCCTCTTCCGGCCTGTCACTAGCCAGCTTCCTCGCATCTTCACCAGCATCGGAGAGGACTATGATGAGCGGGGGCTGCCATCCATCACGACCAAGATCCTCAAGTCCGTGGTGGCTCGCTTTGATGCTGGAGAACTAATCACCCAGAGAGAGCTGGTCTCCAGGCAGGTGAGCAACCACCTTACTTACAGAGCGAGCAGCCACCTCTGGGCTCATCCTGGACGACGTGTCCTTGACATATCTGACCTTCAGAAAGGAGTTCACAGAAGCGGTGGAAGCCAAACAGGTGGCTCAGCAGGAAGCAGAGAGGGCCAGATTTGTGGTGGAAAAGGCTGAGCAGCAGAAAAAGGTGGCCATCATCTCTGCTGAGGGCCACTCCGAGGCAGCTGAGCTGATTGCCAACTCACTGGCCACCGCAAGGGACGGCCTGATAGAGCTCCGCAAGTCGGAAACTGCGGAGTTCCTCGCATACCAGTTCTTACGCTCTCAGAACATCACCCACCTGCCGGCGGGGCAGTCCATGCTCCTCCAGCTGCCCCAGTGAGGGCCCACTCTGCCTGCACCTCCGTGGGCTGACTGTTTCAATGACTTTTTTTTTCTTTTGCTTTTTTTTTTTTTTTTTTTTTTTTTTTTTTTTTTTTTTTTTTTTTTTTTTTGAGATGGAGTCTGGCTCTGTCGCCCAGGCTGGAGTGCAGTGGCGCGATCTCTGCTCACCACAAGCTCCGCCTCCCGGGGTCACGTCATTCTCCTGCCTCAGCTTCCTGAGTAGCTGGGACTACAGGCGCCCGCCGCCACGCCCGGCTAATTTTTTGGATTTTTAGTGGAAACGGGGTTTCACCGTGTTAGCCAGGATGGTCTCGATCGCCTGACCTCGTGATCCGCCTGCCTCGGCCTCCCGAAGTGCTGGGATAACAGGCGTGAACCACTGCGCCCGGCCAGCTCCGATGACTCTTAACACCGCCTTCCTTCCTTCTGCCCCCATGCCGGAAATCACTGTGAAATTCCATGACTGGCTTAAAGTGAAGAAAGTAAAAGTAAAATCACTTCACATCGCTTATTAGTCTATCGAATGAAACTAATTCTTCTCACATCCATCTACTTTTTTATCCACCTACCTACCAAAAATTGCCCAGTACCGATGCAAACTGTCTTTAGGTCCCAATTTGGGGCCTGCTGGAGCTCTGACCTGGGCACCAGTATTTGGCAGCACGCAGGCGGGGCAGTGTGTGATGGACTGGGGAGCACAGGTGTCCGCCTCGGTCCACATGTGGCCTCCGTCCTGTGGCTGATGGAAGATTTGCAGATGAGGGCACATGCCGCTCAAATGAGAAGGCAGGCCTCCATCTTCCCAGTGGTTCCTGCACAGATGCCGCTGAAGAGAGGTGCCGGGGAGGGGCAGAGAAGAAATGGTCTGTCTCTTACCGTAAGGCTGATTCTCTTTAACTGTGCGACCAGCAGAAGCAGGTGTGTGTGAACTGGGGCACAGACTGCAGAATCTAGCCCTGCTGAGGTGGGTGAGCCTGATTGTTGACCCCTAGGGTCCTAAAACTTGAATGGACTTGGATAGTGAGAGAGGAGGCCAGATGTGAGTCCTGTCAAAGACTTCCTCTCTACCCGCCACCTTGGTCCCTCTCAAATTCCCAGTGGAATTCCAACTTGAAGCATTGCATCCTGCTGGGGCTGAACGTGCCTGCCAAACATTTGTCCCCGCTGAAGGCTCCCTGGTTCACAGACTGCCCATCTCAAGGGCTCTGTGCCCGTGCTGCGAAGGAAACGACCATGGGAAGGAAACAAATGTGTATAAACTGCTGTCAATAAATGACACCCAGGCCTTTGCTATTGTAAATAGTGCTGCAATAAACATACACGTGCATGTCTTTATAGTAGAATGATTTATAATCCTTTGGGTATATACCTAGTAATGGGATTGCTGGGTCAAATGGTATTTCTGGTTCTAGATCCTTGAGGAATCGCCAAACTGTTTTCCACAATGGTTGAACTAATTTACACTCCCACCAACAGTGTAAAAGTGTTCCTATTTTTCCACAGCATCTGTTGTTCCCTGACTTTTTAATCATTACCATTCTAACTGGTGTGAGATGGTATCTCATAGTGATTTTTATTTGCATTTCTCTAATGACCAGTGATGATGAGCTTTTTTCATATGTTTGTTGGCTGCATAAATGTCTTATTTTGAGAAGTATCTGTTCATATCCTTTGCCCACTTAGTGAACAGGCAACCTACAGAATGGGAGAAAATTTTTGCAATCTACCCATCTGACAAAGGTCTAATATCCAGAATCTATAAGGAACTTAAACAAACTTAAAGTTTCCATTAAAAAAAAAAACAGGTATGGTGGTTCATGCCTGTAATTCCAGGAACTCAGGAGCCTGAGGCACAAGGATAGCTTAAGACCAGGAGTTCAAGACCAACCTGGGCAACACAGCAAGGCCAGGCACAGTGGCTCACGCCTGTAATCCCAAAATTCTGGGAGGCCGAGGATGGTGGATCACCTGAGGTCAGAAGTTTAAGACTAGCCTGGTCAAAGTGGTGAAACCCCATCTCTACAAAATATACAAAAATTAGTCGTGCATGGTGGTGCATGCCTGTAATCCCAGCTACTTAGGAGGCTGAACCCAAGAGGCAGAGGTTGTGGTGAGCTGGGATCACGCCACTGCACTCAGCCTGGGCAACAGAGTGAGACTCCGTCTCAAAAAAAAAAAAAAAAAAAAATCAGCAAAGTTCCAGAATGCAAAATCAACATGCAAAAAGCACCTATGTTTCTACACACTAATAATGAGCAATCTGAAAAAGGAAACCATTAAAACAATTCTATTTACAATAGGAGCAAAAAGAATAAAATAAGAAATAAACTTGGCTGAGCAGGCAAAAGACTTGAACACTGCTATAAAACATTCCTAAAGAAAGCTAAAGAAGGCACAAACATTTCTGTCTTTAGCTTCTTTCAGCAATGTTTTGCCCAGAAATAAACTTCCACATATATGGTCAAATGATCTTTGACAAGGGTGCTAACACCATTCAATGGGGGAAAGAATGGTCTTTTCTTTTTTATAGATAGTTTTAACTTTTATTTTAGGTTCACGGGGTACACGTGCAGGTTTGTTACATGGGTATATTGTGTTACACTGAAGTTTGGGGTGCAAAGGATCCCATCGCCCAAGTAGTAAGCATAGTACCCAACAGGTCATTTTTCAGCCCCTGTCCCCATCTTACAGTCCTTCTCTTATAGTCCCCAGTGTCTATTGTTCCCATCTTTATATTCATGTGTGCCCAGTGCTTAGCTCCTACTTGTGAGAACACACAGTATTTGGTTTTCTAGAACAGTCTTTTCAACAAATGATTTTGGAAACATCCATATAAAAAAAATGAAGTTAGACCGTGACTTTATGCTATATACAAAAGTTATCTCAAAATGGATGAAAGATCTAATTGTAAGAATTAAAACTGTTAGAAGAAAACACAGGAAAAAGCTTCATTACATTGGCACTGACGAGGATTTCTCAGGTATGACACAAAAACTACAGGCAACAAAAGAAAAACGAGAAAAGTTGGACTTCATTTAAATTAAAAACTTTGTGTATCAAAGGGCACTATCAACAGAGTGCAAAGGCAATTCATAGAAGGGGAGAAAATATTTGCTAATCATATAACTGTAAGTAATTGATATTCAGAATATCTAAGAACTCCTACAACTCAACAACAAAAAATCAGCCTAATTAAAAAATGGGCAAAGTACTTGAATAAATATTTCTCCAGAGAAGATATACAAATAGCCAGCAAGCACATGAAAAGCTGCTCAACATCATAAGTCATTAGAGAAATGCAAATCAAAACCATAATAGGATACCATTTCACACTCATTAGGATAGCTATCATAAAAGAAAATTTTAATGGAAAACAATTAGTGTTGACAGGGATGTGGAAAAATGGAAGCCTTTGTGCATTGCTAGTGGAAAGCAAAATGGTGCAGCCGCTGTGGAAAATAGCATGGTAGTGCCTTGAAAAAAATAAACAGAATTACCATATGATCCAGCAATCCCACTTCTAAATACATAACCAAAAGAATTGAAACAGGGACATGAGCAGATATTTGTATGCCCATGTTCATAGCAGCATTATTTACTACAGTCAAAAGGTGAAAGCAACCCGAGAATTCATAGACTGGTGAATGGGTAAACAAAATGTGGTGTACACATACTATGAAATGTTACTCAGCCTTACAAAGGAAGGAAATTCTGACACATGCTACAACATGAACCTTGCTAAGTGAAATAAGCCAGTAACAAAAGGATAAAGATCGTAAACGTTTACTTATATGTGGTTCCTAGAGTAGTCAAATGCTTAAAGATAGAAAGTAGAAGGGAGGTTGCCAGGGGCTGGAGAAAGGAATGTAGAGTTATTGCTTAATGGATACAGAGTTTCAGAAGGGAAGGATGAATTCTGGAGATGAATGGGGACGATGATTGCATAACATGGGATTGTACATGCCACAAAATGCCACAAAATTCTATATCTAAAATGGTGAAAATGATAAATTTTAGGTTATGTGTATTTTGCCACAATAAAAAAGTGTTTATTGACTACATTCTTTTTAAAAATATTTTCAATATTTTATCCAGGCTTTTACTTTCCCAATCACAGCGACCATTCCCATATTTTGCTCACTGCATCTCCTCTTGAGTTAGGTTCTGTTTAATTTGCACTCTATTGATGAATGTTTCTTTTCTGATTTTTAATTTTTGTGGATACATAGTAGGTGTATATATTTACGGGGTGTATGAGATATTTTGATACAGACATACAATGCATAATATTCATATCAAGATACATGGCGTATCTGCCCCATCAAGCATTCATCCTTTGTGTTACAATCCAATTGTACTCTTTTAGTTATTTTTAAATGTACAGTAAATTATTCTTGACTGTAGACACCCTGTTGTGCTATCAAATACTAGATCTCATTCTTTCTATCTAACTATATTTTGTACCCACTAACCTTCCCCCCAACCCCCAACCCAATACCCTTCCCTGCCTCTGGTAACCATCCTTCTACTCTCTATCTCTGTGAATTCAATTGTTTTAAATTTTAGCCCCCACAAATAAGTGAGAATATGTGAAGTTTGTCTTTCTCTGCCTGGCTTATTTCACCTAACATAATGACCTCTAGTTCCACCCATGTTGTTGCAGATGACATGATCTCGTTCTTTTTGACAGCTGAATAGTACTCCATTGTGTATATGTACCACATTTCTTTATCCATTCATCTATTGATGGACACTTAGGTTGTTTCCAAATCTTGGCAATTGTGAATAGTGCTGCAAACATGGGAGCGTAGATACTCCTTTGATGTATGGATTTCCTTTCTTCTGGGTATATATCTAGCAGTGGAATTGCTGGATCATATGGTAGTTCTATTTTTAGTTTTTTGGGAATCTCCGAACTGTTCTCCACAGTGATTGTACTAATTTACATCCCCGCCGACAGTGTATGAGGGTTCCCTTTTCTCCACATCTTTGCCAGCGTTTGTTATTGCCTGTCTTTTGGATAAAAGCCATTTTGACTGGGGTAAGATGATATCTCATTGTAGTTTTGATTTGCATTTCTCTGATGATCAGTGATGTTGATCACCTTTTCGTATACCTGATTGCCATTTGTATGTCTTCTTTTGAGAAATGTCTGTTCAGATCTTTGGACCATTTTAATGAGATTATTAGATTTTTTATGGAATTGTTTAAGTTCCTTATATATCCCGGCTATTAATATCTTGTTGAATGGATAGTTTCCAGATATTTTCTCCCACTTTGTGGGTCGTCTCTTCACTTTGTTGATTGTGTCCTTTGTTGTGCAGAAGCTTTGTAATAGATAAGTATTTCTTCAATAGAGGCCTATGGATTCCTGAAGGGGGCTATGGATATATACTCAGCCCTCACATATCCCTATGATATTTTAAGTGGTGTTTTACAAGTATTTGTAAATAGTAAACATTTTACATCTGACTTACCTGGATATCCACCTTTGACCTAATTCTCCCTATACAATTTCTGTGCCTGAGCTGATGTTTGGGCACTATGTTAGTAGTGATCTATCAAAGAAAAAATAAAGGCAGACTGCTTCACTAAAAGACGCTTTCAACATGAAGGCCAGTGGGGATATGGCAAGCTGTGAGGTGAAAGTTCCACGGTGGTTAGGATGGAGACATGTTGTGTGGGAACCAAGTCATTACTCAGCCCCCACGAAAATGAAAGAACCCTGATCTGAAAAAAAAACTAGAGCATGGCAGTGTGGCCCAGATTCATTCTGTATGTGACAGTGTGGTTTCTGCAAAACTATTTTTTCTATCATCTTAAATTAACATTGCTAATTACATGCCTTAATTCATGGTTTTTTTTTAATGTGAAAGTCTATTTTAGGTTTATATGAATGAAAGCCATAAACTTAAGCAGTATATAAAACAATTTAATATTTGTATTTGTTTATACTTATGTAGGTAATGTTATAATAAAACCATTTTTAATTTTTTAAACGATGGAAAAGGACATATGAAGATTTTGCAACTTGCATAGAAACCAGCGGACAGCGAGTGATTCAGATACAATATTTATAATTGCATTATTAGATTTGAAACTCCTTTAAATTTGAAGAGTCTGGATTTAACTGACAAGGAAACATGTGAGAAGCAATGGAAATGGATTGTAAATGTCAGCATCATGTTTGATCATACCAAGGTGACCTTAAAATGCCATCTTATCCACTTTAATTTAACAAGGCTGATTTCCTAAAATATCAAATATTTGATATAACCAAGAATATATATTGAACTACTGGAACAAAGAGCTAGAAGATATTTCAGTTGTCCCACTTGAAAAAAGCAAAATGTAGGCAAACTCTTCTCAACATGGGTGGTGGAGAAGGAGGTGGGGCAGTCCTCCTTAACTGGCAAGTTTTATCTTTCCTCTTCATTGAAAGCAGGGAAAGCCAACCTTACCCAGACAAGAAGAACATTTTCTTTTACAGGATTTAATCTAAGCAGCCCTGTTCCCCGCAAGTACCTACCATCAGCATGTCATTCCTTTATTCAGACATCACAACTCTTCCTTTTTTTAAATGCAGTTTCCCTGGGAAGAACTAACACATTAAATTCCCAAAATCTTAATGGAAAGGCTTTAATCAAATTGCTTTCTTCCCTGAAAAGATGAGCTAGATATATAAAAGATGGAAGGAAGGAACTAAAAATAAATAAGTAAAAATTGTTTAATTACCATTTATTGAAAGCCAATTCCTTACTAGACACTGTAGGAGCTTTACGTGCTGTTTCTAATTCCTACAACTCTTTCAGGAAGGTTTTATTTGCCCATTTCACAAATGAGGAAACTAAAGTGGAGAATTAAAATAACTTGCCCAGTTACACAGCTACTAAGGGGAGAAGCCAGGATTTGAACCCATATCTGACTCCAAATCCTGTATTCTTTCTCCTACACCTTCAGCACCGAAGATAAATTCCTTCTGTATCATGGTTTTGCTGAGAAAGAAAATCCCAGTTGGGACATCAATCCCGATCACCTGGACTTCGTCCCAAAAAGTATGTCTGAAATGGGCCTCAATAAGGAGAAAATTGTAAGATCACCAATCCTGTATCCTTTGTATCTTTAAGGGTGACACTACCCTATCCTGTTGTTTATTATTTTATTGTTTTTTGTTTACCATCTCAGCTGGGAGGGCTGGACAAAGGGAGCAGTTTTCACTTGGCCCTCCCCATTACAATTGCTCTTACCCCACAGTTTAAGGACTCAACTACAGAGCATGTCAGTCCTAATTATTCATCTGGGGACCAGGAAGATAACCGCTGCATGAGGGGTAGGGGTCTGCAGATGCAATGGGCTCCACTTATTACCTGGTCGTCATATACCCCCACTCTAGAAGGAGGATCAAGGTGACACTATAGATCTCCGGGTGACAACATCCACTTGGACACTAAGGCCAACATTCCTCATAATGTTTGTGTCCCCTCTTTCCCCAATGTACAGTCACTCTAGTTAGTGGCTGTAGGCCCATTTGGAGAAGGACTGGGAGAATCATTTGCATGTATACCTGCCATGGTGTTGCAGAGTCTCTTCTTGGAAACCTGATCTGTCCTTCAGTCAGTGCATTCTGAATCTAAAAACTGGCTCAGATCTGAAATCTTTATAATAATATAATAACAATAAGCAAAAAATCCTTATTATTTTTTATTGGAGTCCTTGCCCTGAGCCTTATTCTGGTCATCCATTAATGATTTCTTCTGGCAGTACAAGCTGATAGTGCTTATGTTGGCTCCATATCTGCTTTGCCTCCAGGGATGCCATGTTTTATGCACAGTCTCCCTAACTCTCAGAGGTCCTATACTCCAACCCCTGCCAATACTTCAACTGGTAGTCACAACGATCATTGCATTCACCCAACACTTACCAACAGTCACCTAACTCCATTGTTCAGTTGTTCTGACTTTCGCCACACTTCTCAAACACCTGATGCATGGCATTGAGTAATGCATTCCTTTCCACTCCATCCCATTTCATCATTGGTAAGAGTCTTAATAACCAACCCTAACACCTTGTGCCACACAGGCTGGCTGTGCTCCACCAACGACTAGTAATAAAATCCTCAATGCAGGCCAGGTGGTAAGCAATCCAACTCCCGTGCCCTCTCTTATTGACTGCCTTAGCAAATCACTCCTAGCACCAACTGTCATAGGTTGGGTTCTCTGGAAGCAAATGCTGGAACAGAGTTTGACATGCAGAAATGATTCATGCAGGATGACCCCCTGTGGAAAGGAGGAGGAGGAAGTAGGATGGGGCACAGGGAGAAGTTGAATTGCAATGCAGGCTCATTAAAACTTGGCCAATATATAGCACTATGACCAGAATTATATCACGGGGGAACCAAAGTAGCCAGGCCTTTTCCCCCTGCCATGATCAGTTGCTGGACATTGGCCACCTCAGGAAGGGTGTGTCATTGGGTAAGAAGGCTTTCTGCAGCTTAGGCAAACCCTGAAGAAGTTGGGAGCAGAAGGCTGTCTATGGACAGTATTCCCAGCACCTCCTGAAGAAAAAAGAGTTCTTCCTTCAAAAATATCTGACTGATGTATCTTTGTGTGCATTACAAACATGCTGCAAAGCAAAAGACAACTACTACATGTAATATTATAGTCAAATATAATACTGAATAGAAGAAGCCAGACTGAAATTAGTATATGCCATAAGATTCCATAAGGTTCAGAAGTCAGGCAAAACTGATTGAAATGTTGGAATTCAGAATAGCCTTCTCTTTCAAAAGGGCATGTGGACTGGAGGAAGTCCAAGGGAGGTTTCTGGGGTGCTGGTCCTGCTTAACTACTTAATCTCATGCTGGTTGCATGGGTGTATTCACTTTGTAAAAATGCATTAAGCTCTCCAGATACAAGTTGTACCCTTTTTAAATAGTCTTATTGTTTTTCAATAAAGCGTGCTTATCAAGAAATAAAATGAAAGATTAAACATTATATTTCAAGGCATAGAAAAATATGTAACAATTTCAAAACCATGATGATTTTTATTGCCAAAGTACAAATGTTGGGGATTATTTTTAACATTTTAAGAGAATAATAGTATTGCTTATATGTGGATATTGCAAAAATCTTTTTTATAAATTTATTAAATATTAAGCTATTACAAAAACCTTGACGGTGGTCCTTGAAAGACTGAAGTTGTTGGACAGACTTTAAGCAAAATGTAACATATTGCCTTTCTAGAATTCTCCTCTTATTGGTGTGGATGATTCCAACATGCAGCCATGCTCTGTTAAAAGCCCTTCTAACTTCTGTTAGAAGATGTGTGTCTGATTCCTAATTCTGTTTGTCACTTAAAACTGGATATCATATGATCTCAGCTCATCTCTTTCGTGGAGGAAATACAAAGCAAAATATCAGGACTGGCAGATCAATCCACTGAACATTCTCTTCCTTTTATGGTTTTGATTTTTGCAAACCCCTGATAGCAAAACCATTTCTTTGTGAATGTTTATACCTGTTTGTTTCTCTGTCCATTTCTGAATGTCATGGGGAGATATGCAAAATGTGAAGAGAAAAATACTCACTTCAAACATCCTATTTTATTTTTACCATTTCTGGGAAAAAGAGTGTTCAGAGGCCCCAAGAGAGAACACAGGGATCAACAGACTGTGCACTTTGGCTGAAGTCCCTAAGACACACACACACCCCTTATTCCCCAAGTCTTTGGTCACTGAATTTGACCAAGATAACTTCACCTAGGCTTGGTACAGTGGTTCATGCATGTAATCCCAGTACTTTGGCAGGCCAAGGTGAGAGGATTGCTTGAGGTCAGGAGTTTCAAACCAGCCTGGACAACGTAGTGAGACCCTTTCTCTACCAAAAAAAATAAATTAGGCATGGTGGTGCATGCCTGTTGTCCCAGCCACTGGGGAGGCTGCGGCAGGAGGATAACTGGAGCCCAGGAGTCCAAGGTTACAGTGAGTTATGATTGAGTGGCTGTGCTCCAGCCTGGGCAACAGAGTGAAACCCTTTCTCAAAACACAAAGTATAGGCTGGCAAATCTGACAGCTCTGGATCTGGTCCCCAGCTCTGCTATTTACTGTATGGCTCTGAGCAAAATGTTCAAATTCCACACATCAGTTTCTTCATCTGTAAAACTGAAACAATAACAATATCTACTTCAAAGGGTTGTTGTGAGATATAACAAGGATAATGCGGATAAAAGGTTTGGTGAAGTACTTGCAAATAATGACTGATACGGTTTGGATCTGTGTCCCCACCAAATCTCATGTCGAATTGTAATCTCCAGAGTTGGAGACGGGACCTGGTGGGAGGTGATTGGATCGTGGGGGTGGTTTCTTTTCAGTCGTTTAGCACCATTCCCTTGGTGTTCTTCTCCTGTTAGTCAGTGAGTGAGTTCTAGTAAGATCTGGTTGTTTAAAAGTGCATGGCACCTCCCCCCAACCTCTCTCTTTCTCCTGCTCTGGCCATGTGACTTGCCTGCTTCCCCTCTGCCTTCCGCCATAATTGTAAGTTTCCTGAGGCCTCCCCAGAAGCCAAGTATGCCAGCATCATGCTTCCTATACAGCCTGCAGAATCGCGAGCCAATTAAACCTTCTGTTTTGTTTTGTTGTGTTGTGTTGTGTTTTTTTGAGACAGAGTTTCATTCTTATTGCCTGTGTTGGAGTGCAATGGCACGGTCTCGGCTCACTGCAACCTCCACTTCCCAGGTTCAAGTGATTCTCCTGCCTCAGCCTCCCATAAACATCTTCTCTTTATAATTACCCATTCTCAGGTATTTCTTTATAGCAGTACAAGAACAGATTAATACAATGACATGCAGTAAATATGTCTGAGCTTCCCACTATGTTCCAGGCACTTATGAACCACCAGGGATACGATAATGAGTGGTTATAATAAATGCAGTTCTCGCCTCCATGAGATGTATTTCTCATAACCTCTAATACAATAGGGAGTGCTGCATATTCAAAGCAAGAGAGATAATGGCTGCAAATCATTCAACATGCTGGACCATAATACAGATGAAAGAGTAGCAGAAGATGAAGACAGAAGGCAGTGGCCAGATCCCAAGCAAGCTTGCAGATTATGCTAAGGGGCTTTTATCCTGCAGGCCAAAGAGAGCCATTGAAATGTTTTAGGGAAACTAATTAGATGGTTTTGAAAGTTTATTCTATGCTGTAGAGGAAGGTTGAATGTGGTTAGAACCAGAGGTAGAGGTACCACTTAGGAACCTGTTATCTTGCAAGAAATGATAAGGACCTAGATCAGCAAGTGGCAATGATGATTTAGGGAAAGGAAAAGATACTTAGATGGACATACAGGAAGAATAGACAGGATTTGCAATAGCTTGAATGTAGACCGGGGGGGCTTAAATAAAGGATGTTCAATAGTTAATCTCGCACCTCACACCCATTTGGATAGCCACTATCAAAAATCAGAAAATATGAATTGTTTGTGAGGATGTGGAAGAATTGGAACACTTCTGCACTGCTAGTGGGAGTATAAAATGTTGAAGATTAAAGGAGATAAATTACCACCAACCTAGAATTTTATATACAGTGGGAAATACCTTCAAAAGTGAAGATGAGGATGAGGTGGGAGGACCACTTGAGCCCAGGAGTTCATGTCCAGCCATGAACATGGTCTCTCACATAATGAGACCCTATCTCTTACAAAAAAAAGTGAAGTCTATATTTTTATCTCGGTAGTCATTGCAGGGGTTTATTTATGAGTAAAATTTCATTAAGATATATAATTAAGATTTACACAATTTATTATATGTACATTATATCTCAATAAAAAGGTAAAAATAAAAAAGAAAAGGAAAATAGTGAAACTACTATAGAAAGCTGGGTGTGGTGGCTCATGTCTGTAATCACACTTTGGGAAGCCAAAGTGGGAAGATCGCATGAGTCCAGGAGTTTGAGACCAGCCCAGGCAACATAGTGAGACTCCATCTCTATTTAAAAAAAAAAAAAAACTGCTATAGAAAACTGTATAGAGGTTCCTCAAAAAATTAAAAATAGAATGACTATATGACCCAGCAATTTCACTTCTGGGTATATGCCCAGAAAGGGTGAAAACAGAGATCAGAACAGGTATTTGTTTACTCATGTTCATAGCAGCATTTGGCAATAGCCACAAAGTGGAGTCAACCCCAGTGTCCATCAACAGATGAATGGATAAACCAAATGTGGTATATACAGACAAGGGAATATTAACTGGCCTTTAAAAAGAGGACATTTTGACATATGCTACAAGATGTGTATATGAAGACATGTTAAGCAACATAAACCAGTCACAAAAGGACAAATACTATATGACTCCACTTACATGAGGTACATAACACTGTCAAATTCATAGAGACAGAAAGTAGAATGGTGGTTGCCAGGGGCGGGGGAATTGGAAGTCATTGTCTAATGGGCACAGAGTGTCTGTCAGGGAAGAGTTCTGGAGATGAATGGCAGTGATGGCTGCATAAGAGTATAAATGTACTAATACCACTAAACAATACACTTTAAAATGGTTAAGATGATCAGTTTTATGTTATGTTTATTTTATCATGATTACAAATTTTTAAAGAAATATTTATTTTAGGCTGGCCACGGTGGCTCATGCCAGTAATCCCAGCAATTTGGGAGGCTGAGGTGTGTGGATCACAAAGTCAGGAGTTCGAGACCAGCCTGGCCAACATGGTGAAACCCCATCTCTACTAAAAACACAAAAATTAACTGGATATGGTGGCACATGCCTGTAGTCCCAGCTACTCAGAAGGCTGAGGCAGGAGAATCACTTGAACCCAGGAGGCGGAGGTTGCAATGAGCCAAATGGGCCAAGATCGCACCATTGCACTCCAGCCTGGGCAACAGAGTGAGACTCGATTTCAAAAGAAAAGAAAAGAAAAGAAAAGAAAAGAAAAGAAAAGAAAGAAAGAAAGAAAGAAAGAAAGAAAGAAAGAAAGAAAGAAAGAAAGAAAGAAAGAAAGAAAGAAAGAAAGAAAGAGAAAGAAAAGAAATATGTATTAAAAAAAAAAAGAATCAGCCAGCTGGGCACAGTGACTCATGCCTATAATCCCAGTGCTTTGGGAGGCTGCAGTGGGAGGAACGCTTGAGACCAGGAGTTCCAGACCAGGACCAGCCTGGGCAACATAGCAAGGCCCTATCTCTACAAAAAAAGAAAAGAAAAAAGAAAAAAAAAAAAGTCAGTGAAAAAAGGAATCAATCCCAAGTTACTGGATAGATCCTAGTTTTATTCTCCAAAATAGAAATCTGGAAAGAGGAACACATTTTTCACCTGGAAATTGGTGGAATCCCTGAGATGCTAAGTTCACATTTACACTTACCATGTGTCTGAGGTATCTGTGCAGCATCCAGAGAATCAGACAGAAAAAGCAAGGCAGAGTGGGGCATAATAAAAACCTATTCAGTCATTGAGGCCATGATTGAGGTTGTGAGAGTGGCTGAGATCATCCAAGCAAAGTGCCAAGAGTGAGAAGAGGATGAGAAAGAAGCCCAGGGCTGGGCCTAGTGGCTCACACCTGTAATCCCAGCACTTTGGGAGGCCAATGTGGGTGGATCATTTGAGCCCAGGAGTTCAAGCTTGTTTCTACATTGCTGATTCTCTTGAGTATGGCCAATAAAAGAAGTTGATGAAATTGATTTTGGGGACACCACTTTCTTCTGATTTTCTTCCGCTTGTGCCACTGGGTCCCTCTTTCTCTCCTCTCCCTTTAAGCTTCTGTGTGTCTTTAGGCTCTCCTCTCCCTCCTCCTCCCCCTCCTCCTCCTCCTTTTTCTTCTTCCTCCTCTTCCTCTTCTTCCTCCTCTTCCTGCTCTTCCTACTCCTCCTCCTTCTTCTTCTTCTCCCTTCCTCCTCCTTCTATTTCTTCTTCCTCCTTCCTTCTCCTCCTCCTGCTCCTGCTCTTCCTCCTCCTCCTCCTCCTCCTGCTGCTGCTGCTGCTTCTGCTTCTACTTCTTCCTCCTTTTTTGAGATAGGGTCTGGCTCTGTCCCCAAGACTGGAATGCAGCCATGCAATCTCAGTGCCACTCCACCTCCCGGGCTCAAGCAGTCTTCCCACAGCGTTTCACCGTGTTGGCCAGGCTGGTCTCAAACTCCTGAGCTCAAGCGATCTGTCCGCCTCGGCCACCCAGATTCTGGAATTACAGGTGTGAACCACTGCGCCGGCCTTTACAACTCTTTCATTAGGACATTTGTGACTACATTTAGGGCCCACACTGATAATCCAGGATAATTTCCCCATGTTAAAATCCTTAGTTTTTCCATATATTCAAAGCCTTTGCCATATAAGGTAACACTAATAGGTTCCAGGGATTCGGATCTGTTATCTCTGGGCCTGTTATTCAGCCTACAGCGGTCTTTGACAAAAGTTTTTCAGGTTTCTATGAACTGATCTGATGTGGCCCTCAGTGTTCAGGACAGGAGCTTATTTATTTACTTTTATTTCCCTTAAACTATCTAAGAAGTAAGTAAAAATTAGAAGTAACACAAAACTGGGGAAAAAAGGAAACTTGCATATTATCCCAAAGCAACATCCATTAGCTTAGAGGGGCCCAGAGTTTAGGATGCCCACAAATTCTCTTTCCCTAAAGTAAATGTTTCCCCAACTCTAACTTTCATGCAACACTTTCAAATTATTGCCTCAATAGAATACCACCTATATTCTGCATAACACTATTATTATTTACATAATACTTTCATTAAAGGTACTTTCTTTTTAACCTAAATAAACATGGTTTTAAAGAAAATGTTATTTCACTGTTGAAATCCTCATCTCCTGTGTCTATCTCTGAGAAATAGATATTAAGAAGCAAATTAGTTATTCAGTTCCTACATCCCCACCCTCTGAACCTCAGTTTCCTTGTCTGAAAAATGGGGCTAATAGTAGTACCTTTCACAGAGTCATTGTGATAATTAAATCAGTTAAATATATATGTATTAGATACAATAATAGATAATATGTAATTATAATATGTAAT